>NW_011888816.1:5224044-5235743 GCF_000151845.1 Pteropus vampyrus | reverse complement strand
CTCACTCCTCCATCGCCGTTCACTGAAAATAGAGCTTTTCCATCCATCATTCTATATGATCTTTGCGACAGCCTCAAAACCAGCAGCTCTCAAAACCTTTTGGTCTCAGACACATCTGCCATCTTGCAAATGATTGAGGACCCCAAAGAGTTTTTGTTTTCTAAGTTATAGCTATCATTGTTTATCACATGAGAAAGTCATACTGAGAAATTTTGAAACATCTAATTCACTTTCAAATGACAATAATAAACCCATTACATGTTAACACAAATAGAATTTTTAATGAAAAGTAATTACGTTTTCAAATAAGAGTAACATTGAGTTTGCATTTTTGCAAATATTGTTAATGTCTGGCTTAATCGAAGACAGCTAGATTCTCCTAGCTGCTCCTGCACTCAGACTGTTGGAACTGTTGTTTCAGTCGACTTCCATGGAAATCTAGGCTCACACAGATATATAGTTGGAAAAGGGAGGTGGAACTCCAGAGGTCCGGGACCACGCTTGGGGAACTGCTGTTCTAGAAGAAGGCTAAGTACCCCCATTTTATAAGCTGGACAAACTGAGGCGTGGAGGTAGGGAACCGGGACTCCCAACTATTTCTCTGACCCACTGTTTAACCTTTAGGGAAAGGAGGACTGTCCCTCCCAATGTGACCTGGTCCCAGAATAGCCAGAATTGACCTGGCTAGTTTGCTTGGAGCCTGGGGAGGAAGTGTAAGACTGGGTAGCCCTGGAGAACAGAGGTGATAAGCTGCTTCGGCCTCAGGCCGAAGGGCCAGCAGCCACCTGATGTAACACCCACAGCCACAGACTGAGAAAAGCAATAGCCCCTGGCGCCCCAGCCCCCACACTCCTGGGAGGAACCCTGTTCCCAGAAGTCTGTCCCTGGACACTGCCGTCAACCTTGGAGTTCATTTCCTGGTTAAACAAACATCTATATTAAATAGCCCGGTTGGACAACGCCCATAAGCAGCTTCTGAGGAGAGCCTCGGGCACATGACCTGCCAGGCCTCCCTCTTGTCTGGCTAGTGAAGACACATCCATCATCAGCAATGTCAGTAAAGCAGGCCCGCTGGTGCGTCCCACCCAGAGTCTGCCCGTCTGGTAGGAGGGGGCTGGAAGGGACGTGCAGAGTGGCCCGTGCCCCGACCCCACCAGAAGTCTGTCCCACAGCTTCAAGATTGTAACAATGGGAATGACGATTACCATTTTGGGTGGGACACGACCACTCCCATCCATCATCTCATCATCTCATCCTTGCAGGGTGCGAATATTGACCCCAGCTTCCAGTTGAGGAAACTGAGGCACCTGAGAAGGGCTTGTCTTTGGTCACATAGCCACTCGTGGCCTGGCTGGGAAGTGGATCCAGGTGTCCCGACTTCCGGCATAGTTCTTTCTTATGTACCACAGTAGTCACTACTCAGAGGGTCAGAATCAGAAGAGCTGAGACCAGAGGACTAGCCCAGGCCTCTCTTGGAGTGCTGCACTCTTGCTGCTGGCTTTGCAATGCAGGTAAAGAATAGGTGCTTCCCAGTTTGAAAAACCTACCACCCTTAATTGGCAGAGATGCTATTTACTGAGTATTTACTATGTGCCAGGTGTGCTGCTAAGACCCACACTGCCCGGGTTCGAATCTTGGCTCTGCCACTTAACAGCAGTGACTTTGGGTAAAGGGTAGGACTTATTTGTGCTTCAGTTTCCTCATGTGTAGAATGGAAATAATAAGTACCTACCTCATAGATTTTGGGGAAGATTCAGTGAGATAATACATGTAAAAAGCTTAAAGTCATACATAAGCCATAATAAGTGTTCAATAAATGCTAGCTATTTAATTATTAAGTAAGTATTATTATTATCATAATCATCCATGTTTTACAAATGGGGCTCAGAAAAGATAAATAACTTGTCCAAGGGTATAGGTACAAGTAGGGGTGGAGCTGAGGATTTGAATCAGGCCTTTGTAGCATCATACCAGATGAGAAATCAGAATTGAATCACAGGCCCATGGAGGAATGAAGGTCATCTCGACTCTTGTACTCGTTTTATAGGAGAAGAAGCTGAGCTTCAGATCTCCTGACTCCTGTCCTTTCTCTACAGAGTAATTCTCTATGGAAGCTTGACCACAGAGTCTTCTTAGCTGTTGAGGCCTATCCTGGCAGAATACATTTTCCATTGGGAAGATTTTGTTTATGAAGCCGTTTCACATGTGGGACTCTCAAGGAGCCCCTGCTTTGGGAGGAGTGAGCTGTTCTTGTCCACAGAGCCCCACGCTAGACCTGCAGATGCAGAAGGCAGACATTGAGTCACAATTTGGCGCCAGTGGGAAGGCGGGAGGCCAGGTGAGGCTGGAGGCCTCCGCAGGCCTCACAGTTTTCCCTCCTGCTCTGTGAATGCTGTAACAGCCCACCCACCACAGAGGCTGCAGTGAGATGCAAGAGAGAGACTAACCATGGGCCCAAGGTCTGCACTAGTAAGGTGGCCTCAGAGGGACAGAAGTCTCCAGAAAACACTGTGCTTCTTAGCCAAGAAACTATTAGAAATGGACCAGCTAGGGAGAGAACGCTTTATTGAGCACTAACTATGTGCCAGGCACTGCATCCCATTTCATCTGTTTGTTCAAACTTTTATTGAACATCTCCTGTGTGTAAGGACAATATTAGGTAGTGTGACTGCTGTAGAGAAAAGACAAGCAAGATAAAGGGTTAGCACGGTTGTTCTCAGCCGGATGTGAGATTTTGCCCCCAGAGTAATATCTAGAGACATTTTTAGTTGTCGCAACTAAAAAGTGTGGCCTGCTGCTGCCATCCACGGCAATAGCAGAAGCTGTGGATGCGGTTAATAGTGTTGTAATACATAGGACAGCACCTGCATCAAAAGCTGTCTGGCCTAAAATGTCAGTAATGCCAAGGTTGAGAAACCCTGCGGTTAAAGAGTGAGTCTGGGGTATTCTTTAGGTCAGGTGATTATGGATGGCCAGATGAGATGTAACTTTTGAGCAGAGACATTCTAAAGTCAGAAAGTAAGAATGAGGAAGAACGTCATGAGCTTAGGGAACAGAGAGAGTAAAGGCTGTGAGCCAGGAGCGCATCGTCAAAAAGACCAGCGTGTAATTTATTCTCCACCATATTTCAGATGAAAAAACTGAGGCTCAGAGGTAATGGTTTGCCAGACATCGTACAGTTACCACTGGGCCAGGATTTGGATTTGGATTTGGATGTGCTTGGTTCCAGAGCCCGTTTGCTTTCTTTCCACTGCCTAAGCTGCTACTGTCAGAGGAGCGGCTCAGCCTTTATTGTGCAATTGAGGCCTCTGTAACTTGACCATGTAAATTATTTTCCTTCTTCCATCCCTGGGTACTTGGTTCTGTTCCTGGCACCACCTCAATAACAAAAATAACAAGGGTAGTGACAGCTGTTACTTCTATAGTGCTTCCTGTGTGGCAGGCACTGTTCCAAGTGTGAGATAGATAGATATATAGAGATTTCTAGATAGATACTTATATATAGATTTATATCTATATGTGGATTTATAGATCTGTAAATGTCTATATACATATATATATGTTTATACCAATACTCATTTAATCCTTACAATGTGCATGTGTGTTAGATACCATTATACTGTTGTACCCATTTACAGATTAGAAAGTGACTTGCTCAACTAGTAAACGAGGCAGAGGCAGGATTTGAGCCCGACTGCCTAGTTCTGGAGTCCATACTCGTAACTGCCACACTACAGTTGCTCCCTCAGCCTGTAGTGAATTTCCAGTCGCTAGAGTAGATCATTCACTTGACTGGTGACTCCCTAAGTTTAGTAACACACAAGAAGTGAATTTAAAGATCACTTTGTCCGCACGTGGGAAACCTGAGCCCGATCTCAGAAAGTGACTTGTGCAGGGCTGCACCGGGAGGCAGTCAGTGGTAGGGCTAGAACCAGAAGCCAGGCATTCTCGCTGAGTGCCCTCTGCTCCACCGTGGGCCCTGCTCCCAGCCATGCCTGCACATGCCCAGCATCCACCACCTGCTCTCTCAGGCTGCCTCTTCTGGATCCCTGCCACCAGCTGTGTCTGGAATCCTGCAGGTTTGGGGCCACGGGGCGGGGGAGCTTGTGGCAGAAGGCCCAGGCGTCTGCCTCAGCCCCCGCCCATCCTTCCTGTCTATAAACATAATCGCAATTATTCCCAAATGTTACAGGTGCAGAAATTGGGGCTCAGATAGGTTACATGGCTCACCTTCTAAGGTCAGCCAAGAGCATTCGTGTTTTCAAAGTGGAATGATTCGCTTACTCATTCATTCTTTCTTTCAGTCAACAAAAGGGAATCTACTGTATACCATACACTGGTCATACAGTGGTGAACTTGATGGTCCCCGCCCTCCGGAGGAGCCCTGAGACGGGTCACCCAGAAAGGATACCTAACCCAGCAGGTTCTGCTTGGGGATCAGGAAACACTCCTTGGGGAAAGTGATAGATACTATGGCTAAGTCTTAAAGGATAACTGGGAGTTAACCCGTCAGAGAAGGGGAAGAGGACACAGGGGACAACAAGCAAGAGGTAGGAGAGAGCTAGCTCCACACGCACAGAGCACTACAGATGGTTCGAGATCACTGGGGCTATGGTGGAAGCAAAGGTCGCGCAGTCACAGCAGCCACTTATTGAGCACTGACTACATGGCAAGCACTATACTAAGCATTAGTTCAACAGCCTTCTGAGTTCGATGCTTTTAGTATCCACGTTTACAAATGAGGAAACCGAGGCGCAGTAAGGTTGAAGATCATTCAGGTAGCGAGCGCCAGGGAATGGCCTGAGAAGTTCGTGGAATGTCTTCTGTGGAGGTTCTTCTGTGAACCTGATGCCTGTGGAGCTGGGGTCTCCCTCTGCTGCCCCCATTGGTGCTGCCCCTCCTGATGGCTCTGTTTCCTCCTGCAGGTTGAAGGACAGTCCAGAGCCCATGTCATTGCACAGGAACTGCTGTCTTCAGAGAAAGCGTGAGTCCCCAGACAGCTGCCTGTGGCCTTGAGCTTGTTAACAGAGCATCGCCCCTTCCTGCCTTATAAAGGATGTCAATTAATGCAAACTCAACCCCTTTCCTTCTACAGATACGTGGAGATGCTTCAGCACTTACATCTGGTGAGTTAATCATTCTAATTTCCCCAAACTAATTGCCCTTTTACAAGCCTGTGATATAAGAGGCAGAAAAGCAATGAGGGGACAGAGGTGATTTCCATGAACAGAGGGTTGGCAGCAGGCAAGTGTTCTCTGGGGCTTTTCAGGGAAGTCTGTCTCCTGATTCATGTGCTTCAGGAGCGGATAGCACTGTGCTTTCTGTGGGCATGCCTCTCTCCCTTGGCTGTGGGGGTGAGGGTGCTGCATGGGTCGTGTGCTGAGGGTTGTCCACGGTTTCCTCAGCCCTCTTGTTGAGGATGGTAGAAGGAGGACAGTTGTATTTCTGGGTCATTGCTGTGTGTACAAGATGCATGTGTATGGGTGCATGCCTACGTATGTGTATGTACGCTTATGTGTTTGTGTGTGCGTGTGCGCACGTGCATGCATTATATGTTTAGGTCTGTATGGAAAAGGTGATGTGTTTGCACAGTGACAGAGCAATTGGGGTATCACAAAGCTTTCTCAGTTAATCCAGAATTGGGGCAATAGTTCCTGAAGCAGTGGTGAGGGAATCCTCTTGACTTTCAGAAGAAAGGAGGCGAGACTGGGGAATGCCTGGATATCAGAAACTGTCCCCCTTCACAACTCACAAGACTGCCTGGAAAGTCTCCCTTTGCAGTCAGTTTGATTCAGTTCAGACATTGTTTGAACACTTGCTGTGTGACAGCTGGGGAATGGAAAGACAGATCAGACTGGGTTCTTCTGCAGGAGCAACATGGCCAAAGAAGACAAATTAGTGAATAAATTGTTTAGAGCACAGGGGGAGTGACTGACAACCTGGGGCAGGCTTCTCTGAGGAGGTGCCGTGAGGGATGAGGGAGTAAGGTACAGCAAAACCATGAGAAGTGAGGGGGCGTGGCGGGCTCGGCTCCCAAGGCCCTTGTAATGGCTCCTCGCTGCTCTGAGAATTCTAAGCCTTTGGCCGTCTCCTTGTAGTTTAGCATCTGATTTTACACTGCTTTGTATTGTTCGCCATGTCTTTCCAAGAACATCCGAGCTGGGATGTCCACCCTGGACATTTTGTCAGTGGTGATAAGGAGGCCCAGAAGGAGTAACTCAGGTAGTATCACAGAGTGAATGAGCCAGGACACCCATTCTCCTGACTCCCAGTGCACTGTCATGTATTAATCCTGTGTTCCCAACTGCCTTTGGAGTTCCTCGGGCCAGGGACTTCTCTGGAGGCAGCAAAGCACCTGGCACCAAGCCAGGTCTCTTGCCGAGATCCAGCTGAGGTCTCTGTCAGTGTCATCACCCTGGTGTCACATTGCCATGTGAGGAGGAGCACTCAGGTCCCCGGGAGAACAGAGCATTCGTCTGGTCTATGCTCCCAGCCCTCATTTTTGCCTTCAGGAAGAGAGCCATTTGTGCATTATTAAACCCAAAAGCCTTCAGGTATAAAACATACCCCCCCCCCATTACAACTAAAAAATCTATTTAGCAAGAGTAGGAAGAATCACTCTCCCCTTTTTCTCTTTTCTCTCACTTGTTTCTGAGCTGGCGGCATGACAGAGAGGGGCTGGGCTTTTTTGTTTTATGACTTTGTTAAGAAGGTTTTAACTGAGAAACTTCCATCTGTGTTTGCACTGCTTCCTGCCAGTTGGAAAGATGCTGAAGCTGCTGGTAATCCATAATAATATCCTGAAGAGAAAAAAAAAAAAGAGCCCATAAAAATCACAACTCATAAGCTAGTTGCGGGAAATTGTCGTCTGGAGCTACATTTATGACGTCAGTACTTATGGGGATAGAAATGGCAGAAATGCCACAACGTGACTCCAAGCCCTAGCCAGGGACACTAGTCAAAAGGAGACTCATGGATTTTGGGCTATTCTCCACCACTCCCCAACCCCGATCTATCACTGTTTACTAAATTGTCAGATTCTCTCTCAGTTTCTCCTTAGAAATTTGATGTTGTTGAAATCCCAAGGCTGCCCAATGGGAGGGGCCGACTGTGCATTCTGAACCTCCCCATCAAGAAAAGTCTTTGACTCCATTATGCTGTTATTGAAAAGGGTTTGGGGATGGCTCCTGGTCTTCGGTGTTTGGGATTCAACTCTGTGCTCATCAAATGGTAAATAGAGCTAACTCAGGATTACTAAAAATTCTGGTCATCCAAAATTAAATTCTAATGGCCAAGATCCTGTTTGCCGTGTGAGCAGGGGCACTCAGGTCCCCGGGACAGATGGCCTAATAATGGCTTATTAACTAAGACTATTTTATGTGTTTTAAGCATTTGTGGAAAAAAAGAAGAAATGACTGAGACCATATGTGGTCCACAAAGCCTAAAATATTTATCTGTCCTCTTACAGAAAAAGTTTGTGGTTGAAAGACTCATTTCATCCTTCCAAGAACCCAGTCAGAAACACATTCATCTACCTGCTCATTTGTCTATACAGTCAATCTCTCATCCACTCATCTAGACAGCCTTTCACCCACTCATCTGTTCTTTGACCTATCCATGCATCTAACGACACATCCATGCACCCATTCACCACCCCCATTCATCCACTATTCATATGTCTACCCATCTATCCATCCACCCATCCATTCATCTGTCTAGTCATTCAACTCCCCATCTGTCCATCATCCATCTATCCATCCAACTAACTCACTCATTTCTTCTGGGTGGAACATCATAGGATGTTTACAGTGCCATAGGCACTGAGATAGGCCTTGAAGTCCCAAAGAACAAAAAGGCCCAGAACCTGCCTTTGAGTAGGTCTGTCTTTTTTGTGGGGCCAAATAGTAAAGGTGGGGAGGAGAACTAGATAAGTGAACAGACCATTATGTTACTCTGTGATAAGTATAATTTGCACATCTGTAGTTTTGTGCAAAGTCTATAGGAGAATGAGGGAGGGAGAGACATTTCCCTTTGGGGTATCAGGGAAGGTTGGTAGATGAGGTGCCACTGAGATGGACTTCGAAGGAGCCCACCAGGCCAGGGTAGTACTGGAAGGGGGCATGTCAGGCAGGTGGTCAGCATGGAAATGCTCACAGGCCTGAAGGTACATGATATGTCTGGAGGATAGTACATTGCCACATATTGTTAGAACATGGATAAGTTTGGAAAGGCAGGTTGGAGGTAGAATCAGGGGTCAAGTGATGGGTCCAAAATACCAGGCTAAGGGGCCTATGCTTTTTCTTGTATATAGTGAGTTGTTGGAGATTTTGAACAGATATGGCCCCTGGGTACTTTTAATCCTCTGTTTTCTCATCTGAAAAAAAAAATCCTACCATGGATCCCTCCTTTGGGCCAAGGTGTTAAAAGCCTATTCAGAAGCCAGTGTGCCAGCTGGGAGAAATGACTGGCAGTTGTCACCATCTGATGCCCCAGGAGAAGTTCCCACAACTAAGAGGCCCTACATGATTCTGTCCTCGTCTGCCTCTGCAGCATTACCCTCTACCATTTTTTTCATCATTTGTTCCAGTCACACTGGCCTTCTTGCTGTTCTTCAAGTACTACAAATGCAGTCACATCATGCGGCTTTTGCACTTGCTTTCCCTCTACTGGCATTTCCTACCCCTGATCTTCCCATAGCCAATTCCTCCTCCTTATTCTGGTCTCGGTTCAAGTGTCAACTCCTCAAAGAAGTGGTGTCCCCCAAACTTAGTGGCATAAAACAACCATTTTATTATGCTCACAGATTTTCTGAGCCAGGAGTTCAGACAGGGCAATGTGAGGAAGCATGTCTCTGCTGCATGATGTCTGGAGAAAACTTAAAGATTAGAAGTGACTTGATGGCCAAGGGGTGGACTCACCCCAAGGTGCCTTTACTCACATGGCTGCTAGTTGGTGTTGGCTATTGTCTGGGATCTCAGCTGGGCTGCTGGCCAGAACACTTACTTGTGGCTTCTCCATGTGGTCTCTGCATGGGCAGGTTTGGGCTTCCTCACAGCATAGTGGCTTGGTTCCAAGAGTGAGTGTCCCAAGAGAGAGCCAGGAGGAAGTGCGTGGCATTTTTATGATCTAGCCTTGGAAGTCACGTAGCACCACTTCCACCATGCTCCCATTAGTCAAGACAGTCACAAAGGTCCACCCAAGTTCAAGAGGAGGGGATATAATCTCCACCATTCAATGGGAGGGGTATCAAACTCACATTTTAATAAGACCACGTGAGATAAGAGATATTGTTATGACCATTTCTGAATAATGCAGTCTCCTACAGAAGCCTTTCCTAATAATTCTGTGTAAGTTAAAAATTATGTTTGACTGCTAGTAATAAAACCCAATTATGATGGCTTAAGTAATTTAGAGGTGATTCTTTCATATGGAATAAGTCCAGAAGTAGGAGATCCAGGTCGAACTTGGCAGCTCGACAAGGTCTCAGGGACCAATGTTCCATTTATCTACTGCATCCATTTCCGAGGTTCCTCATGAATACAGGCTGGCTTCTGCAGCTCTAGCCATCGTGTCCATGTCCCAGGGAGAAAGGAGAGAGGAGAAAAAATCAAAAGCTTATTCTCCCAGCTGAGTTAGTTCACTTGAAAAAAGAATTTCTGAAAGTTTCGCTTGACAACTTCTTCCTCCATCTCATTGGGCACTCCTAGTTGCAAGGGAAGCTGTCAACTGGAAGTCAATTGGTCAAAGCTAGGTTCAGCTCAGTCACTGTGCTTTTTGTGTGTCCATTCTGGGGTCCAAGCTGAAGGGGCAGAAGGTACTCAAGGGAGGCTCTTCTCATGGTGATGGCAAAAAGAGCAAGTAGAAACACTAGAGGGTTTTTAAGATTCAAGCTCACAACTTCTCTGGTCACATCCTATTGGCCAAAGCAAGTGCCATAGCCAGACCCAAAAGCAAGGGTTAGGGATATGCTCTCTCCCATGACGAGGCCGTGGCAAGAATGTGGATGCAGGGAGTGGGGAAGATCTGCAACCATACTACGTCTTCAGTATTGTCTCGTCCTTCATTTTATTTTCTTCATTGCATCTTTCACAGTCTAAAATTCTTAAATTTATGTATTTGTTTCCTTACGTTGTGCTTTCATTTTCATTCAGTTCCAAATACTTTCTTATTTTCTTGTGATTTCCTCTTTGACTCATGAGTTATTTAAAATTATGCTGTTTAATTTGCAAATATCAGTGCAGTTTTCGAATTTCCTTCTGCAGCTGATTTCTAATGGCATTGTGGTCAGAGAATGTACTTTGTATAGTTTCAATCCTGTTACATTTATTGAGACTCGTTTGTGGCCTGGCATCTAATATATCCTGGGGAATGTTCCATGTACTTAAAGAGTGTGTTTTCTGCTCTAGCTGGGTGGCTGTTCTGTAGATGTCACTTAGGTCAGGTTGATTGACAGTGCCATTTGAGTCTTCTGCACTCTTGCTGATTTTCTGTCTTGTTGTCTATCCATTACTGAGAGTGGGTATTGAAGCTATGTTTGCTGAATTGTCCATTGCTCCCTTTAACTCTGTCTGCTCTGCTTCATGCATTTTGGAGTTGTTTTTCGGTGCTTACTTACAGTCTGTCTCGCTCACTGAACTCAGAGCTCCTTGAGGGCAAAGAGCTTGACAGGTCCTGTTCCCAGTGGGTTATGATGCCCAGTACACCATTGGTGCTCAGTAAATATCTGATGACTGAGTGATGGCAGGGTCAGTCTTTCCAGCAGTCTTATCATTTCTTAAGTCAAAAATATTTCCTGAGCACCTCCTATGTGCTGGGTACAGGGAACTTAATGGAGGAATGACAAGGGGAGGTCCCTGCCCAACAGGAATCAACAGTCTGGGAGAGAGATGGGCATGGAAAGAAACAATATTAATACAGTGGCAGGAGATATACAGAGGCTGTTCAGGGGAGGCAACCGCCCAGGTTTCTAGGGGTCAGAGAAGGATTCCTGGAGGAAACATGACTAAGCTGAGACTTGAAGGGTAGGGAGGAGTTAGCCAGGTGGGGGAACAGTGAGGAAGGCTTGTATCTGGCAAAGGGATCAGGATGTGCAAAGGCCTGGAGGCCAGTTAAAGAATGGTGTGATTAGGAACTGAAAGAAATTTAGCCTGGCTGGAGCCTTTTGAGTGAGCGGGAGAGCCAGCAAGGTGCAGGGCTTAGCAGGAAGTGGCCAGTGAGGCATGTTTGGGTTTCTGATTTGATCCCCTGAAGGTCCTTAGGGAGGCTGCTGGGTGCTTCCATCAAGAGATGACAGTGGACTGGAGTGCTACACCCAGATTTTGGGACTGTGTGCTTGGTGATTGATGGACTGTGGAGTGTGGGAGACAGAGGGAGGGCTCCAGGCTGACCCCAGATATTTGGCTTGCTGACTCACTAAGATGACAAGTGCTGGAGGGGCTCAGGCTTGGGGGAGAGATGATGAGTTTAGTGTGGGTCTTGTTAAGTGTGAGGGGCTCGAGGAAGGCCATCCGAGTGGTCAGCCGGGCATCAGAGGTGCACTGGAAGTGATCGAGTGTTGAGATGTTAACTGAAGCTCCTGAAGAGGTCCGGATTTCCCCAAGGGAGTATGTGCAATCAAGAGAGGGCTCTCGGGTGCTCCGGGGAGGAAGGAGGTGCCCTGGAGGGTGTGAGCCTGAGGACATGCAAGTTTTCGTGAAGGG
>NW_011888816.1:5221537-5223994 GCF_000151845.1 Pteropus vampyrus | reverse complement strand
TTATGTATTTGTTTCCTTACGTTGTGCTTTCATTTTCATTCAGTTCCAAATACTTTCTTATTTTCTTGTGATTTCCTCTTTGACTCATGAGTTATTTAAAATTATGCTGTTTAATTTGCAAATATCAGTGCATCTTTCGAATTTCCTTCTGCAGCTGATTTCTAATGGCATTGTGGTCAGAGAATGTACTTTGTATAGTTTCAATCCTGTTACATTTATTGAGACTCGTTTGTGGCCTGGCATCTAATATATCCTGGGGAATGTTCCATGTACTTAAAGAGTGTGTTTTCTGCTCTAGCTGGGTGGCTGTTCTGTAGATGTCACTTAGGTCAGGTTGATTGACAGTGCCATTTGAGTCTTCTGCACTCTTGCTGATTTTCTGTCTTGTTGTCTATCCATTACTGAGAGTGGGTATTGAAGCTATGTTTGCTGAATTGTCCATTGCTCCCTTTAACTCTGTCTGCTCTGCTTCATGCATTTTGGAGTTGTTTTTCGGTGCTTACTTACAGTCTGTCTCGCTCACTGAACTCAGAGCTCCTTGAGGGCAAAGAGCTTGACAGGTCCTGTTCCCAGTGGGTTATGATGCCCAGTACACCATTGGTGCTCAGTAAATATCTGATGACTGAGTGATGGCAGGGTCAGTCTTTCCAGCAGTCTTATCATTTCTTAAGTCAAAAATATTTCCTGAGCACCTCCTATGTGCTGGGTACAGGGAACTTAATGGAGGAATGACAAGGGGAGGTCCCTGCCCAACAGGAATCAACAGTCTGGGAGAGAGATGGGCATGGAAAGAAACAATATTAATACAGTGGCAGGAGATATACAGAGGCTGTTCAGGGGAGGCAACCGCCCAGGTTTCTAGGGGTCAGAGAAGGATTCCTGGAGGAAACATGACTAAGCTGAGACTTGAAGGGTAGGGAGGAGTTAGCCAGGTGGGGGAACAGTGAGGAAGGCTTGTATCTGGCAAAGGGATCAGGATGTGCAAAGGCCTGGAGGCCAGTTAAAGAATGGTGTGATTAGGAACTGAAAGAAATTTAGCCTGGCTGGAGCCTTTTGAGTGAGCGGGAGAGCCAGCAAGGTGCAGGGCTTAGCAGGAAGTGGCCAGTGAGGCATGTTTGGGTTTCTGATTTGATCCCCTGAAGGTCCTTAGGGAGGCTGCTGGGTGCTTCCATCAAGAGATGACAGTGGACTGGAGTGCTACACCCAGATTTTGGGACTGTGTGCTTGGTGATTGATGGACTGTGGAGTGTGGGAGACAGAGGGAGGGCTCCAGGCTGACCCCAGATATTTGGCTTGCTGACTCACTAAGATGACAAGTGCTGGAGGGGCTCAGGCTTGGGGGAGAGATGATGAGTTTAGTGTGGGTCTTGTTAAGTGTGAGGGGCTCGAGGAAGGACATCCGAGTGGTCAGCCGGGCATCAGAGGTGCACTGGAAGTGATCGAGTGTTGAGATGTTAACTGAAGCTCCTGAAGAGGTCCGGATTTCCCCAAGGGAGTATGTGCAATCAAGAGAGGGCTCTCGGGTGCTCCGGGGAGGAAGGAGGTGCCCTGGAGGGTGTGAGCCTGAGGACATGCAAGTTTTCGTGAAGGGTCTTGGGGAAGGGTTTCGGCAGGACACAGTGCAGAAAGACAACGGGAGGCTTCCAGATCCTCCCTGCACACACCCCACTCATGCACCACCCACTTTCTCAGTAGTAGTAACCACTTAAAAGGGTGTCAGGAGAGCCCCAGAACAGAGCCAGACTTCTCACACTGCTTGTAGAAAGAGGACATTAATTCAGAAGCCCTCCCTAATCACTGTTTAGGAGTTTCATTTGGCTGTGGCCTTGGTGCTGACATGACAGGTCAATGCAGGATTCAGTGGAATTGTTACAATTTATGAGTTTACTCACTTAAATTGGTGTGCTGTCAGTTTGCCCCCACCCCAGTCCCCTCTTGCCTCACCCAGCCAGCTCTTGCTCCTCATTATAGTCAGTGTCCAGTGTAGCATATGCTGTAGAGGAGAAAGGTGGAGGGTAGCAGAGAGTATTTGTTGTATATGTGCTCAGCAATTTATGTACATTGTCTCATTTAATTACACATAGTTTGTGCTCAATAAATATTTCTCAGATGGTTGGATTGGTCCAAAACTGAATCTCAGAGAAGGTGAATGACTTATTCAAGGTCACACGGCCAGTGAGAAGTGGGTCTAGGGCTGTTTGACTCCAGAGCCCTGAGAGGGATAGAAGACAAATAGATGTAAAACAATCTGGTTAGGTGGTAAGGAGCCCAAGGAGGGGAGAATCAGTGTGATCGGGAGGAACAAAGTCAAGGAAGGCTTCTTGGAAGAGGGGATGTTGAGATGGGCATTGATGGACAGAAAGTAAGAACAGGCCTTCCAGAGGGTAGGAACAGCAGGAACAAGTGCATCGAGGGGAGGGCTTGGGAGTATGGGGTGTACAGGAAGTGGCTGGAGAG
>NW_011888816.1:5184984-5221487 GCF_000151845.1 Pteropus vampyrus | reverse complement strand
GGGAGAGCCTGAATGCCATGTCCCAAGGTGTTTCAAAAAGGTAGCATAGGAATTTGGGAGCTCTGAGGACCTGAGTAGGGAAGATTGGTCCTGTAGATTGGGTGGGAGAGGGTGATGAAGGGGACCCAAAGTTTAACCCAGACCAAGCTCCAAAATGGCCTCATGCTGGGGAAGTTGATGCGGAGCCAGGAAGATTTTGTTTCTGAAGAGCAAGGAGTGTGTCTCTTATTTACTTCTGTAGCCCCTGCCCGCAGACAACATGAAGAAATAATTTTTCATTGAGTAAGGAGGGCCCCGTGTCTGAGTCGCTGCTGGGCTCTCTCTCGCAGGGCAGATGTTTGGGGGAAATCAGAGACAGGCAGTTTACTTCAGTGGGAGGAAACAGGCTTTCTTTCTACCTGGAGTGTTGGAGAGGGAGTGAGCTCCCCACATTGGGAGGTACGAATGCAGCAGCTGTTGGAGATATCTCAGTAGAGAGTCCTACCCCAGGCCTATTGCTCTTTTCTCTATATTTTTCATTCAGTCCAGGAAAAAAAAATGCTGTGTGACTGGAAAATCTCTTGTTCCTTCCTCACCCTGAGCTGGCTAGTGAGACTCAGACATTTTTAGCCACGGAGGCTTGTCTTCACATGTAGTTTTACTCAGAACCCCAATATAAAGAGTGGATGAAAGTGGAGGTATTTTGGTTCCAAGGCAGGTGAAAGCCGAAGTTTGGGTTCTGCCTCCACCTCCCTCAACCCTCGGTTTCCCCAGAGCACAGTGTGCGAAATAGTCATTCAAGTCAGTGACTCTCAAAGCAGGTCCCCAAACCAGCGGTGTCAGCATCACCTTGGAAATGGTAAGAAATGTGTGTTCTTGGGCCCCCCACCCCAACAACTGCTAAATCAGAAACTGTTTTAATGAACCCTCTAGGTGATACTGATTGGTGAGCTAACATTTGAGACTCACAGGCACTTGATCCTGAAAGGTCCCTCCAGCCCAGGCTTTCTGTGATTCCCCACCCCTAGAAGCCAGCATCCTCTAGAACACTGGTTCCCAGCACCAGACGTGCATGGGTACCCAAGAGCATTAAAAAATGTGGATGCTCATTTCACCCTCAGAGATTTGTATTTAATTGGTCTGGGGTGCAGCCTGGTCAGCTGGAGTTGAAAAGCTCCCAGGGTGATTCCAATTTGCACCTGAAACTGAGAACCTAGTGAGAAAGTAGCAACATTCATTCAGCACATTTGCGAACAAAGCCGGGTCAATCTGAGGGTGAAACAAAAGGGAATCAGTCTGCTCTCTGCTTAGTCGGAGGGAAGATAACAGAAACACTGCAAAGTAAACAGCCTGACAACGCAAAATTTTGCAAAGCCATTGCTTTTCAGACTGGGATACATATAATATTCCTGGAGGTGTGTGCAGTAGGTGCCCAGGAGTACTCGAAGCCACGGGATAAACAGCACATTTTCTAAGAGCCTCCGCTTTGTTCTAGATACATAACTTTAAATAAATTAAATCAGACAAGGATATATTTTGAAGAATAATGTAAAACACACATTAATTTTCAAGCTAAACTATGAGACTTCAGAGACATTCTGAGATCAGGGTGGCTCCCTTGAGGCTGTGACCCCAGATTTCTAGAGGCTGTAGGACCCTTGAGGAGACCTTAAACTGACAGCTGAAGTCACCCGGGAGGGCCTCCTGGAGGAGGTGGCATTTGAAGCAGCTTTGAAAGACTAGGAAGATATGAATCAGATGCCAGAAGCACAGAACAAAGACACAGAGGCTGGAAAAGAGGATTCATATAAAGCAGCGGTGCTCAAAGCATGGTCCCAAGACCAGCAACAGCAACAGCCTCCTCTGGGAACTGGGGAAAACTAAAATTATCCAGCCCCAGCATTCTGAGTTTGAATAAATCCAGCAGGTGATTGTGAGGCATACTCAACTTGGAGAACCACTGATGTATAGAAAAGGGCAGTCAGCTACAGGTAGGCTAGACCAGCTTCTGAAGGGCTAGACCAGCTTCTGAAGGGCCCAGGAGTTTTGTTTGGCCCAGAGGTCTGGATACAAATGAAGGGTTCGGAAGAGATGTGAAAGCAGTGGGGGGGAAACAGTGCTTATTCTTCCTCCCCAGAGACCTCAGAGAACTGTTTTTCTTTTTTAAAAATGTTTTATAACTTATAGGTAAGTGCAAAATCTTAAGGATAGGGCTCAGATTTTTAACACATGTGCATCTGTGTGTACTTGTAACCACCATCGTAATAGAACATTTCCATCATCTAGGAGATGCCTCTGTGCCCCTCCCATCAGTCATACCCTAGAGATCACCACTATTTTGCTTTCCATCACATTCAGTTGGGTTAGCCTGTTCTTAAACCACATATGAATGAAATCGCGAATTATGTATTCATTTGTGTCTGGCTTTTTTAGCTTAGCATAATGTGTGAGATTCATCCACATTTTCATGTATACCAATATTCTTTTGTATGGATATACCACAGTTGGTGTACCTATCCTCCAGTTAGTGATCATTTAGGTTGTTTCCAGTTTGTGCTATTACAGGCAGACCTCAGAGATATTGTGGGTTCGGTTCCAGATGACCGCAATAAAGTGAATATCGTCATAAAGCAAGTCATAATCTTTTTGCTGGTGAAGGGTTTTGCCTTCCATTTGTAAAAAATTGCAGCATCTATCTTTTTACTCATGGCCATTCCGGTGATTGTGTAGTGGTTTCTCACTTTGGCTTTAATTGGCATTTCTCTAATAATTAAAAAAAAAAAAAAAGAACATCTTTTCTTCTGTTTACTAACCATTTGGAAATTTTGAAAGTATCCTTTGTTTCTTTTTAATTGAGTTGTCTCTTTTTTATTGATTTGTAGGAGTTCTTTAAATATTCTGGACACAACCCCATTTTCAGATGTGTGTGTTGTGAACATTCTCCCAGTCTGTGGGTTCCCCGTTCAATTTTTTTTAAATACTTAATAGAGATATGTCTCATATCATACAATTCAGCCATTTAAAGTATAAAGTTAAATGGTTTTTAGTATATTCAGAGTTGTACAATCATCACCACAACCATTCTTATCACCCCCAAAAGAAACCCCATACCCCTAAACTATCACTCTCCATCACCCTACCCTTCAGCCCTGGGCATCTGCCAGTCTAGTTCTTTCTTTATAGATTTGCCTATAATGGCCATTTCAGATAAAGGGAATCATACAATTTGTGGTCTTTTGTCATTAACTTCTTTTACCTAGCATATTAATGTTTTTTAAGATTCACTTATGTTGTAGCATGTATCAGTACTTCATTTCTTTGCATGGCTGAGTAATGTTCCGTTGTGTGGATATACCACATTTTGCTCATTATTTGATGGACAATTTGGGTTCCTTCCACTTTTTGACTATTATGACAATGCTGCCGTATACATTCATGTACAAATTCTTGTGTGAACCTATGTTTTCCGTTCTCTTAGGTACATACCTAGGTGTGCAATTGCTGGATCATATGGTAACACTATTTTATATTCCCACCATGAGAGCGTGAGGGTTCCAGTTTTTTTACTTTCTTGCAGTGCACGTTGTCTTTTTTGTTACAGCCATCCTTGTGAGTGTGAAGTGGTATCTCATTTTGGTTTTGATTTTAAATTTTCTTAATGACTAATGATGTTGGTCATCTTTTCATGTGCTTCTTGATCATTTGTATATTTTCTTTGGAGAAATGTCTTTTCATATCCTTTTCCCATTTTTAATGGGTTACCTTTTTATTATGATTCTATATACAAGGCACTTTTCAGATATGTGATTTGCAAATATTTCCTCTCATTCTGTAGATTGTCTTTTCACTCTTTTCATAGTGTCCTTTGAAGCATAAAATTTTTCAATTTCTCATGAAGCCTAATTTATCTTTCTATTGTTGTTTCTTGTGCTTTTGGTATCATACTTAAGAAAGCATTGCCTAGCCCCAAACCACAAACATTTACTGCCATGTTTTCTTCTAAGAGTTTTATAATTTTAGCTCTTACCTTTAAGTCTTTGATTTCGAGTTAATTTTCATATATAATATAAAGGAGTCCAAATTCATTATTTTGCATGTGAATATCCAAATATCTCAGCACCATTTGTTGAAAATACTTTTTTTTCCCCCATTGAGTTTTCTTGGCACCCTTGTTGAAAATCACTTGACCATAAATGTGAGGGTTTATTTCTGGATTCTCAATTCCATTGATCTATGTCTGTTCTCACACCAATACCACACAGTCTTGATTCCTCTAGCCTTATAGTAAGTTTTGAAATCAGGAAGTGTGAGTCCTCTAACTTTGTTCTTTTTCGAAGTTGTTTTGACTATTCTGAGTCTCTTGCATCTTCACATGACTTTTAGGATCAGCTTGTCAATTTCTGTAAAAGGCAACTGGGACTTTGATAGGGGCTACGACGAATCTGTATACCAGTTTGGGGTCTGTTGGCCTCTTAACACTGTTAAGTTGTGAGCATGGACATCTTTCCATTTACTTAGGTCTTTTTAAATTTCAGCAATATTTTGTTGTTTTCAGAGCACTATGCTTCTTTCATTAAATTTATTCCTAAGCATTCTTTCTTTTTCACCTTATTCACTGTTTAAATGATTTTTAACCTTTTATTTGAAAATAATTTCAATTTTACAGAAAAGTAACAAAAGTAGTAGTACATAGAACAACCAAATTCCCTTTTTCCATATTCATCTTTTAACATGAAGTCCAGTTTATAATTTTTTTCTATATAGTTTGTACTATTTGTATACAGTTTAAAATGTCTTCACGGGCTCTACAGAGAATTCAGAATTCCAAAGTACCCTCTAGTGATTGCTGAGCCAAGTGAAGTCATGTCCCCTGGACAGCTCACAGCTTGCCAAGGCATGTCTGTGACATAGGTGGGTTACAGTTGAGGTTGGCCGAATGGAATCCCAGAGAGTCCACTTGACTTTTGGCAGTGACATCAGTGGTTTGACCACTTACAAGGAGGACATTCTGGCCACCCACTAACTGTTCAGCCCAGAGAGTGGAGATGCCGTGTCACCCAGACAACTCAACAGTGGGTTTGGAGAAGAGGAAAAGGGTCCAGGGGATCAGGTCCCTGAACATGAGGTTCCCTCTTCTACTGAAGGCAAGCCCAGGCGTCCTGAGAGCCCCGTGAGTTCTGGGAGACTCCTTGGGGCTCCAGAGGCAGAGGCAGTGCTCACCTTCGGGCCTCTTCGCTGAGCTGCCTCAGGGCCTATGAGTTTGGGCAGAGAGCCCTGGCCAGGATTCTGGAGATCTGGGTTCCAGTTTCCCTCCTTGACCTGAGCAAGTCACTCTCTTGCCTGTGCCACCTGTGGAATGAGGAATTGGTGCATGTGGGGTGGGGCAGGGGGACAATAGGAGGAGGTAGGACTTTGGAGTCAGGCCAGCTTGGGCCTAAATCTTGCCTTCCTGGTGGCTTTAGACAAGTCACATAATCTCTGGGCCAAATTCCCTTATTGGTAAAATGGAAATAATAATATTGCCAAAGTGATAGACTTGTTGTCAGGATTACATGCGAAAATGTATATAAAGTGTTGAGTAGACAATGACTTACATGGCCTGCAGTTCAGTACATGTCGGCTGTTATTTGTTGAGCACCTTTCAGGGGCTGGATGCTAGAGATATAGAGATAAGCAATACTCGGTCTAAGGGAGAAATGAATAATCTTGAAACGTGACAGAAGGCACTTGGCGCAAACACTGTGAAGAAGATGTTTGTATCCCCAGTTTGCACAGGAAGAAATTGAGGTCCATGGAGATGAAGTGACTTGCCAAGGTCACACATAGACAATAGTCTAGGTAGACAAGGATTCATTCTCTGGAGCCCTGTAAAGTTGGAGCAGGGACTCCCCAAAGAGCTGGGGAAGCAAGTATGTTGAGAAGGTGGACTGGATCAGGAAGGCCTCATGTTGCCCAGAGGGTTTGGGTTGGACCCTGCAGGCATTGGGGCCCGTCAGTTCTTCCTCCTTATTGTTTCTGGTCCATTCATTCTCTCTGTTCTCATGGCCACTGTCAAGTCGTAGACTCTCTCTTGCTCTCCTGGACGACTGGAACAACCTTTCATTGGTCTTGCTCCCATTCCTCCATCTCCAAGTTGTTCTCCCAGCAAAGTAAACTTTCTAAGACACATGTCTGGCCACATTGTCCCCCTGCTTAGCACTACTCAGTGGTTCCTCATCACCCGAGGATGAAACCCAAGTCCCTTGAAAAAGCCTGCAGGGTCCTATAAGATGGGTCCCCTGCCCAACGCTCCAGTGTCATCATGTTCCAATCCTTTGCACTTCTTTCAAGGGTGCGGGCACCCACACCCACACCCACATACACTGCACACAAACCATACTCAATTTCTCACTTCCTCTGCCAGCTCAGAGCCTTTGCAAATGCCGTCCCCTCTACCTGAAACACTCCCCTTCTGGTCTCCGCGTAGGCACTGCCCTTCTGCAGGCCTCCCAGAGCAAAGCCAGGTCTGCCTCCTACGGTCTGTGTAGCCCCCACGCTTCTCCCACCACAACACTTAAGACCCCTGTGTTGAAATCATCCTTTGACTCATTGCTTTACCCCAGATGGCAGATTCCGAGTGCAGAACTGCATCTCTTCTGCTCCTACTCTCTCCTCAAGACTTGGTACAGAGCAGCCATTCAGAATATTTGTTGAATGAATAAGGGGATGAGGGCTGGGCATTTTCTACCTCCTCTTTCTGAGATGGATGCTAGGCCCCCCAGGTGCGATGGTGAGGCAGAACTTCTGAAAGAGCAGAAATCTTTCCGGGAGTGATAGATGGTGTGGCTGGCATTCAGTGCTTCCAGCTGATGCACGAGTTTTAAGAACGGATGTCTGTGGCGATTCCGACTATGCTCCAGTTTTTTAAATGAGTCGTGTTAATGATGGCCACTATGCCCATTGGGACTGAGTCAATTTAGTGCAAATTAATTACAGACAAGAAATCAGCTTGCGGAGCAGTGAATATTGAAGCTCCCTGGAGTGTGATGCAAGTGTAGCCGTCAGTCTTGTCTTTGCTTGTCCTTCCTTCTCTCTCTTTCCCTTTCTCCACCCCTTCCCCCACCCTTTCTGTGGCGCTCTGGGTCTGGGCATCAGGGTGACTGTTTTCTGGTCTTGGCTTCCCCGTGACTCACTCTCCTTTTCTGTTAAATAAGGGTCTTGCAGTCCATCAATCACCAAACATTATAAAGCTCCTTCTCTGTCACATACTCTGCTGGACCTAAGAAACATAGCAGGAAATAAATGTGGCCCTGCTTAGAAGATATTATGTCTTAAATATAATCATAACTGCCTTAGGGATAGCACTTTACAGTTTTAAACATCAGGATGAGCTCCCAGGAGCCTCATGCTATATGGTTATAACTATTTTACAGATGAAGAAACTCAGCTCAGATAGGTGACAGCTTGCCCACAGTCACTCGGCCGCTCTTGTGCTGTAGCTGGGCCTGAACATGGCTCATGAGAGAGTGTGTTGAAAGGCCTCTGTCAGCCAGCTGCCCAAGCAAGAGGGGTTATTGTCCTCATCAGGATGTTTTCTTTCTTTCTCCGGGATGCCAGGGCTCAAAATACCCTGCAGGGCCGGAGACTTGGTCCTAAACATGGAGACTCACAAGGAAAGAGTGGGAGGATCCTCCAGCCCCAGGTCAGCAGAGAAACCTCCCCTCCAGGTTCAGAATGATCCTGTGTTCCAGAGCTAGCTTTGGGCAGAAATAAGAATTAAACACCACCTCCTTCTAGCCGCCCTCCCCACCTAGCTGCCCTCCTACTTGTAATTCACACTTTCTCCACCCTCTGAAACATGCTTTCAGGAAAGACTCTGATAGCTCAGGTACAATGAGATTCATTTCTAATTATAGCTCAAGCATGTGGCCGCCACTTAAGGAAAGAGCATGTGGCCCCCACTTAAGGATAGAGAATCAGCCCAGAGAATCTATTCATTAGTTCAAGACTCAGTCCCAAGAGTTTTTGACCTTAATGATGGGACTGGAGGTTTCCCGAGACCTTCGAATTACACCAGACCGGGGCTTGTGAGGGCTGGCCCCAGCAGGAACCAGTTCATCCTCCTTCCTTGGGACCGTAGGCCAGGGTAGGCCTCCTTCCCCTGTCCTCTGCAGTTCCTGGCAGAGCAGTTGCAGCAGGAGGAGGTCAGAGCAGGACAGGATGAGGTGTTCAGGAAGCGGAGACCTTTGTAACCTCCACATCTGCTGTCCTCTGCCTAACAGCACAAGCGGCCTCTTCACAGATATTGGAGGGACAGGGCCCAGGAGAGTCTCCTGCGTTTCATGTCCCCCGTCTCGATGTCTCTGTCAGTTCCTCCCTTCCCGACTCTCTTTCTCTCTGTTTTATTTTTCTTTCTCTCTTTTTCTCCCTTTCCCTCTCTCTGCTCCTGTCCCAGCTCCCTGCCCTTTTTCCTAGCCCTCTCCTGTCGCCACCACTAGCCCTCCCTCTCTCCTGCGCTCCTTCACGGGGTGGGAGAAGACCCTTTTAGATCTCCATATGAAGAGACCTTACTAGCAATGAAAACCGTTTAGCAATGGAATTAATGTCTTGCTCAGTAACGAGTTCCCCATCAGGGAGGCAGGCAAACAATGCAGAGTGATCATCCTTCCTGAATGTTGTAAAGATGATTTGACCTTCCGGATTTGGGTTGGACCACATGACTCCTAATGCTAAATAAAGTTTTCCCGATGTGCATTGCTTCACCATTCAAGGTTGTTTCGGGATATCTCAGGTATTTAAAACTACAGACCTGGGCCTCATGCAAAAGCAGGTGTGTTTAAGGATAAATATTTTTGTTGCGAGAAAGAAGTTGTGTATTCTTTCTAATTTTAATGTTTATTAAATTAAATTTAATTTTAAAGTAATTTATCATGAAATTTTAGAAAACAGACAATAAGAAAAAACATTCCTTCCTAATTTCGTGCCCCTGACTCGGCCACCGTTTCCATTTCACTCCTTGTCCTTTTAGCTTTTTCCTTTGTTCATTTTTGCACAACTATGTCTGGGCGGGAAGACAGCTCCTTGATTTCTTAGTGCCAGGACATGAATATTTACATACTCACCTTCTGCATCATTTTTACTGACTGCTTAATACACCATAGAGTGGAGGTTTATGATTTTAGACTTTGTTTTTAAACAGCACAGTGCATGAACAGCTCCAAAGATAGATCAGTGTCAAGCAGAGTTTTATCTTTCTTCAGAGAAGGAATTACCCAGCTTCTCATTCATCTTGTGAAAAAAGAGCGTGCACCCCTGTTCCCATGGGAGGGGGCTGACTGACCCTGCCGTCAGCCCTCCTCCATGCCAGGAGTTGTGTTGGGTGCTCTTTGGTTGTCAGTTACCTGTGATCACAGGTGTGTGCTATCAGCCTCGTTTTACAGGTGAGAATGCTACGGTCTGAGACATTGGCTTAAGGTCCCAAGCTGTCTGTATATAGTCCAGAGCTCCAAAGCCACAGGGGAACTGCCAGGGAGGGCTTGTGCTCAGTCCTGTCAACCCGTGGGCAACAGGCCTTTGGGGATTTCAGGATTTCCACGGAGCTGTCCTGAGGGCCTTGGATGAAATGGACCAAGAGAAAAAAGACACGTTAGCCAGAGAGGAGCTGAGACGTGGCCTGAGTGAACTCCCAGCTATCCTCGACCTGCACCAGGGGATCCTGGAGGAGCTGGGGGAGAGGCTGCTGCACTGGTGAGCACTCCCCAGACTCCCGACCCTGCTTCTGTTGCCCTGGGAGATTGGGAGGCATTTGAAAACTCCACCACTTGAAACGGTATCTCCATTTGATGGATGGGGAAGCCAAGACACAGAGATATGAGGTCTTTTGCCCAAAGTAAAACAAGTGTGGGAAGGTCGAGCTGGGGTCCCCACCCAGGGATGTGACTCCAGTACTCACTAACACTGTGCTGGTCACAAGGCTGAGTTCTGTCCTGTTCTCCTCCCTGGCTGCAGGGAGGGCCAGCAGAAGGTGGCCGATGTCTTCCTGGCCCGGGAGCAGGAGTTCGACCACCACGCGACTCATATCCTACAGTTCGACAAGTATCTAAGTCTGCTCACTGAGAACTGCCTTCACTCTCCCCAGCTGGCAGCTGCTGTCCGTGAATTTGAGGTGGGTCACTTGGTCCTTTGAGAACCTGTTCTAAAGATGCAGGGGTTGGGGGCATGGAAGGGCTTAAAACAAATCAGTAGGGCTTCTTGGTAGGTCTGAAGGTGGGGGGCGGGGGCCAGAAAGGAAGACCCAGCCAGGGGAGGAGAGGGTGACCCAGGAGGAGGGAAAATCAAGAATGTCCCCTATTGGGTATTTGTGGACAACTTTGTAAGCTCTAGCCATGGGGAGAATTTCAATGGTCATTCTTCTGTTCCAGTAGAAAAGCACAAAGCAATGTGGGGCCCCAGTCTAATTGGAGGGACCAACAAATGGCCACCAACTGAAGATTCAGTTACTGAACAGAAAATGAGGGATGTTTGTCTATTACTGACACTGGATACACAGCAGGTACTAGGAGAGGTATATTGTTGAGCGTAGCATAGACTGTGAACCCACAGTGGGGTGATGGTGCTCATCTGAGAGGCCTTCCTGGAGGAGGGAACCTGGTTTGGAGATGGAGGAGAAGCTCAGCTTGGCCAGGAAGAGGTGTGAATGAGACGGTGCAGGTGAGACACCATGAGTCTGGTGCCCTCAGGCACGGGTCCCTGATGGAGTTTTGTCCTCCCCATCTCTTGGGAGCAGCAGAGTCAGCAAGGAGGTGGCCAGAACATGAAGCACCGACTGCTGCGGGTTGTTCAGCGCCTCTTCCAGTACCAAGTGCTCCTCACAGGTGGGCCCCATGGAAGGGAAGTCAGGGTGCACTGAGGTGGTGCAGGGAGGGAAGGCACCTGAGTAGGGGTGGGGGTGACGATGGCAAAGTGTGTGATGACAACCTCCATCCTGGCAGGAAAGTGTGGGAGAGGATTGCTCTCAGTTCCTGCCTCCTGCCCCTCCAAGAGGGCCAGACCTGGCCACCACCTTCTCTCTAGCTGAGCTTTGGACACCCTGCTGCCACCTTGGAAACCCCGATTGAGTGGCACCTCTTGTGTCTTCCTCCAGCCTCTCCCATCCTACACACAGAAACTCACACTTTACCCCATTCTGCGTTTCTTCCCTGTCTCAGTGGGTGGCTGATTTCCCTAAAGCTGTTTTTACCACCAAAGCTTTCTTGTGGCTGAATCAGGGACATTTTCCACCTAGGACCTTCTGGCCTTCTCTGTGGCTTTGCCACTGACCACTTCCTGCTTCTCGAACCCTTTCGTCCTGGGACCTCTGTTACATACCTCTCTTTGCCTCTCTCTAACCACTCCTTCGTCATCTCTATTGATGACCTCTCTTCCTCCACTGTCCCATAAATGTCCATATTTTTCAGGGTTCGGTCCCACAAATTCCCTCTCTACAAATTCTCCCCAGGGACCATCCTCCTTTCCCCTACATCCGCCTGCCAGAAACACACGTCTCTGTCCTGAGCTCCAGACCGATTTACCCAACTGCTTCCCAAATGGACAAAGACCCCTGGCCTGGGCAACGAATGTTCCATTTGGGGAGACAGAAACGCACACGTAGAGATATGCATGTAATTCCAGGTCGTGACCAGGGCTGTAAGAAAAGTACATGAGGGCCAAGAGACAGAATTCATTTATCTAATTTAATAAATATTTATTGAGTATCTACCGTGTACCAGGCTTTGTGCTAGATTCCAGAGATATAGCAGCGAATTAAACAACCAAACTCTATGATACTGTGGAGCTTATATTCTATCAAACAAATGAGGAAATAAAAATATTTTATGTCAGTGATAAGAGCTCTGAAGACAAATAAAGGAGGTGAACAGGGCTCTGAATTAGATACAGCATCAGGAAAGACTTCTCTGAGGAGGTATCATTGCAGAGAGCTCAGGAAAGTGACACACGAGCCCTGTGAAGATCTGGAAAAAGAAAGTACCAGGTAGAGGGGACAGTGAGTACAAAGACCTTGTGGTAGGAACAAACTTGGCATGGTCAAGACATGGCAAGAATGCCAGCATTGCCAAGATGAATGAGCAATATGGAGAGGTAGCTGGAGCAAGGCCAGCCTGCGTAAAGCCTTGTGGATACAAATGCATTAAAAGTTTAACCCATCACGCTCTACTGTGTTCATGATCACACCTGTCTCCCCCAGTAGACTGTGGGCTTCTTCAAGGCAGGGTCTCACCTTGGTTGTGTTTGTATCTTGAAAGCATAGCACAGTGTCAGGCGTACAGCAGACACTCGATAGATATTTGTTGAATGAGTGAATGACTGGCCGTGGTGGCAGTATTGGTGGTGGTCCTGGGGGCCTGGTTTTGTGCAAGTGTGGTGTTGTGATGGGGCTAACAGAGGTGAGAGGGTGGACACCCCATTCTTGTGAAACTCTTCTTCCATCTCTGGAGAGACAGGGACTCCTGTTGTGGCCGGGAGGGGCTGGCCTCACCAGGAAAAACTGACTCCTGGCTCTTGTTCTTTCTGCAGACTATTTAAATAACCTTTGCCCGGACTCAGCTGAGTATGATAACACACAGGGTAAGTCCAGCGTGAACCAGAGGAGGTGACACAGTCCTAATTTTACCCCAGTTCTGGACTCTACATCAGTTACACGCCCAGGACATAGTCCCCTCCCTGCCAGCTGAGGATGCAGTGACATGAAGCCTGCAGTGACATGAAGCCCCCTTTCGCCTCAACATGGGACTCCCCAGGGCAGGCTGTTGTCCAGTCAGAGGAAGAGAAGCGGGTAACCAGAATATGGTGATAGGAAATGGTGCCAGGTCTAAAAAACTGATTCCAGTATCTCTGTTTCTTCCCAGTGCTATGTGGCTGTCTCTGTTCTGCCTTGCCAAGGCAGTCCCTATTTTAATATATTCAATTTATAGCCAGGGAAACTGAGGCACAAAGTGGTCGAGTCACTGTCAAGGTCACTTAGGTGGTAGTGGCAAAGCTAGGGCCTGTGCCCTGACCCAGCCATGAGGAAAATTGGTACGACCTACAAGGCCCTGCAAGTGTGCTGATCTCAGTGGGTAGTCTGGGGAGGGAAGACAGGGAAGAGGCAAGGATGGTAGCAACTAGACTGACTCTCCCCGGAGGACCCAGCCATCTGCTCTACTTCCCTCCTCAGGTGCGCTGACCCTCATCTCCAAAGTTACAGACCATGCCAACGACAGCATGGAGCAAGGGGTAAGTCCGGCCTCTGGGCTCCTTCTCTGGGGTCCAGGTCCAGGACCCCCTCCACCCTGCCCAGGTCTGCCTTGGCGTATAACTTATGTACTATAAATTGCACATGGTGAAAGTGTACAATTAGGTAAGATCCGATGTTTGTATGTACCTGTGAAACCATTTCCACAATCAGAATGCAGAACATATCTATCACCCCAAAAAGTTTCCTCACACTCTTTTGTAACCCCTTATCCCCCATCCCCAGGCAACCACTGATCTGCTTTCTGTCACTCTTGATTAGTTTGCATTTTCTAGGATTTTATAAAATGTAGCTATTCAGTATGTGCTCTTTTTTTGTCTGCCTTCTTTCACTCCTTTGTCAGATATGTGATTTACAAATATTTTCTCCCAGCCCGAGGCAGGTATTTTCATTCTCTTAACAGCATCTATGGAATACCAGAAATTCTTAATTTTGATAAAGCCCACTTTATCATTTTTTTCTTTTATGGATCATGATTTTAATGTTATATCTAAGAAATCTTTGCCTCACTCAAGGTTACAAAGTTTTTCTCCAGTGTTTTTGTCTAGAAGGTTTCTAGTTTTACATTTTACATTTAGGTATCTTAGTTCATTTTGAGTTGATATTTATGTATGGTAGGGTGGATGCACCTGGCTCCTAGCTGCAGGTACCTAGACCAAGCCTCAGGAAAGTCCCTAGGAGAAAAATTTGACGTCTGGTTGCAAGGTCAGGCCTTTGAGACTTGAAATCAAATTGGCCGTTGATTGCCATCTTTTTCACAGAATAGAAGTAAAATACCTCCCTCCAGAAGAGAGTGAAGAGACATGCACAGGGCTGGACTGTACCATTTTCACCTTCATCTTTAAAAATAAACTTTATTTTTAAGAAATCTTTTTTCGAGGTAAACTATACGTAACAAAAAATTTACCATTTATAAGCACACAGTTCAGTTCATCATCATTAAGTACATTCATATTGTTATGCAACCATCGTTACAATCCATCTCCAAACTTCGTTTCACTACCTCCAGCCGAAACTCTGCACACAGTCACCACTGACTCCCCATTCTCCCTTCCCCTAGCCCCTGGCAACTACCATTCTACTTTCTGAATAGACTTTATTTTTTAGAATGATTTTAAATTTGCAGGAAACATTGAGAAGATAATACAGCGAGTTCCCACATATTCCCCACACAGTTTCTCCTTTTATTAACATTTGTTACATTAAAGAATCAATAGTGATACCATATTAGTAACTAAAGACCATAGTTCATTTTTGCCTGATGTCTAATTCCAGCTTCCCATCCAGGATATCATATTTCATTTAGTCGTCACATCCCCTTAGGCTCCTCTTGACTGTGAGTTTCTCAGACTTTCCCTTGTTTTTGATGACCTTGACAGTTTTGAGGAATACTAGTCAGATATATTGTAGGATGTCCCTCTATTGGAATTTGTCTGATATTTTTTCCACGATTAGACTGGGTTTGTGATTTGGGGGAATAAGATCACAGAAATAAAGTACCATTTTCATCACATCATATAAAGAGTACATACTAGCAACATGATATATATATGACTGTGGATGTTGACCTTGATCACCTGGCTTATGTAGTGTTTGTCAGGTTTCTCCACAGTAACACACACACACACACACACCACACAACCTTGTCTATACTCTTTGAAAGAAAGTCACTATGTACAACTCACATTTAAGGAAGGGGGAGTTATGTTCCCTCTCCTTGAGGGCAGAGTATCTACCTAAATTATTTGGAATTCTTCTGCACAGGAGATTTATCTCTCCTCCCTCATTTATTAATGTATTCATTTTAAATAAATCATTTATGTCAGTAAGGACTCATAGATACTTACTTTATGCTTTGGGTTATATAATCTCATACTGCTTTATTTATCTCATTTCTCAAATTGTTCCAGCGTTGGCTATTGGGAGCCCTTTCAGTCGGTTTCTGCGTCCCTTTCGCATGCCCCCATGCATATGGGTTTGACTGTTTTCTGCTTATTTTTGTAGCACTCACTTCCTTACTTTCTGGGACTACAGTATGCTCCAAGATCATCTCGTGTATTTCTTGCCCCAATCTTAGAATCAGCCATTTCTCCAAGGAGCCCTGTTTCTTTAATTGTTTAATGGCATTAGAAACAAAGATTTGGGCACTAGGTATGCTCATTGCTACTGGGTTATTATTTCTTTTAAGTCATCTTAGCTGATAGAGCAACACAGGGGTTAGGGGCTCTGACCTCCCGTGTAGTTGAAAATCTGTGTTTAACTATAGTCAGCCCTCGACGTACATAGATTCCCAACCTTGGAGTTGACCCTTAAACAACTTGGTTTTAAACTACATGCATCAATCAAACTGAAATCAATTGAAAAAATAATATATATATAAGTAGACCCACACGATTCAAACCCATGTTGTTCAAGGGTCAACTGTACTAACCCATGTATATGCTCTCATATATACACACACACATACACACACATATGTACACATATATGTATATATACGTGTATATATATGACCATCTGTATCTATATTAAGCTAAACATGAGTTCATACTAATGTCTCCAACTCTAATCATTACCACGTGGATTATACCAGCCTCCTACCCTTACTTAACTGTAAATTTCCACTCCAACAGTGAGAATGGCTCCCACCATTTATCATCTGTTTACTTAATTGGTCAGTTTACCTTCATTCTTGAAAAATATTTTTCCTGGGTATAGAGATCTGGGTTGATGAGTTTTTTCTTTCAGTACTTTAAAGATACCACTTCACTGTCTTATGGCCTATATAGTTTCTGATAAGAAATATGCTGTAATGGTTATATTTATCTTTCTTTTGTAACATCTCTTTTTTCTGGTTGCTTTCAAGATGTTTACATTTGACTTTTAGTATGTATGGTTTTAGGGGCTTGGGTGGTAATTATTCTGTTATGATTCTCAAGCTTCCTGGAACTGTGGTTTGTTGTCATTCATTAATTTGAGAAAATTCTCTGGGGTGCTCTGTTCTTTTTTTATCCTGTACCTTTTTTTCTCTTTGTGTTTCAATTTGGTTAATCTCGTCTTACCTATCTCCAAGTTCACTAATTTATTCCTCAGCTGTGTTCAGTTTGATGCTAAGCCTATCAAAGGAATTCTTCATTTGTGATATCTTGTTTTTTTATTTTGAACATTTCCACTTGACTCTTGTATAGTTTCCATCTCTGCTGAAATTCTCCATCTATTCATAATGCTGTCCACTTTCCCACTAACTCCTTCAACATATTAATTATAGCTAATCCAAAGTCCCTATCTGATAGTTCTAACATCTGTGTCACCTCTCATTCTGGTTCTGTTAAATACTTTATCTCTTGAAAATGAGATGGGGTTATTTCTTGCTTTTTTGTGTGTTTCTTATAATGTTTGATTGAATGGCAGACATTATGTGTAAAAGAACTGTAGAGACTGAGGGAAATAGTAACTATCCCCTCTTTTTCATGATTCCGTTCATGTTGGGGTGGGAGTTGGGTCATTCCAGTCAGTAGCTGAACTGGGTCTGGGTTTGTTGTCACCATTGTCATCTTCAGAGCCCCACAGATTTCATTCTCCTCTAGTAGAGGACTACTGTTACTTGGAGCTGTTTGTGGGACCTGAAGTGCCACAGAGTTGTTATATTTCTGCTCCATTTTGCTCAGCTTTTCTGCAGTCCTAACACCACAGAAGGGATCTCTCTCCATGTTCTTGCCCTTTCTCAGAGATAGATTACTGCTTCCTGTTACTCAGCGCTAGGCTCGTAAGTCTCGGCTCTCTGGAACAAGCCTCAGACTTAAGCAGGGCCTGTGAGCTAAGCTTGCTCAGCATTCCTGGCCTTCTTCCTGCATGGCAGCCAAACTCTGCCTCACTCTATGGTGGGTCTTAGAGAGGTCTTTCCTTTGTATTGGTGCACAATCCTAGGCCTAACGGGTTACACCCCCTTCTCTTTGGGGCAGAAAGCGTTTGTTTCACCTCCAAGGACAAGGGGTTCTTTCCAGGCTCCTGCCCTGCCCCGAGTCTGCCTTGTGAGCACCTGATAGAAACTCTTGGAAAAGAGCTTGCAAGTGACTACAGATGTTCCTGCTATTCTAAACTGTCCCACCAGCCCACACCTGACCTTTAAAAATCCATTAACATTTTAGTTCTTATCTTCCTACCCTCCTTTATGGTGACCACTATTTTCTCCCGTGTGTTGCCAAAGGCACAACCGTTCCCTCTGTCTTGAATCTCCATGGAGGGGCTTGTCAGTCTTTGGGATTCCATTCGGTTGGTTGCCTTGTGACCTCAGCTCTCTAACAGGCATAAGAAGAGACACGACTTTGTAGATTATCTGGTTTTGTCTCACTGTTAGGGTGGGGGCATTGTTCTCTGGCAGCTTTCTACACCATAAGTGGAAATGGAACAACTGTTACACATTTCTAATATGTAGGATTTTTTGTCCAAAACCGTGGACAGTGTAAAGTTCTCATTAGTTGACTTTAGACCCTGTGTAAGGTTCACAGGACACCTGCTCCATGGGTTAGGTGCTTTCTAGTATTACAGGGTGCTGTGCAGCGGGGAGGGAGGTGTGTCACATTACATATTATGGATATTCCAGTGAAGGAGATGGACAAAGATTGCTCCTGCACATATTTTTCTTTAAGAAGCACAGACCCGTTTTCTCCCCAAGTGGTACGTTTTCTTGGTTACTCTCCATCAGAAGCCATACCCTGGGCTATAAGCCCAGGAGACAAGCCGGCCTTGAGCATCTGTCATCTCTGGGTTACTGAAGTCTGGATTCTCTGGGCCTTATGGGGACACAGGCTTAGAGTAGAAGCCGTGGCCCAGAGATACACAAGGTATCAAATGGCACGGCAAGGCCAAGAATCACCCCATAACATGCAGAAAGATGGTGGTGTCAGACCCCAGGCCCAGAAGGACTAGCCTGGTGATGGGCAGTCCACACACTTGGCACCCTGCAGACCTAGGCTCAGGCCTCAATCCTGCCAGTGGCGGGAGGTAGGATTTTGGACCAGGTCCTTCTGGACTCCATTTTCCTCTTCTGAAACGGAAGCAATGCCATTTCCTTACAGAGGAGATAAGACCCCTTAAAGGGGCCCTGACCATCTCCCCCTCGTCCTGCTCCCACCCACAGGAAAACCTGCAGAAGCTGGTCCACATTGAGCACAGCGTTCGGGGCCAAGGGGATCTCCTCCAGCCAGGAAGGGTGAGTGCCACCGCCACCATGGGCAGGGGCAGAGGGCGTCCTGGCAACAGGCAGGCGAGGTTCTGATAAGCCCCATTGTTCAGCTGGGCTGGCCCCAGACAGGCCTGGCTGCGGGTGCTGTTTACCCGAGGAGGAGGGAGGGCAGGGCCAGGCTCACGGGGCCCATGGGCTGCCTCCCCTGGTGTTTTCCACTCTCGAAGCCTTTAAAGGCACAGTGCCATTTGGGTTCGGGGTTTCCTGTGGTTCTCGTCACCTCCAACAAGAGACACCAAGTATTTTTAGTTGAGTCCAGTGTTGCTGGGAAGTCAGGAAAACCATCTCTCAAGAGCCACAATGTTGCATCTTAAAAATAACATTTTTCGAGAGATAAATTTACCCACTTTTAAGCTTCCAAGTGGAAAACATAAAACTAAGCTCAAAAATAGTAAAAAATGTGTTCATTATCTGATACACTCCATGAAGGACACAAGACAAAGAAACGAGAGATTGAGCTCAGGTGATTTTACTCAAAATTAGCAGGGATCTCACTGAGATTCTATAACATCACATTTAGTGTTTTGGCCTGGGTTATCAGTTCAGTAAATATTTATTAAGCATCTCGTTTGTATCCTCCAGAATTAAGGAGGATAGAGCAACTGTTCACAGGTCTTCAGCTGTTTTAGCAAACCTTTAGAAGCTCTGTTCTGAATGGACTCTTGTGGCAGCAAACCAGAGGGAGAGTCATTGTTTGGACCACTCCGGCCAGAACAGTGTCTGGGGCTTGGTATACTTTGAGGTGGAACGCTCCAGAAAGGCGGAGATGCCTGTCTCCAAAGCCGCTGTCACATATACAAAGCATCTCTCGTAAGCTGGAAACTCCCCCAGTGAGCTGCTCTTTGGTCCTCTGAGAAGCATCGTAATTTAAGTCTCCCACTCAAGGGCCTCCTCACACCCTCCTCTAGGAAAATAGAGGGCATCAGCCTGACCAGCGAGATCTGCTTCTCTCCCCACAGGAGTTTCTGAAGGAAGGGACACTCATGAAAGTAACAGGGAAAAACAGACGCCCACGGCACCTGTTCCTGGTAAGTACCTGGCCCCCAAACCAAGCCCCAGGACTGTCAAGTTCTGTGACATTTTCTAGGACCATTGTTCAAAGACAACTGGAAAGGAGCAGGGAAGACTAGAACAGAGCCAAATCTGTATAAAGAGGATCATTCTGTATAAATGAGCTTTCCAGAAAGCTGAGAGTTAACCTTGGAAGACACAACCCATTCCTCGTTTATTATTTCGGTGATTTTGGGTGGAATGGTTCCAATATTTAACTACCCACGTCATCTTAAATATCTTAAAACTGGAGTAACTCTTTGACCACCGTATCTAACACATGAGAAAAATCCAGAAGGAAGAGCTGACTTGGCCAGATCTCTCAGCAGGCTGGTGGCAGTGGCCTGGAAGGAACCGGGGCTGTGCCCCTAGTCCCGTGCTTTCTCCACTGTGCACAAATGAGATATAATGTAACATTTTTGATGATTTATGGCCATAGTCTGCAATACCAAAGGATGTCCAGGCCTATAATGTAGTAACATCTACCTAACTGGCTGTTGAGCTACAAGTAGCTCTTTACCCCAGTTCTACAGCCAACCGCCAAGTTGTTTTGCCTTTAAGTTCTTCTGTCTGCTGCGTGTAATTTTTCTCTCTGCTCTTGCACTTTTAACTGTCATTCCTTGTTACTCTCAGTCATGGTTGTCCCTAACAGCCTTGTTACCCTTTGTTAGCATTATGTGCAAAGTAATAGTAAATAGGCCCTGAGTAAGTGTCTCAATTTCAGACATTTACTGAGCACCTCTTATGTGCTGGGTACTGGAAACCAAAAGACAAAAGTCACATGCTCTACCTTCAGCCTTCAGCATCTGCTGCAAATACCAAGTTATGAGAATGATATGGACAGAATTTAAGGGGGCCACGAAGCAAAAAGGAAGATCCAGAAGATTCAGCCAGGGAATAAAAAGGAGATGGACAGGAGCAGCAGCAGCCCCAGCTGACATTTATTGAATGTTTACTGGGTGCTACACACTGTGCTAAGTGTTTTCTGTGTTTCCTGGAGAAAATGACACCTGAGTTAAGCCTAGAAGGAAGGATAGGAGTTTGTCAGGTGGAGGAAGGAAGGGTGTTTTAGGAGTGGTAACAGCATAAGCGAAGGATAGATACGTGAGAAGCGTGGTGTGTTCGGAGGACCTCTGTGTCTTGAGCAGCCTTTGCCTGGAGAGGGGCCCTTCCAACCATGATTTAGGTCTACGCCAGGCCTCACATAGACCCTGTCCATAGAGGGGCCACTGAGGGCTGAATTCCAGAGAGAGCTAATGGTACTGAACAGGGAAATCCTGAGCGTGGCCAGAAAGTGTCATGTGCGGCAACCTCTCAGGGTTTGCTGGGCCTAGATGGCTTGTGTCCCAAGGCCCTGGCCGAGCCTCAGTAGGTTCCTCTGCGTAGAGCACAAGGTGAGTCAGCTTCAAAGTCTCTTCTCCCTCTTCTCCCTACTATCAGACATCTTTTACCTCCTGGGAGAACTCTTCACTCTGGCTGGTCGGTGTTTAGTGCAAGGGAGAGATTTGGCTACAGGCAAGAGATTACATCCCGGGGTCGGGGGAAACTTTGAAAGGGATCTAAGGGCCAAGCAGTGGTTGGTTCTGATTTGACTTCTTAAAAGGATTTGAAAGACTCCCACAGATGTTTGAGTTCCTTTCTCTAAGTAGTTTTTTGACCTCTGCTTACATACCTGAAGTGACAGGAAGCTCACTGTCTGCTGTGACATTCGCTCTTTCTGAAGCTCTTTATCTGTCTCCTGTGTGCCAGGATCTGTGCTGGGCATGTGGACATGGCCCTTGCCCTGTTGTGAGTCTTGGAGTCCAGTGGGGGAAGCTGTCTTTGTTCCATGTTAGAGTCTAAATATTTGAAAAATCACTGAGAAGAAATCCATACCATTGAATTTAGAACATTTATGTGGTAATGAGCCAGACTGAGCTGGTTAGATCCTGACCTGACACTTATCGCCTCTGTAATCGTTAGACAAGGCACAGACATGTTTGAGCCTTGGGAGTCCCACAAAGACAGAGGAAATACCACACAGTGTGAGGAATTAAATGAGGCCCATAGCAGCCACTTACATGATAAGTTTCCTCCCTTTCTTCTGACAATTGCCCAATGGGACATAAGTCCTTCCTCTGCCTAGAGCTACAGAGTTGTCAGTTCCCTCTGTCCCACCACAGCCCTATGGAGTGCTGGAGCCCACAACTTGGTCCCCCAAGATCTTACTTCTCCAGGATGAAAAAGGCATCCAGGATGGTGATGAGGAGCACAAGCTTTGGAGTCAGACAGACTGGATTCCCATCCCAGATCTGACACTTAATGGCTATAAGAGCCTCAGTGTCTTTCTCTTGTCAATGAGAGAAATAGTCTTTCCTGTAAATGAGTGAAGTGCATGAAGCAGCTGGAGCAGAGGGAGCTCCATCTTGGTTCTCCATCTGGCCACCTCCTCTGGCCATGCCCCTCTTACAAAAGGACCTTGAATGCCAGGCACAGACCCAGAGTCATGATCGTCTCCAGTCTATCTTCCTCCCTTGCTCCTTCCCCTCCTTCATCTCTCACCCTCCTTCCCCACCACCTTCTCTTTCCCTCTCCCATGCTCCCTTCAGCATCTAGTTGGCCCTTCATCGTAGCCTCTCTCACTCACTGATGACGAAATTCCTGGGTCTCTTATATTCCTTGTCATTATTAGTCCACAAGCCCCCGCAAGGGTCTGAACCTAGGTCCCCTTCTTCTCTCTGTCTCAGCCCAGGATCCTCCACTAAGTAGGTATTAATAACATCCACCGGAGGGATAGATGGCAGGACCATGATCACACAGGTTTTTGAGCCAGGACACCACGACAAACACCGAAGGAAGAAATTTTCTTCCTCATAAGGTGCCAGTTTCATAAAATAATCTTAACTTTAGAATAAATTCAGGGCGGTTGCCCACCATTGCCCAGGGGTTTCAGAGATGCTGTGAAGAGATTCCCAGCTCCAGGTGCTGGGTGGGGCTGCCCACTAAGGCTCATTGTTGTGAGAAATTCCCCCCTACTCCTCCGTGAAGAATTTCTCTTCCTTCCTCCAAATTGGGGCTGTAAAACACACAGCTTTGAAGAGGAAAGGAGGACCAATTAGGAGGCAGCCTGGTCCTGAACCCATCATAAAACCTCAGGGTGCTAATGGCAGTTGCCATGGCAGCAGGTGCTCAAGGGGCAGCCACAAAATGGCTGGGACTGCTCTGGTAAGTGATGCAGGCGAGTTCCTCAGAGTGGGCCCATGAGTGAGGCTCTTTGCTGGGGTTTGGTCACTGTCCCCAGATGGGGTCGGGACCCACTGTGTGGCCACTCCAACACACCGCACATGAGTATACCAGAGGCATACCTGTGAGCTTTGTGACCTTAGGCAGGTTGTCTAGCCAGCCTGTGCCTCAGTTTCTCCCTCTGTGAAATGGAGATGATAATGATAGTGCCTGCCTGATGGGGTTGTTAGGGGCATGGACTGAAGTCATTCTTGTCAGGTGCTTAGCCCAGCACCTAGCACTGAGTGTCCAATGGATGTCATTATTAGAAGAGCAAAGCCAGAAGGGGCTTTGCAGGCTCCCCTACTCCATGAGTCAGCATGCCACCCGTTTTTGTTAATAAAGTTCAATTGGAACATAGCCTCACGCATTCATTTATAGATCATCTGTGGCTGCTTTGGGTCTACAATGGCTGAGTTGAATAGTTGTGACAGAGACTATATGACCCAAAGAGACTTAAATATTTACTATCTAGCCCTTTATAAAAATGTTTGTTGGCTCTGGTCTACTCCAGCTCCACTTAGAGACAATGAGGCCCAGAGACAGTGAGTTTGCCTGGAGTCACACAGCAGGTCAGTGTCCTGGCCAAGAACTGATAGCACGAAAACTCATTCATTCTGTTCTCTCATCAGACTCTGTCTACAGGGAGAGGAAGTGTTAGTCCTGAGTTCTCACCCTGCTTCAAACCCCTGTTAAGTTCTCATAACACCCCTAGTTTATGTTGTCTTCCATGTGTAGAGGGCTCGCTCGGGGCCATTCTCTGAGCATCCATAATGAGGTAAGGGCAGAGATGGCCCTAATATCGCAGTTGAGGAAGCTGAGGCTTAGAGAAGGAAACAGCTTGTCCACAGTCACACAGCAGCCATAGAACAGGGTCAGGATTGATAGCCCACGGACCACCCAGAGTGTGACGTCATCTTTTCAAACTGTAAACCTTTTAGCCAAACATAAACCCTCTCTTCTATGGAAGTGAAGTGACTTTCGTTACATTTCTTTCTGTCTACTATGCATGGGGGTGGGGAGCTTCAGTTGTTCATTCAACAAATATTGAGCACCTAGTAGGTCCCTTTAGGTATAGCAGTGAACAGGACCCACCAGCTCCCTATCGTCAAGGACCTTCCTCCCTCTTTTCCTTCTTTCCTTAACTCTGCTTTATAGAGGCTTAATTTATATAGAGTAAAATGCATCAGTCTTAAGTGTACATGTCAGTGTGTATTGACAAATCTATATGGTCATGTAACCACTCTCTGGGTCAAGATATAGAACATTTCCAGCCCCCCAGAAAGTTCTCCTCTGCCTGTTAACGGTCACTTTCCCCCACCCCCGTCCCAGGCAACCAATGGCCTGGTTTCTATCACCACAGATTAGTTTTGCCTGTTCTGGAACTTCACACATAGATGTTATCAAGCAATGTGTACTCTGTGTCTGACTTCTTTCTCTTAGCATGTTTTGAGATTCATCCATGTCATTGTATGTATCGTTGGTTCATTCCTTTTGATTGCTGTGTGGTATTCCACAGTATGGAGGCACCACAGTTCGTTTATCCATTCACCTGTTGACAGATGTTTGAGTTGTTTCCACTATTTGGCTATTATGAATAATACCTCTGTGCACATCCATGTACTTGACTTTCTGTGGCCACTGCTTGTATCTCTCTTGAGTATTTACCGGCAAGTAGAATTGTGGGGGAAGGGCTCCTGTTTTAGCCCAGGGTGGTTTTGTTCTCTTGCGGGGATCACTGGGGAATGCAGGATACCTCTGCGCCAGTGCTCAGGGATCCTCCAGGACAGAAGGCCAGTGCAGCCTTCTGGAACCAAGACACAGCTGATGAGGTTTCCTTTTCTCCAGATGAGTGATGTGCTCCTGTACACATATCCCCAGAAGGATGGGAAGTACCGGCTGAAGAACACATTGGCGGTGGCCAGCATGAAGGTAAGCGCCTAAGTGATAGGCACTCTGGCTGGGGTGGGCCAGGGCAGACCCAAAGCAAAGAGGAGACAACATCCCTGCTTCTACGAGCTCACAGACCAGCTGGGAAGAGGGAGCCCCGAGGAAACAGCATTACGTGACGTTATGGGATATGCTGTAGGTAGTGGGGTGAGGGTAGCCGAGTCCCATAGAACAGCGGTCCCTAACCTTTTTGGCACCAGGGACCAGTGCTGCTATGAGAATCTAATGCCTGATGATCTGAGGTGGAGCTGAGGGAGCGATGCTAGTGTGGGGAGCAAGTACAGGGGAAGCTTTGCTCACTTGCTACCGTTCCCCTCCTGCTGTGCGGCCCGGTTCCTAACAGGCCACGGGCCAGTACTGGTCCATGGCCTGGGGGTTGGGGACCCCTGCCTTAGAGTGGATAATATGTGGACAGATGGGGAAGGGAGAAAAGGAAGGGAGGAGGAAAACTTGTAAGCAAGGGCTTGGAGGGAGAAAATAAGTGGGTATTTGGTACATTTTTTAAATTGTGGTAAATTATACATAAAATGTACCATTCTAACCATTCTTAAGTATACAATTCAGTGGCATTAAGTACGTTCACACTGTTGTGCAACCATTACCACTATCCATCTCCAGAACTTCTTCATCTTCCCAAACTGAAACTCCATACCCATCAAACACTAACTCTCCATGGCCCCCTCACCGAGCCCCTGACAACCACCATTCTATTTTGTATTTATGATTTTTTATATATTAAATTTTTTTATTATATGTTTCAGGTGTACAACATTATAATTTGATATCTGTGCACACTACAAAGCGATCACCTTCAAAAGTCTAGTTACTATCCATCACCGTGCCACTGACTTCCTTTACGCCTTCCATCCTCCCCACAAGCCCCGTCTCCTCTGATAACCACCGATCTGTCCTCTGTATCTATGAGTTTGTTTTTGTTTTGTTGGTTGGTTGGTTGGTTTTTAGATTCCACCTGTAGTGAAATCATATGTTATTTGTCTTTCTCCTTTGGACTTAAAATTTAACTTAGCATTATGCCCTCAAGGTCCATCCATGTTGTCACAAATGGCTGAGTAGTATTTTATTGTGTATATGTACCACGTTTTCTTTATCTATCCATCCATTGATGGACACTTAGGTTGTTTCCACATCTTGGCTATTGTAAATAATGCTGCCATGAACATAGAGGTGCGGCTATCTTTCTGAGTTAGCATTTTCATATCGTTGGATAAATACCCAGAATTGGAATTGCTAGGTCATATTATAGTTCTATTCTTAATTTTAGAGGAATCTTCATACTGTTTTCCATAGTGGCTGCATCAATTTACAATCACCAGCTGTGCATGAGGGTTCCTTCTCTAGACACCTTATATAACTGTAGTCATACAGTATTTGTCCTTTTGTGACTGGCTTACTTCACTTAGCATAATGTCCTCAAGGGTCATCCATATAGTAGCATATGTCAGAGTTTCCTTCCTTTTTGTGGCTGAATAATATTCCATTGTGTGTATATATCACATTTCGTTTGTCCTTTCGTCCATGGATGGACACTTGGGTTTCTTCCACCTTTTGATTATAGTGAATAATGCTGCAGTGAACTTGAAGGTGCATATATCTGTTCAAGTGGCAAATATTTCTTAAACAAATATAAGAGAGATACCAGCCCAGCTGGACAGTCTCGTGAGTGAGGGCGGAGAGACAGGAAGGAAGGGGGCCGGGTGATGTGTGGCCTAACTCAGTGTAACTTCATCCTGAATAACAGGAATGGCTGGGAGCTGATGGGGAATCTTGAGGGCTTAACTCTTGAGAGCAGGAGGTTTTAGGAAATTAATTCTGGCTCAGTATGGTGATGGAGTCACAGAGGGGAACATTGAGATGAGAGGAGAGCCATAAGGGGCCTTTCTGGCTCCTAGAGGCTCTTTTACATGAGAAAAGGAAAGAAAGAAGCAGCTCTCTCAGTGAAGACCTTTGTTCACTTTTCAACCAAAGGTTCCACTGAGGAGCCAGTTGGACAAGGGAGTAGGAGAAAGTAGTCACTGATCAGGTAGTTGTGCAGCAGGATGGTACTCCTAGAGGCTGGGTCCTGAGAGGGATGCTTCATAGACTTCCTGGGGGTGGGTGGTGGCCAAGGACCATGGAGTCAGTCAGAGTCAGCATCCAGGCCCCCCATCACTCACACACACACACATGCGTGCACATGCACACACACACACGCACATGCACACGCACACACACACACACACACACCCCACTCTGTGTCTCTGTGCATCTGAGGAAGCTCAGGCTCAGGGAGGGGCAGTGGCAGGACCAGGAGAAGAATCCAGTCTGGTGATTCTTCCCTGCCTCTGCGCTGAGGGGCATATGTTGGTTTCCAGGTCAGCCGCCCTGTGATGGAGAAAGTGCCCTATGCTCTGAAGATCGAGACTTCTGTGTCCTGCCTAATTCTATCTGCAAGGTATGGGAGGTGGGAAGAGGGAGGACCTGGGGATAAAGGGACAGTTTTACAGGTGGGAAAGTTTAGAATAACAAAGGCTGGGTGTGTCTTCTTTTTTAATTTGCCACCCTTTGACTCAAAGGACTTTTTTTCTTTTCAGTATTTCTTAACCTTTTTTTGGGTCACAGACCACTTTGAGAATCTGATGAAACTATGGCTCTCTCCCCCCCAAAAATATGCACGCACATAAAATTTTACATAGAATTTCAGGGGTTTCTAGGGCTCGTTTTAAAAATACAAGAACAATAAATCTTATGGTTGTAAAACTACAGATTATTGGGTCTTCACAGCAACATGAAAAGTTAACGCGAGTAAAAAAAATGCATTGTGCACCTTAGTTCATAAAATGTCTGCTCTTAGGCTTTCGTGTCTGGAGAGAAAAATGATGAGTGGGCATTTATCATCTCCCGTTCCCCGGTTTAGGGTGTGGCCTTTCTCTCAGAACCATGTGTGTTTTCTCCAGGCCCTCAGGCTGCCCAGGGATCCCCCATCCCTGGCTTTAGGCGGAGCTTCCCCCTTCCCCACCACCCGCCCTCTCTCAAGGCAAGGCCAGCTTGCATCTGAAACCAGGGAGGTGTGGCTCCTGCCAGGGCCGAACTGGGCATGGTGGGGGTGGGACAGGGTTCCCAAGGCTTGTGTGTCTTCCCTCTCAGGTAGTGCATAACCCTGGGGTGGCAGCAGTGCCCTTCGTGTAAGGTGGAGGTTCTGGATGTGACGTGGGATGTGCACACACCGACCCACGTGCTGTTTTGTAGATGCACTTGGTCATTAAGCTTTTATTAGCTGCTCCTCAGTGCCCACTTCTGTGCTCAGGACACAAATGATTTAAGCTTCTATTTCCTTGGGAGGAGCCTACATTCTGGGTAGGGGAGTTGTGAACTGGTTACAGTGCAGAACATAACTGTATGTTATGATGACAAAAGTAAAATGCATTGGGCACAGGATGGTTCTCAGGCCCCTCCTCTGACCCTCAGCACCACCCACGGAGGTGGACCTTGCAGCTTCTCCTATGCATGGGGAGTTGAGGCCTAGAGAAGGGGTCACACAGCCATGTGAGGCAGAACTAGGGTTCAAATGCAGGACCATGTGACCCAGAGCACTTATTTACTACTATCTACTGCCTGAGGGGTAGAAGAAGCCTTGAAAATTCCAAGGAAAGACCACCCCATCTAGGAAAGTGAGGGGAGGCTTCCTTAAGGAGGTGATGTCTGGCTGGGTTCCATGGCCTCTCCTCCCCTCATCTCTAGGTAAAATCAGGGACACGAGGAGACCCAGGGTATGGTTTCCATTTGCCCAGCCACAAGGTGAGGATGATGACAGGCCAAGCTCAGCCCTTCAGGTGGGGCTGCCCATCTCTCTTAGGCAGGAGCACTGCCCTTGGGCCAGGGGCCTCAAGAAGCTACTGTCACTGACAGGCTGGTAACATTCCTGCTAATACAGATACTTTACACTTAAGCTTCCAGGAGACAGCAGGACCCATACATCTCCTTTTAGTGACGTGGCATCTGGCTGGCTGCCACCCTTTCTCCCTCCCGGGCCAAACTAGTCCCTTCTCTGGCGGAGGCTGCAAACTTAGTGCAGTGTGGGAGTGACACCTAGTGGGCCCTGTGAGAATTTCCACCCTGCTGCTGCTTCAGGCCCCCAGTGGCTATCAGCACGCAGAACACCTGCCACGCACAGAATTGGGAAGGGGAAGTAAACTCGTTGGATGAGTGAGTGTCTGGGAAGTTCTGTGGGAAAGTGTGGAGGCAGTTGGAGAGGCTGGGACCTTGGCTTTGCCAACTTCCGTCTATCCTTCTCCCCTTGCCCCCTGCCCACCCATCCTCCTGAAGTGTGGGCCCCTCGGAGTCTCCCTGACACCCTTTGGTTTGCATGGACAAAGTCTGTCCATATCCCACATGTCATTTCATCCTCACAGAAGCCCTTTGAGTCCAAGGAAGAGTGTCAACACTCTCATGTTACAGGTGAAAAAGCGGCCTTGGGGACAGCAGCATGCCCTGGCTGCCCCACTGGCAGATGGAGGTGCTGAGGTACAAGCCTAGGCCTGTCTGGCAGGTAGCCAGCACTTGTTAGTGGTATTTCAGACTCGAGAGGCTCAGGCCTGGGGGTGGGGGCAGGGGCCACAGGGAATTGGTCCCCTCGTGCACCTTCACTCACTCCAGCTCACGCTCACAGCTCCTGTGCAGAGCGGGATGAGTGGCATGGCTGTCTGAGCAGAGCCCTCCCTGAAGACTACAAGGCCCAGGCTCTGGCTGCCTTCCACCACAGCGTGGAGGTGAGTGGGGGCCCTGGGACCCACCTAACACCAGCCACACACCCAGGAGGACTTACAGCTCCTTCCCTCAGGGCACTGGCTCCCCCTCCTCCTCCCACCCTTCCCTACCAAATTCCCACCCGACTAAAGGGCAGTCACTGTGCAACCCCAACCCAGGGCACAGCACCTCTAGTTGGCTCTGTTTCTAACCCAAGATCCGCTTCCTAGAGGATGTATGTGTGTGGGGTCGAGGTGGCGTGTCATAGAATTAGAATTCACCCTGCCCCACTCACATACACACCTCATACAGGAAAGGGGGCTCCCATCCAGCAGGTCTCCTGACCACGCTGCTCACCCCATTCCTTTGCTCTAGATAAGGGAGAGGCTGGGGGTCAGCCTGGGGGAGAGGCCCCCCACGTTGGTGCCTGTCACACACGTTATGATGTGCATGAACTGCGGCTGCGACTTCTCTCTCACCCTGAGACGTCATCACTGTCACGCCTGTGGCAAGGTGAGTCGCCCTCTCCAGGGGGAGTGTGTGCATGGGGGTGGCATGGGGTGGGGATTCAGGGGCATTCTGCAGTTACTGCGGACCAGCCCAGAGTGAGGCATGTTCAAACCAACCCTGAGAGGTAGGAATTATTAATCCTCATTTTACTGATGTCCTCAAACCACAGTTCCAAATCCCAGGCCTCTTCCATGACACCACCACACTCTCCAAAGAAAATCGTACCATACATGGTTATTATCCTCGGAGAGAAACTGTTCTGTCATGGTTAAGGGCTCATCAGAAAAACAGATAAGCTCTTCCACAGAAACTCTGCAGCTGCCCTGGAAAAGCAGGGGGACCCAACACAGTCCCTGGAGGAGGAAAGGGACAGGTAGACAGAGGAGAGAGGATGCTGGCCCTCTGCACGTGCCAAGATGGTGAGAACCACTCTGACACATGTCCCCATCTGGGCCTGCAGATTGTGTGCCGTAACTGTTCGAGAAACAAGTACCCTCTGAAGTACCTCAAGGACCGGATGGCCAAGGTCTGCGACGGCTGCTACGGGGAGCTGAAGAAGAGGGGCGGGGACATCCCAGGCCTGATGAGAGGTAACCTAGGGACCACCCTCACCTTTCTTCCAAGTGACCCACAGGGCTTCTCCCTGGTCCATGGTTAGTGCTTGAAGCCACTCTCCTGGGAAGGCTTAGAACAAAAGCGACTCACAAGGAGGAGCCGGGGGGTTAAATTTATACCTGGGTCACCATTTCCCCAAATGCTGGTTCTGTGGAAAATTGTTAGGTGCTCCTAAAAGAAGAAGAGTTCTGTGGGCAGCCAAGTTTGGGAAATGGCTGTGTCAGTGCCTCTCAGTGACAGGAACAGTAAGCGAGGTGCTCATGTTGACTTCATCATAGCAGCCTTCTTTTCTTTTCGAGATTGTTCTGTAGGCCTATGTTCTGTGGGCCCTTTTTGGGATAAGAATTGTGAGATGGACAGCAGAGGAGTTCTGGGTCAGGAGAGGACTGAGGGCCCTCTGATAAAGGCTCCTGAGGATGCTGAGCAGGCTCTTGAGAGACTGTGCTTGGGGACAGACTTTGCTCAAGCAGAGTTGGGCCAGATGGAAAGCAGGTGTATCCTGGGCCTAAAACCAGAGTTCTCCGTGGTGCCACTGAGGCCATCAGAGAAGACAGCCCAACCCCAGCCTCCTTGGGACCTGGAGAAGAGGAGATAGCCAGCATCCAGGAAAAGCCTTCCCTCCCATCCCCCAGGGCCTCTGTGTGGGCAGAAGGGAGTATGGCCATCTTTCTGGCCACACTTAAACCCCATGGGAGGCTAGTTCCCATCTCGGGAGGGACCTAGAGCTCTGATTTACAAGAAGTGGCGTGCCAAAGCAAGATGCGCGCCTGCCATGGGGACACTCACCTCTCTCCCCCGTGACTCGTTTTGGTTACAGAGCGGCCCGTGAGCATGAGTTTCCCCCTGTCATCTCCCCGCTTTTCGAGCAGTGCCTTCTCATCCGTCTTCCACAACATCAACCCCTCAACCTTCAAGAAGCAAAAGAAAGTCCCTTCGGCCCTGACTGAGGTAAGGCAGGTGGGGCTGCCTACATGGAGAGGCAGGAGATTTGGAAGGCTTCATGATCATCTTCAGTGGACAGGGTCAGATTCCCCTGCCCCCACTCTTTGGGACAAAGAGGACCCCTGATGGGAGACATTCTGGCTACGAGGACAAACAAGAGCAGTGCCTATTTCCTAGTCATGACCAAGAAGACACCAGCATGGTGGCAGAGGGCAAGACCTGAAGTGGTTGTAGATGGTGTTAGGAGATGTCTTTCCCATCCTTCTCTCCACCTCTCCCATCCAACTGTCTCTTTTTTCTTTTCTAGCTCTCCTGCCCCATAGCCTAGACCTAGTACCCAAGGGTACTGCGTAGGTCACTGGGGCTCTTCCAACTACAGCAGCTTCAGCCCTGGCTCAGCTCTTCCATGGCAGGCTCTCTAGGCTGTTCTTCTCACCCTGAGGGTCCCAGATGGGCTCTGGCGGTGAGCTTCCTGGAGGCCATGGCACTCTTTGCAGGACACCTCAGGACTGGCTAATCTCAATGCTATCCTGCAAATGGGAACAGATTTATACATCTAAATTCTAATCACAACCATAAACAAAAGTGTGTCATGAATATACAAGCTGTCGAAAGAAGTGTGACCAGTTATTTCCAAGTTTTTTCATTAATATTCATTATCAAGTAGCAGGTGGCAAAGGTTTAAAAAAGTATTAAGGGATGAAAAATTTTAATGGATACAGTTCTACACATTAACTTAATCCCTTTTGCATCTTAAAAATCTTGGAAATGACACATACATAGTAAAAAAATTTTTTTCAAAATACACACAAGAATATATGATGAAAAGTGAGTTTCTCTCCCTCTCCAAACTCGTTCAGTCCCACCCACCCTAGAGGTACCACCATCAAGTTTCTTATGGATCCTCCCAGCAATTTTAATGTATATACATAATAAAGATGTACATTCACAGATCTCTCTCTTTTTTTACCCAAAAGATAACATATTACACTGAGTCTTCTCACTTAATTTCTCTTAGGTATTATTTCACACTTGCTCATAGATGTAGATCTCACATGTTTTATTTTACATTGTATGGTTGTCCCATCATTTTTTTAACTAATCCCTTTCCACAAATCGAGAAAAGCTCACCATCTCACGTCCACTGTGCTGGTGGTCTACGTGAGTCGAGCTCATAGAACCTGAGTGTTCCGTGGGGGCAGAGTTTGAGAACCACTGCTCTTACTCTTCTAGAGTCAGGCTGCTCTGATACTGGTGCCATGCAGATCTACCCCAGCCAGCCCCTTGGTAACTTTTGCCCAAAGTGACCACCTTTTTATTATCCAAAACCCAGTGGTATTTGCAGTGGCCCCCAGAGAAATGTGTCCCCAGTCTCCCACCACCCTCTCCCCTTCTCTTAGAAAATCCACCTCAGCAGTAAGACCTGCTCCCCATGAGAAAGTCTACAGAAATGCTGCTCCCAAGCACCTGTCAGAAAGGGAGGTCACAGAAATGGTTTCCCCTGCCATATTCTGTCTACACCGCTTTCTCACTCTGTGAGATGCTCCAGCAAGGCAAGGGGGTGGCGGGGGCGGGGGGGGAGGCGGAGCCAGTATCTGGTGTAGGAGTCCTGGACCTTTGGCGGGTAGGTTCTTTTCCTGGTGCTTCTCAAAACAGTCTGAGCTGGTCATACCTTCCTTTCCCTGCACTGAAGTTTGTTGGCCTCTGGAGTATTTGCTGAGAGGTCTGAGTTCTTACCTCTCTTCAACTAAATGGAGATTTGACTTCAGTACGTCCCTCCATTCCTCTGGACCTCAGTTTCCCCATCTATAAAATGAGAAAGTCAAATGAAAGTATGTCTAAACCTGGCCTTCTTGCTCTAATAGTAAGATTTATATTTATGGCGCACTTACTGTGGGGTACCTGTCAGGTACCTGTCTTATGTCATTTAATTCCATCTTAGCTAGTAAGGAAACAGAGACCTAGAGAAAGTAGGTAAATTGCATGACACTACTCGTCTATAAATGGGTAGTGCCTGGATTGGAGCCCTAGACCGATGTTACTCCAAGCCTACTTTCTTAACTCCCACATAAAGCCTATCTGACGAGGCTACTACTGCTAATAAGAGAGTTAACACATCTCATTAGGCAGGAGATCATAAAGCTTTTAGGTAAACAGTACAAAGAGGATCTCTCCTTAAATGTAAGAGACTGATAAGCTGAAAAGTGTAAGGATCAGTTTTAGAAGACCCTTTTCCCCAGGTATCAGCAGTTTCATTAATTTGGGGGGTTGAGGCTTGGGGAGAAGGACCAAGAATCGGAAACGCCACTAGGGGGCAGCAATCCTGAAGGCAGTTTTTGACTCCTGTGTTTCCTGGGTCCATTCAGTAAATCCTGTGTCTCAAACCATGGTACATTTTTGCTGCCTTTGAAGTGTGTTGGATGTATCCTAAGACCTCATCCAAGTCTCAGATTTCAGAGTAGTATAAACACTCTGCCAACTGTTTTGCATGTCATTTTGTCTCTGTTTGAACTGTGCCCACCACCTGGTGCGCCCTGACCATTCTGCTTCCCTTCCGCCAGGTGGCCGCCTCTGGAGAAGGTTCCGCCATAAGTGGCTATCTCAGCCGGTGTAAGAAAGGCAAGAGGCACTGGAAGAAGCTCTGGTTTGTCATCAAAGGCAAAGTGCTCTACACCTACATGGCCAGTGAGGTAGTGGTGGTTCGCCTGTCCTCCCCTTTTTTTTGTGAAGGCATGTAGGTTAAGCTCGAGCCTCAGAATGTCCATGTGGGGTATGCACCACACCCTGTCACCTCAGGGCTGTGAGAAGCCTGGATGCTGGTTCCAGTTCCCATGTCAGTCAAGTCTTTATTGAGCAATGCCATGTGCTTAGCGCTTCTGTGGATACGCAACCGTGTGCTTGTCCTTAATCTAAAGAATTTACCATTTCTGTGTGGAGATAAGGTTACGGTACAGCATGCTGACCTGTACATCAAAGTGTTTGAACATCACGGGTCCAGCATAAGAGAAAGCTGCACTCTGCTCTCCAGTTGTTTCGGACAAATTTCAACAGCTTGAAGGAAGCTACCACACTTTTTTTTTTTTTTTTTTTTGTCTATGCATTCTTCTTTTATCATGGAACTACTGTGATGACTCTTCTATTAAATAAAACAAGTTTATATTTTTATAAAACATCTTACACTTACATCTTCTAAAATATAGGAGAGAGGGCCTTGGAAATCAAGGCTGCTTCCAGAGTAGACAGGTGTGCACTGTGGTTGTACAGCAGCAGGGGGCTGTCAGCTCCTGACCCAGGCTGAACCCATAGGCTGATGTGAAAGATAGATTTCCGTGTCCAGGCCCCGCCACCTGGTGGCTTCCACAGGCTAAATCTGCTTTGAAAACAGGACTTAAATGCATTTTGCCCAGCTGCAGAGGGTGGGTGCTTTACCCCATGAGGATGTGCACAGAGCACAGGGTTGGCCCTTCTCCCATAACCACAGATGCTGGAGAGGGTGCAAAAGCCACTTCCTTCTTCAGAACATCAAGCTGCTCTAACAAAGGACCTGCAGCTCAGCTGCAGTTGGCCCTGTCCCCAGGTCCCAGAGGCCAGCAGGGACGCAGACAGACAGACGGAAGGGACCCAAACGTGGGCCTGAGTGATTCGGGCACTATGTGAGCCGAGCCCTCCCCAAGGGGGCCCTTCACTTCATGTCCAGAGATGGGGCTTTCTGCGCTGAGAATTTTGATCTTTCCAGTACAAACTGAAATGTAACATACCGTCCTTCTACAACCCAGAGCAGCATCTTCCTGAGCAGGCATTCCACAGGACACTCGCAGATATCCTCTAAAAACTGGGTTCTGAGGGAACCTGAGTAGGCAGTGAGTGGGACTTGCTCAGAATTGCTCACACATATAAATGGAATCATGAGTGACTTCTTCCACTCAGCATAATGTTTTTGAGATTCAGTCACTATTGTTGTGGATCTCTAAGACATGGAGATTTCCCAAGCCGGCCTGACCACAGGCCATTCCTCACGGAGCATCGCATAGAACTGTTGTTGCACAGGACACACTTTTGGAAGAACAAAGGCTGGCGATAAATAACCATCAAAGAGAGTGAATTCTATGTGAGAACAGAAAACCCAAAGTCTCTAGGTTCTGAGCAACAATTGTCATGGAATTAAAAGCGTAGGTTAATTTTAAAAAATGAATTTAAGTATGCTTCCAAAATCATTTCTTCCAAAGAGAGGAACTCGTACACTTTCTCAATAAGCATATTCCAGTGATGAGACCAAGCTTTAAATTGCATCAAAGAAAAAAAGTGTGATAAAGTGGATAGCCAGTTGTCACTATCTGTACTACCGTGAACGTGTTATGTATCCTGAGGTGACCCAAAGCTGAGGTAACTTGCTATTCAGTAATAATCCTGGGAGAAAGTGATTGTCAGAAATATATAGGAATTTTTTCTATTTTTTCCAACATTTTGTCATTTAGTTATTATATTATTATAAAAAAATTTCAAACATTAAATAATGAAAGAATTTTCAGTGAGTAGCCATCGACTAGATTATACTTCCTTGATCAAGTATCTATTTATTCATCCCTCTATCCATCTGACTTTTGATGCTTTTCAAAGTATACTTCCCCCAAGAGTTCAATATTTGTGTATCTTTTTTTTCTTTTGCAGTGCAATTTATATATAATGAAGTGCACAAATATTGTTTTAAAGATACTATTTGATGAATTTTGATCATGCATACACCCATAAATCTCTACCTCACCCCTGTCCTTGAGGCAATATGCTATCCTGATTTTTTTCCACCATAGATTCATTTTGCCTCTTAGATTGTCATATAAATGGAATCATGAGTGACTTCTTCCACTCAGCATGATGTTTTTGAGATTCAGTCACTATTGCATTTAGCAATAGGTCATTCCTTTTTATGGCTGAGTAGTA
>NW_011888816.1:5142039-5184654 GCF_000151845.1 Pteropus vampyrus | reverse complement strand
CATATAAATGGAATCATGAGTGACTTCTTCCACTCAGCATGATGTTTTTGAGATTCAGTCACTATTGCATTTAGCAATAGGTCATTCCTTTTTATGGCTGAGTAGTATTATATTTTGTAAATATACCAGTTTGTTTATCCATTCACCAGTTGAAGGACATTTGGGTTGTTTCCAGTTTGAGGTAATTATCAATAAATCCACTTAACTTTTGCATGTAAGTTTTTGTGTGAAAATAGATTTTTATTTCACCTTAGGTAGAGACCTAGAGTTGGAATTTTTGGAACGTAGAAAGTTATATGTTTGGTTTATAAGAAATTACTAGATCTTTTTCTAAACTGGTGCACAAGTTTACACCCCACCCCCCAGCAATGTATGTAAATTGGGGAGTTCTGTTGGCTCCCCATGTTTTCCAAGACTTTGTATTGTCAGTCTTTAAGCCATTCTAGTGACAGTGGAGCAGTATGTCAGTGTGGTTTTAATTTAGATATTCCTAGTGACTAATGATATTTTCCACGTGTTTATTGGTCGTTCATATATTTCCCTTTGAGAAGTGTCTATTTAGATGTCTTGCCCATTTTCTAAGTAGGTCATTTTCCTTTTATTGACTTTTTTATATATCTTGGATACGTCTTTTGTCAGATAAATATTTTCTGAATATTCTGTCAGTGGCTTACCTATTCATTTTCTAAATGAATGAACAGAAGTTTATAACTTCAATGATATCTACTTTATCCATGCTTTTTTTTTTTATGTCTATTGCTTTCCTTCCTAAGAAACTTTTGTCTCCTGCAGGTCACAAAGTTTTTCTCTTGTATTTTCTTCTGAAAATTTTACTGTTTTAGCTTTTACATTTAGGTCTATTTCAAATTAATGTTTGTGTATGGTCTAAGATTAGGGTCAAAGTTCATTTTTTTTTCCATATGGATATCCAGTTGTTCCAGCACCACTTGCAGAAAAGACTTTCCTTTCCCTGTTAGGTTATTTTGGTGTCTTTGTTACAAACCAAGTGATCGAATAAGTGTGGGTTTATTTCTGGACTCTATTCTGTTTCACTGATATATTTACCAATCCTTATGCCAATACCATACTGTCTTAATTACTATAACTTTAGAGTAAGACTTAAAGTGAGGTTGTGTAAGTCCTCAACTTGGTTCTTTTTAAATTGTTTTGGGTGTTCTAGGTCTTTTGTGTTTCCATATAAACTTGTCAATTTCTACCAAAAAAAAAAAAAACCTGCTAAGATTATGACAGGGATTGTTGAATCTATAGATCAATTTGGGGAGAATTGGCATCTTAACAATATTGAATCTTTTAATTCATGAACATGGTATTGATCTTTATTAATGCTTCAATTTCTCTATGTTTTGTAGTCTTTAGTATAGAGGTCCTACATTTCTGTTCTTGCATTTCTCTTAACTTTATAAATATTTTATTTTTTGGAGGAAATTTTTAATGGAGTATATTTTATTTTCTAGTTGTTCGCAGCTAGTATATAAATGTGAAAATTGATTTTCCTGTGACCTTGCTAAATTCATTATTAGTTCTAGTAGTTTTGTAATCAATCATGTCCTTCGTAAGCAGATAGTTTTATGTCTTCCTTTCTGATCTTTGTGTTTTATTTCTTTTTCATGCCTGAGTGCAATGACTAGGACCTTCAGTACAGTGTTGAATTTAATTGGTAAGAGTAAACACCCTCCTGCCTTATTCCCAGTCTTAGGGGAAGAGCATTCAGTATGTCACTATTAAGTATGATGTTAGCTGTAGGTATTTTATAGATGCCCTTTGTCAGATTAAGGAAGTTCCCTTCTACTCCTAGTTTGTTGAAAGTTTTTATCATGAATGGATGTTGAATTTTGTCTTATGCGTTTTCTGATCCAGCAATCTTTGAAAATCGACTCCCTTTTATACACAAACTCTTCTTCCCTCCCTCCTCTTATCACAACCATTCTAATGTGCTTAACTAATTATATCTTTGTTCATGTGTAGTTTTATAAAGGTGTATTGTTTATGAACGTGTATTTTTACATAAATATGTGTGTATCTTTATAGATGAAAGCTCTTTTTTCCACTGAGCACTATGGTTTTAAGGTCCCTCTGTGTTCTCTGGGTGCATCTCATCACATTGTTAGCCCCTTTGTAGCACAGACACCCTAAGTGTTCCATACCGAGGCCCTGTGAATGAGGGCATGGGGCAGTGAGTACAGAATATGTTATCAGAAGTAACTCTAGAAAACTAGCTGAGTCACTGACTAATCAAATCAGTGGAAAGAATGTGGGGTTAGAATGTGGTCATGAGTCTAAATCCTGGCTCTCCCCCTTACTGTGTGATCTTAGGGAGTTATTTGCCTTTCTGAGCTTCAGTTTCTTCTTAGAATGGGGGATAGGACATTCTGTGATTTCTACGAAGGTTAAACAAGGTAATGTGAAGGTGATAATGCCTGGAACCTAGTAGGCTGTCCCAAAATGATGTTTCCCTCTTCATGCCTGGTCCTGATGGGAAGCGGGGTGAAAAGTATGTGTGTGGTTATTTCACTGTTGCCCAAGCATACCCCACAAAGAAGTGTTCATCATACACCTTAAATTGGATATACCGATGAACACTAAGTATTGACCGTATATAGTGCTGTGTTTAATATCAGATTTTCCTTCTGCCCTCTGCAGGACACAGTGGCCATGGAGAGTATGCCCCTGCTGGGGTTCACCATTGCCCCAGAAAAGGAAGAGGGCAGCAGCGAAGTAGGACCCGTTTTTCACCTTTACCACAAGAAAACCCTATTTTATAGCTTTAAAGCCGAGGATACCAATTCAGCTCAGAGGTACCAAAATAACTACTCCCGTAATCCCTTGCCTCTCTCTCAGAAAGAAACAAGTTGTTAACTGGGGCTTTGGCTTCTGTTCTTCTCCAGCCATCCCATCCCATCAAGTCCCTTTGGGCCACAGCAGAATAGCAGACTACCTATTTCCAGTTATGTGATTTTAAAAATATTATGATTCATTCATACAGGCATGGATTGATTCAGCAAACCTTTGCATTGTGTTCCAGGCCTTTGCTAAATGCTGGGGAAACCAAATGAATGTGACTATGAGGTGGTCATTGACCTTAGGTTAACAGTAATCTAGTCTAGTCACTTATAGGTTGTGACCAGAGTCACAGACAGAGTTACAACGCCAAGTGTCCCCTCTCTTCTGTTTACAGGTGGATCAAGGCCATGGAAGATGCAAGTGTGTTATAGCAGTTATCAAGCATGGGGACCCAGAATAAACTCTTAGTTTGATATGTGGACCCTTCCGGAAGCCAATTCATGTCCCCAATCATCTGGATATACATTGGATTCAGCATAGGAGCCTGACCTTTTTTGCTGGAACCCCCCTGCTCACACCTTCACAAGTGGAATCCTTAAGGGATATTTATGGACTGCCCCTTTTTTGTCTTCATGTTTACCACCCCTCCCTGACTTAAACTATTTCCTTACCCAGCAGTGAGTTAAAATTTAGTAATATGAAGACATGGAACTGATAGAAAAGTACATTTTAGAAATGCAGGCTTTTTAGTAGAAACAAGTTTTTTTCAACTTTTACTCCTGGTAAACATCGCCACCTTTCATACTGTTGATTTCAGTGCCTCAGGTGAAATAAGAAACAACTGGTAAATAACAGCTACTCTCATCAAAAGCACTTTATTGTTTTACTGAGCTACAACCTCCAATTTTATGTTTTCCAAGTGATTTACTTAAGTAAATAGCAGGTGGAGCCCTGTGGACTGGTTTGCCACCAGTACTCGACAAGGGTGTATGGAAAATTGACTTGTGCAACCCTGGCTGTGGTAACACTCAGAGGAGAAGGTCCTCCTTACTGCGGACGGCGCACTGCACTGGATAGGAAGGCAAGGGTTTCCTCCTCCTTTCCATCCTGCAACCTGTGTACTGACATGACTTAATGAAGGAGGGACTCCCTCATTCCCACAGCGGTTCTCGACACTGCGCCAGTGCTGGAAGCTTGGCTGCTGGCAGATCCAGCGCCCACCCTGGAGATCACTGCAAACCCTCCGAAGAGACAGAGTCTGCTTTAATTTATTGTGTGCCTTCCCGAGTTTTACCCCACACAAGTTGACAGCGTTACGTCTATAAGAACCTGTTTTTATTTTCAATGCGGCAATCCTTAGCTGTATTATGAAGCCTTGAGAGAGATAAAAAGCCTTGAGAGATGTGATCAGCAGGTGAATTCATGGTCTTAGCCAATGGTTCTGGACACAGTGAGGGAACACAGAAGTAACTCTCTGGGCGCCTGGGGCTCAGTCACCTCCCACTGATGACTGCTGCTCATTATGCTGGAAGTATTTTTACATAAAGCAAATTGGGGGTGGAGGGTGGGTGGGATTCCTTGTTATTCTCATCGAAATAAAAAACAGTCCTATCATTTTCTGATGTCCTGTCCCCACCCTCGTGCTGCGCTGTCCCCTAAAAAAAGGTATTTGCTGACAAACCTTTTGTAAAAAGCACCATCTCAAGGAGTTATTTACATTATTTTAAGGGGAATTTTTTTCTAGTTGGCAGTTATTTTTAAATATTTGCATTAAACAGTGATGCAAACAAACTAAGCGATTAGACAGGTCATTTATTAATTTTTGAGGGCTTAATTCCTATGGAATAGTTTTCATCATCAAACATACTTAAATGACCTTTGGACCCTCTGAGCCTTTAAAAAGTATAGTAGGACTTCAGCACCAGGCAGTGGGAGTTTCCCCAACCTGCTACTGCCCATTGTCAGTTTCTGAGATCTAAGTAGAATTATATGTCTGGAAGTCATTTGAAGGCCTCTTTTATCATATAACACCCTATTCCCAATACTCTGTAAAGAGGTGATAGAGCTTTTATTTCTCAGTGAATAGTTACACTAATTAAAACACCTGAGTTATAGATTAAACACACTAGATAGGTTTTGTAGAAGGAAGTGGCAGAGGCCACCAAGATCTTCCATAGCTCATGAGTGACTGGACAAGGACTCGCCTGGTTTACCCGGACCCTGTCTTTACCTGTCCCTTGCCATGGTTCTTTGTGTACTTATTTCAGCTGATTTCTACTGGCCAATTTCGCTCATTCCTTCTTGCCCATTTTACATGTTTGTGTTACCCGGCTGTACATGGGCCTACCTGGAGTAACTCAGATGAAGCTGCCCAACTGGCCTGAGGGTGTTCCTTCTCACTGGGCCCAGAGGCTGGAGAAATAGCCAGCTTTGATACTGGGGGTGGCAGTGCTGCCCAAGACCCCCGCAGTATCTGATATGCCCCCTGCTCCCTGGGCACAAAGCAGCCCCTTCGCTGTGCACCTTCAGCAAATGCTGTGTTTCTGAGGAGGAAGCAGTACTGAGCCAACCTGTGACTCAGAAATTAGAACTCGGGCCCTGGGCTCAGAAGCTCTGAGCCTCAGTGCCCTCATTTGTCACGTAGAGACCATTCCAGCTTCCCAAAGAGTTCAGGGGATCAAGCACAAACCAAACATTTGTGAAAGTGGCTAAGACCATAAACCTGTGGGGAAGGGCACTGTGTTGTTACACAAAAGGAAAATAAAGTCATGAGCCCTGTTCTGTTACAATACAATATAAAGACAATACGCCAAAAAGAAAAAAAAAAGAAACCTTCCTTTTTATCCATGAAAATGGCAAGAGAAACCAGGCCTGAAGAGGGCCTGGCAAGGGTAAGCTGAAACCCTTTCACCATTGTGTCTTTTCTCCCCTCCATTTGTTTTCAGTGACCTTTCCCTGAGCTCTTCACATGTGGACCAGAAAAACACAGATCTCTGCAGGATTGGTCTCTGCCTGCTTCTCAGAATCAGTAAAGTTTTATAAAACTCAGGGTTTTACTGAAAGCAGCACTTATCTTACATTATGATGGTATCACACCTTCCCTGCAAACTGAATGTTTTTCCAGCCTGAATTGGTCTTATTAAGTAGGAATAATGGTTATTACTAATATAAAGCACACTAGAAACACAGTAGTGTGCAGATATTGAGTTCCTGGGTCCTAATAATTGTTTCACATATCAAAAATATGCTGAGTTCTGGTCAGGCTGACACTGACCACTCATTCTCCCTTGCATACAGCCTAGTCCTGTGTGCAGGTATGTAGTGAGGGGCTGATGCTCAGGCTAACCTTCAGGCATGCACCGGGCAAGCCAATGCCACAGACCTCAGCAGCCCTGCTACTGCCACTGAAGGGTAATATGGTTATTGTCCTTTATCTAGTCCAGCTATTCATTTGATTAACGATGAAAATGTCATGGCAGAACACTGAAGCCCTAAATGGAGACTGAGGCCTCCTGGAGTGGTAGGACCAGGCTGGAGCCTGAGTTTTTTCCTGCTATGGGGCAAAGTAACGATATGCCAGAATAGTCTGTGAATTGATTCAGCCTGTGATTTGCGGCTTCTGTGATCAGGTAAGTTTCTGTGCTTCCATGTATTAATGGTGAGCTGAGAGGACAGATGTGTCCACACTAAGATGTCTGTTTTCAAGAGCAAGTAAAAGGAAACCAACCTCACACTGGCTTAAGCAATGATGAAATTAGCTCGACAAGAGGTACACAAGCAGGACAGGTTGAGGGTTCTAGAGTATTCCCAAGAACCAAGCTCTTTGGGTTTCTCTGACCTGCTGTCCACTGTCAGTTTGATTCCAGGGCTGGTTCCCAAGAGTCTGACTGGTGACTGCCACTGATGGGAGTGGGTGGGGGGCTACAGACGTGCCTGTTCACAACCACCATGGAGGGAGAGGTTGGCTTTCTGTAGTTAGCTTTTTCCTTAGAAGCACCCAGCAGGCTCTCTATATGGCTCCAGGAACACACTTACTTGTACTTGTTCTCTCCTGAGCTAGTCACTGGAAAGGGGCCCACCTTAAGTGGCACAGACCAGATAGCTTGGCAGCAGGAGTACGATGGCTGCTGGAGATTCACCCACAATGTCCACCCTCTGGACCACATCTACAAAGACTATGGTTTGGATTTGTGCAGTGAAAGGGCTGTGCCTTGCCATGGATTTGGGGGATTATCTGTGATAGAATTACAGGACAACTATTTAGGCATCTATTATATATTTTTGTTAAATATTACTGTAAGTGGTATTGGGAAGATGATTTGATGTTATTGATCCCTTAAGCACCTAATCACAGTTGTTAAATCAGCAGCCAAAAAACACCTATCTCTCACAAGATCCTAGAAAACCTTTGTGTGATTTTTAGCAAGAAATAACAGCAAGCATCTCTGCATGAAGTGCTCTAAGTACTTTAACACTGTAACTTCATTGAATTTCCCCAGGACCTGCTGAGTTCTATTATTATCCTCATTTTGCAGATGAGGAAACCAGAGGTTAGAAACATTAGGTAACTTGCCCAGGGTCCCCCTCTTCGTAGGTCTGAGGTGGGGCCCAGGTATGTACAGTGTGTACAAATGCTTCAGGAGACTGCACAGGCAGGCTGGTTATCTGGGGTTGGGCCTGGGAAGGTTTCACAGAGGCGTTAGTTCAGCTGCACCTTGAATAAGTTTAGCTCAATCATGGGCAGCGATCTCAGCTTGTCACCAGACTGTGAGTCTGTGGTAGAAGTGCCAATTTACAGGCTGTATCTGCAGTGTATATTCAGATCCTTGGCTGAAGAAAAGTGAGACACAAGAGTGTCTGAAATGATAAAGGCATGAGAGCTGGCACTGGTGACATCACACAAGATTGCAAGACACTTCTTAAAATTTGACACTATGCCAAACATTGTACAGAGAAATATACAGCTATAGTGGTGAATATTTTAGGGGAAAACTAGTCTGAGCTGGACACGACTACCACAAAGGTGGTACCCGGCCAGTAAAACATCCCCTTCCACAGAATTCTTTGGAGAAGCTTTATGACCCTGTGGCCACCCTCATAATGTCCTGGTGTATTTGCAAAACAGGTTCTCTACATCAGCAGTCCCAATCTTTTTCACACCCGGGACCAGTGCTCTTGTGAGAATCTAATGCCTGATGACCTGAGGTGGAGCTGAGGCAGTGATGCTAGCGCTGGGGAGTGGCTGCAAATACAGATGAAGCTTTGCCACTTGCCCACCGCTCACTTTTTGCTGTGCAGCCTTGTTCCTAACAGGCCAAGGACCAGTACAGGTATGTGGCCCAGGGTTTGGGGACTCCTGTTCTACATGGTCTTGATCTCTTCCTTGTACAGATAATGTGATCATGTCTCACATGAAAGGACATTCTGTGTCAAGAGAGTAGCATGACAACAGGTCTTATTTTCTACTTTGATCTTTCAAGGATGCTGTTATAACAGAGCCAGTGTGTAGGGGCAGCACTTCCTCAGGAACTTCCCCTGGAGTGAAAAAGAGGGTTATACAAAATGAAATCTGTATTAAGAAAGCAAGCAAGGAAGAAAGCATCAAGAAAGCAAGCAAAAAAAAATCACATAAATAAGATTTTTAGCCGCTTTTCAAATTCTGGGAGTGGGTTATGAAATCAACAGAATAGGTCACAACCAGTGCCCTCACCACCACCTACTGAAGAGAACAGAGTAGAACACAGCAAAGTATATATCCATTGTCCTTAAGAACTATTTCATGACATTTTTCTCTTAATCGTGTATATATATATACTTATATCGATTGTTGATGTAAAATGTATTTATTTATACTTATAGATTGTGGTCAAAAAAACTTTAAAGAATATTATGTAAGGAAAAAAGAGCACAAAGTTGTTAGACACATAAGCCAAAACAAAAGACTTTAAGGTCACATTCAAATGTAATGACATATCTCCAGTTTTATTTCCTGAATACTTCAAAAAATATTGCAAGGGGGAGAAGGTAAAAAATCCATGGTAAAGCTACACAAATTCATTTGATCAAGAAATGGTTACTGTAGTAATTAAGGGAAAACTCTATTATTAGTATATGTAAATTGTAAATGACAAAATTCTCCAGGAGCTGAGGTACAAATAGAGAGCTTTAAAATAACATGTTTTATCCCAGGTTCTCCAACAGCATGTTTTCAACAGTGACTACCACTCTGGTTTATATAAGGATTCCCCACTCAGGTGCAAATTGCCCTAACTGACCACAAGTTCTCTTCAAAATTGGGATCTTACTTTCAAAGGTGCAATTCACATTCTCTCCAAAGGTGGACTCAGAGGGAAGTGCGTCTAATACTTTCATCAACAGCTGTATCCCAAAATCTATCCTCTGGTAAAGTGTAGGCAATAAGCCATATGTTCTTTAGAAATCTTATGAGCAGATCAGAATTTAAAAGAATTGCCAGCTCCAATAAATATATGGTCCTTCAAATCCAGTGGCCTGTAGTTAACAACGGGGCTACAGACGTGCCTGTTCACAACCACCATGGAGGGAGAGGTTGGCTTTCTGTAGTTAGCTTTTTCCTTAGAAGCACCCAGCAGGCTCTCTATATGGCTCCAGGAACACACTTACTTGTACTTGTTCTCTCCTGAGCTAGTCACTGGAAAGGGGCCCACCTTAAGTGGCACAGACCAGATAGCTTGGCAGCAGGAGTACGATGGCTGCTGGAGATTCACCCACAATGTCCACCCTCTGGACCACATCTACAAAGACTATGGTTTGGATTTGTGCAGTGAAAGGGCTGTGCCTTGCCATGGATTTGGGGGATTATCTGTGATAGAATTACAGGACAACTATTTAGGCATCTATTATATATTTTTGTTAAATATTACTGTAAGTGGTATTGGGAAGATGATTTGATGTTATTGATCCCTTAAGCACCTAATCACAGTTGTTAAATCAGCAGCCAAAAAACACCTATCTCTCACAAGATCCTAGAAAACCTTTGTGTGATTTTTAGCAAGAAATAACAGCAAGCATCTCTGCATGAAGTGCTCTAAGTACTTTAACACTGTAACTTCATTGAATTTCCCCAGGACCTGCTGAGTTCTATTATTATCCTCATTTTGCAGATGAGGAAACCAGAGGTTAGAAACATTAGGTAACTTGCCCAGGGTCCCCCTCTTCGTAGGTCTGAGGTGGGGCCCAGGTATGTACAGTGTGTACAAATGCTTCAGGAGACTGCACAGGCAGGCTGGTTATCTGGGGTTGGGCCTGGGAAGGTTTCACAGAGGCGTTAGTTCAGCTGCACCTTGAATAAGTTTAGCTCAATCATGGGCAGCGATCTCAGCTTGTCACCAGACTGTGAGTCTGTGGTAGAAGTGCCAATTTACAGGCTGTATCTGCAGTGTATATTCAGATCCTTGGCTGAAGAAAAGTGAGACACAAGAGTGTCTGAAATGATAAAGGCATGAGAGCTGGCACTGGTGACATCACACAAGATTGCAAGACACTTCTTAAAATTTGACACTATGCCAAACATTGTACAGAGAAATATACAGCTATAGTGGTGAATATTTTAGGGGAAAACTAGTCTGAGCTGGACACGACTACCACAAAGGTGGTACCCGGCCAGTAAAACATCCCCTTCCACAGAATTCTTTGGAGAAGCTTTATGACCCTGTGGCCACCCTCATAATGTCCTGGTGTATTTGCAAAACAGGTTCTCTACATCAGCAGTCCCAATCTTTTTCACACCCGGGACCAGTGCTCTTGTGAGAATCTAATGCCTGATGACCTGAGGTGGAGCTGAGGCAGTGATGCTAGCGCTGGGGAGTGGCTGCAAATACAGATGAAGCTTTGCCACTTGCCCACCGCTCACTTTTTGCTGTGCAGCCTTGTTCCTAACAGGCCAAGGACCAGTACAGGTATGTGGCCCAGGGTTTGGGGACTCCTGTTCTACATGGTCTTGATCTCTTCCTTGTACAGATAATGTGATCATGTCTCACATGAAAGGACATTCTGTGTCAAGAGAGTAGCATGACAACAGGTCTTATTTTCTACTTTGATCTTTCAAGGATGCTGTTATAACAGAGCCAGTGTGTAGGGGCAGCACTTCCTCAGGAACTTCCCCTGGAGTGAAAAAGAGGGTTATACAAAATGAAATCTGTATTAAGAAAGCAAGCAAGGAAGAAAGCATCAAGAAAGCAAGCAAAAAAAAATCACATAAATAAGATTTTTAGCCGCTTTTCAAATTCTGGGAGTGGGTTATGAAATCAACAGAATAGGTCACAACCAGTGCCCTCACCACCACCTACTGAAGAGAACAGAGTAGAACACAGCAAAGTATATATCCATTGTCCTTAAGAACTATTTCATGACATTTTTCTCTTAATCGTGTATATATATATACTTATATCGATTGTTGATGTAAAATGTATTTATTTATACTTATAGATTGTGGTCAAAAAAACTTTAAAGAATATTATGTAAGGAAAAAAGAGCACAAAGTTGTTAGACACATAAGCCAAAACAAAAGACTTTAAGGTCACATTCAAATGTAATGACATATCTCCAGTTTTATTTCCTGAATACTTCAAAAAATATTGCAAGGGGGAGAAGGTAAAAAAATCCATGGTAAAGCTACACAAATTCATTTGATCAAGAAATGGTTACTGTAGTAATTAAGGGAAAACTCTATTATTAGTATATGTAAATTGTAAATGACAAAATTCTCCAGGAGCTGAGGTACAAATAGAGAGCTTTAAAATAACATGTTTTATCCCAGGTTCTCCAACAGCATGTTTTCAACAGTGACTACCACTCTGGTTTATATAAGGATTCCCCACTCAAGTGCAAATTGCCCTAACTGACCACAAGTTCTCTTCAAAATTGGGATCTTACTTTCAAAGGTGCAATTCACATTCTCTCCAAAGGTGGACTCAGAGGGAAGTGCGTCTAATACTTTCATCAACAGCTGTATCCCAAAATCTATCCTCTGGTAAAGTGTAGGCAATAAGCCATATGTTCTTTAGAAATCTTATGAGCAGATCAGAATTTAAAAGAATTGCCAGCTCCAATAAATATATGGTCCTTCAAATCCAGTGGCCTGTAGTTAACAACCCCTAACAATATCACACTAGAATTCATGAATATGTAATGCAGCTGCCCTGCTGTGAGCAGCATACATGAGGAAAGAAATTACTTCTTGATCGCTACAGTAATTGGCTTGATTATGCCAACATGTATAATTATGAAAGTTATTATAGGCATAGATTAGACAGCTCTTTTAAAGATACAGCTACAATACCACTCAGTGTGACCCTGAATCTTATTTTATGCAGCAAGGTGAAAAATGACCATTAGTTTTCACTATCGCAATTTGACTAAATATCAACCTTTCACCCTACTCAATAAATATCTTCTATTTTTACAGTTATCAAGATATCACTGTCTCATCCTATGGGTCCATCCTTTGCTACACTGGATCAGAAACATATCCCCGCATGACAAAAAAGAAGTGAGGAAAATGGCCTTTTAAATAACATAAAAAAAAAATGCTTTTTATTTTCCTGGGTGTGTCCCTTGTCAATGTTAACCTTTATTTGTGAAAAATTTTAAAAGAAAGGTCTTTTTCCTCTTTATTTAGGACAACTATAGGGATAAAACTTCTAATTAAGGGTATAACATGTTTCTTGACAAGTTCTCTCTTTGGAAGAAAAATTACGATAAAACATTTGCTAAATACCGTATCTCAAATTTATAAGTAAATTTAATATTGTACATTAAACAAAGTGTGGTATCTACATAATTTAAAGTGTTCAATTCCAGCCTTCAGTCAAGAGTTTTGAGCTCTGTGTTTCAGCAGCCTTTGTGAATGCATTTTCTCACAGAAGTGCTTCCCCTTGCTTCCTCTCATATTCACCCACCCTGGTAAGTTTTGCAGCCTGACTGGCCTTGGTGCAAACAGGTTGGGGAGTTGGATCTCATCAAGTCCTACAATCAGTTAACGGAAAATCTGGAATATGGCAAGACATTAAGGGTGCTCTCCACTCTGCTATACCACCTTCCTTAGCTTCAAGATTTATTAATTTCCAGTTATTCAGGAGATGGACTCTGCTGATTGAAACCCTGATACACAGTTGACTGATACTGACTTTCCTAATACAGAGAAATGCTGATTATCTAAGTCATAGCCAAAACATCTACGAAGAAATCAAATTTCATGTTGAAACCTCAAGAAACACATTATATTTATTTCCAAGATCAATTAGCTGGAGGAGGGGGAAGGTTAATATGATCAGGGTTGTTTCCTGGTTCTAGAAATTTTCAGTCAACTCCATTGGAATAGGAAGAGAATAAGTGGCTGAATGTTGCGTATGTAAGCCTATGAGAATGCTAAAGGACTTTGGAACACGTAATACTCAGGTACCATTTTAGCAGTGACACCATGCTTGGCATAGTACTAAGCACTAGACTCATGGTTATTTACTGGCGAAAGCTCACAAATTGAGAAGTCAGATACAATGCTCTAATTCTCTGTAGTAGAAGCATGAGAAATGGCTGTGGGGAAATGATGACAGTGAATGGATTGTGCCTGAGGCAGATTAGAGAAGTGTTCCTGAAGGTGACTTCTGAGTTGGAGCTTGACACATGAGGAAGGAGTTGCCTTACAAAGAAGAAGGGGTTGGAGAGGCCCCTGGTGGCAGAGAGCAGAATGAGTGAGGTGTGTGAGAATGAGTAAGATACCACACAACACATTCAGGGAATGGGGTAATTCAGAATTGCCAGAATGTAGGGAGAAGTCACAAAAGCTTATGAGACAAGAAAGGCTATTTGGGGCCAGGTTTATTCAGAGCCATTGTTCTTATCCTGTAGTTACCAGGAGACCATGGGAGCTTCCAGACACTTTAAAAAATAGGTGGCAAGAACAGATCTGTTTTACAAAGACCTCTCGTTTTCCATTTAAAAACAAATCAAACACATGTGACCTACAGTCTGTTCTGTCAAAGATGGCCACCACAATAGATCCCCTCCTACATATTCTTCTTACAACATGACAACACTCTTCCCATCAAATGGTGGGAGCATGTATTCCTTCCCCTTGAACCTGGATAACCTTTCTGACAGTAAGCAGCAAACAGAAGTGAATCATGTGAAATGCCACTGTTCTCTTGTGACACTTGCTTTTGGAATGCTTCTGCCACGCTATAAGGAAGCCTAGCCACATGGAGAGGCCACTTGTCAGTGTTCATGCTGCCAGCCAGCATCAACTACTAGACATAACTGTCACATTATTTTTGGACGATGTAAGTTGACAGCTGACAACAAAGTCACTGCAGGGAGGGATGCTAGTGAGACACAAGGTTCCCTGCCCCTGGAGAGGCTCAGAGACTGGAGACATAGGTGTCCAGGAAGGCCCGGGTGGAACCAGACAGGAATATCAGCTGAGTCTCTGTAAGGAGTCACAAGACTCTTAGATCTCCTAATCCCATCCTATACAGACTGCCCTTTCCCCCACGCTTGCAGGAGACAGGAAGTTTATTCTCTGGAAAAAACAACTAGAAGAGGTACAGGCGCCCCACTCCAACACACCTACACACTTATTTTGGATTCAGCCTCTTGACATGGGCTCCTGTTTCTTGCTACTAAGTTCCCTTTCCATGACAGATGAAAATGTGTGCTCAATAGAAGGAATCAAAGTTCTTTAGAGTTCAACCATGTTTTTATTGGAAGACTACCACTGAATGATGTTCTAATCTCAAGGTGGCTGAAAAAACCCACTGTGAAGGACTTTCAATGGCCCTGGCTCAAGAGTTTAGATTTTATCTTATTGGTCAGAGGTCTCAAAACCATGAAACGGTTGAAGTCCAGAACCATGCTTAAGAGATGCTGCTTGGCCTGCATAGTTTAAAAGCCATTTTTAAATTACCAACATTTTAAAGTCAAGAGATTTCACATGTACAAATCCAGGTTTCTGGCTTCTCTTAACCCATTTCCTGTTTAGAAAAAAAAGTGCAGCTCTCTGCCAGCGTTAACTTAATTTTACATAAACACACCCTTTGAGGCTAAAGCAAAACTGACTGGTTTTCAATGTGAAAATAAAACATAAAAACCGTTCTTGGAGTTATTTCTAAACAGAACGTGTCTCTAATCCTAATGTAACAGAATTGTATACATAAATCGAATTCATCAAATATATCTTTGGCTAATGACTATTCCAGAACAATATTAACATCACACGTAGGAACGCTATGTTTTCTAGGATTTGACATTTTCAGCAATCGAGAATTACTATATTTTACAAATAGCAATACCACTACTAAAAACAATTGTTATAAATAGAATGATGTCATTTGTTTCCAAAGACTACTGATGCACTAGAGCAAAATGAAAATAATAAAAGCCAGATATTTCGTGACATCTATTTGGATGTAAGGTTAGGACTCTAATTCACAAGTTATCGTGAGGTCAACACTTGGCAACCAGGAAATGAGTTAAGAAATCCAAAGATACATCATCTCAGGGCCATATTCTAGGGCTAACGAGGGGCTGCCTCTTTAAGTGGGTAGTGAACTCTCCAAGTGTCACTACCATTTAACAAACTAATGGTGTTTACATTAGTTTCCTAACCTCCTTTAGATTACCTGCCAGATTCTCCCTCCCCACTGCCCCACCTTAGGCATCTAAGTTTTCATTTCAGCCTTAAACAATGCATGCAGAACCATTAAAGAACTTTACAAATAAAAGAGAGTTAGAGGGATGTAGATAGAAGGGGGTCAATTATTTGGTGACAGAAGAAAATTTAACTTTGGGTGGTAAACACACAATGCGATATACATGACATATTTAACTGTACACTCGAACCTATTTGATTTTATTAATCGTCACCCTAATAATTTTAATTAAAAAAAAAAAAGAGGGCTAGGAATGGCTCTGTTTTAGAACACTCAGGCAGCCAAGAAAGGAAGAGAGGGAGAGAGGGGAGGGAAGGAAGCGGCTGGTATGAGACTGGTTAGGAAGGATAGGAAACCACTGCAGTGGAACAAAGATTAAGACCTAGTTTAGGGAGGGGTAGGGAAGGGGCCAAATGTGAGGGGAGAACAAAGAGGCTTTAGTATTGTTTAGACCCTAGGTCTTGACAATGTACCAAGATCTTCTCAAAGGCCAGAAGCCTCCAAGTAGCATCCCACTTCTTCCCAAGATAAAGGGCAGGATACAAAGCAAAACACAGAAAAGAGACTTTTCCAAGGAACCTGTGGCTTTGGGGCGCACTTACTGACCTGTAGTGAACAGACAGTGAAAGACTAGCAGTCTCAAGTCGATTAACGGAAAAAACAACTATGTGGTGCTGGGCTAGTAAAGAATTACCAAACCTCAAGATTGAGCTCCTAAAGCAACCCATATAAAACAGGGGACCGAGAGCAGGTTTATTTTTTTGAGAAGATAATCAAATTCTCCATCATGCACCAAGATAGCTGAGCCAACTACAATTCGGAAATAACACCTTTTCAAGGCCCAGGAAACCCCAGGTCGGAAACTAAAGGGGCATGACTCTCAGTAAAAGCCATTCTGCATGGGGCTCAGGAACTCACTGTGTTCCTGTACAACCAATCCATCACAGGGTCAATCTTTCTCTTTCCTCTTCCTGGGAAGAACAAGGGCTGTTTATAAAGTAAAGACCTCTCTAAGTAGCCTTCTACTGCGACAGAGCTTGACTTTGCCAGAATCATGGAGGTAGGTAGAACGTTTTCTTCCTCTCAAAGTCTTAATGACAGAAAAGAAAAAATAAACAGATATAACTATTAATAAATATTCCACAACTTGCTAGTCAGCCATGTGACTTTGCAGAAGTCATCCTCTCTCTGTTTAAGGTCTCAGTTTCTTTAACTGTAAAAACAATATAATTATTGTGAAGATTAAACAGGATAATGTGTAAGTGTAAGGAACGTGCAATCTGGTATTTTGCAATTACATCTGCTCTTAGGCAACATTTAAAAAACATTTAGGAACATTCCTAAAAATTAAGGCTAATAACAACTATATGAGTTTTAAAACTTTATTTTATAAACATGTCATAATCATATAAATGATATAAACATTTCATAAAATATTACTAGTCATAAAGCAGAAGCTATTATAGGAAAACGATGTATATAAGTACTTATGAACATAATTACTAAGCCTTCCCAGTCTATGAAAATAAAAAAGGAAACCATTTTTTATGCTATCACAAAAGCAGTACCCTTACAAGTAAAAAATCTGTGCTTACTAAGAGTAATTTGAAAAATTTAGCACATCTGTAACTATTACTTAATCAAAATTTGATTTTAATTGCCTCAACATTTATCATTTAAATGCAAATTTAAAATAACCAAGGATGGCAAAAAAAGTGTTTATGCTGTGCTAGGTACAAAATAAAACTCGTTCCTGCTCTCAAAAAGTTCATAGGCAAGTCAATTAATGATTGACTGCAAACAGATTGGTTAAGTGTGTGGGGAAAAAAAGACCTGCCCAGAGGACGCAGAGGGAATGTCTGGGGCTCATCCACAGAGCGCTGGGCAAAGAGCCAGAAGCCCGAGGCTCAAATCCCAGCTCTGAGAAGTCACCAAACCTTGTTTTCACTGAGTTCATCTGCAAAAACTGGACAATGATATGAATACTGTTCATCATACACTGTTGCTGAGAAAACCACTCATTCAATAAATGCCCACTTCATATCTACTCTGTACTAGGTACAGTGTTAAGGGCTGAGAAAGAGAGGGACAGGGCACATCTCAATACGGGGCTCACGGTCTGGGTAGATGCCAAGATGATGGATGCACACACAAGGACTGGGTGCTGCCAAATATATCTTCACTCCCATAGAGCCCTCCTTCCCTGTGAATAAATAATTTTCAAGCATGATCAAAGAGTTAAAAAGAAAAATTCTTCTAGCTTGCATTTCAAAAGCTAAAACAATGTTTTGGGGTTTTTTTGTTTTTGTTTTGCTAATTAATATTTTTGAATTAGATCAGTGGTTCAGGCCCACAAGTGTGTAACAGAATTATCTGTGATACTTAGTAGAAGTGCTGATGCCAGGGCTCCACCCAAAGCTTACTGCTTCAGAACCTCTGGGGGCCTGGTAGTTCTGAAGTGCATCCCCCATCAGGAACCGTTTCATTTAAAGGCTGATAAAACAATGTTGAAAGTACTATAAATGCAAACATGGATATTCTTAATAGTCAAGAAAAGAAAGTATACCTAGCATAATACAACTTGGGTATTTTTTGTGATTATAAAACCCATCAAGTCTTACAAAGCCACTTTAAAGAGTTCTTACTAAAAAGACTTCTAGCAAAAACACAATGGAGCAAAAAATAGCACTATGGCATCAGATGCAGAGGTTTGCTACCTCCTGATATTTGCAATCTGTGTATGTGTTCACGTGCATGTTTTCAGAGGAAGAAAAGCTGCTCAAGCAGATGAAGATTATAGACCCTTGCTACTACTTCTATTAAATAACCAACCTTTAACTGAAAATTTACTGAATATTATAAACAGGGCAGACTGATGCAGCATAGTTTACAGTATAAACCTTAACATCAAAAGGACTAGATCAGAGCTCTGGCTTCACCTACTACACCTATAGCACTAGGCAGGTCACCTAACTTATCTGGGCCTCAGTTCCTGCACCTCAGTAAAATGGAAATGACAGTGCCTTGTTCACAGAGATGCTGAGTATCAAATGAAGAAACTTAAGAAAACTACCAGCCATCACAGAACATTACTGTTTAGTATTTCAAAATCTAGTACAACTGTAATGTGTTTGCAAAAAAAAAGAAAACTCAAAACTCACTAATATGTGAATTTTTACACTATATTTAGAAGCAATATTTAACCTATTAAAAACCTACTTTTTGAAAAAAAAAAATCCACAAATGCAAAGCAGTCCATGTTTACAAAGATGTACCATCAAAATAGTGTTACCTTAGGCACATCATTTCATCTTCCTGGTTCTTAACCACCTCTCCTGCAAAAAAAGCTTTCTGCCGGAAGAGTATGTGCCCTTATCATCTCTTGGGGCCCCTTCCAGCTTTAGGATGTGTGGTTCACCATGATATTACAAAATTTAACTTTTCCCCCTACTTATTTCTTTGCAAGGTGAGAACAAGGAAGAAGGGAAAATTTGTGTTTAAAGCATTTCCTGTCATGTAGAAATAAAATTATGGACAAAATACTCAAAGTTGAGGTCATCTTGACAAAACTCCAAACGGCTACTGTTTAAGAAAAGATTAACTCACCCATTTTGGAGTCAGTATTTATAACAAGAAAAGTGCAGGAAAAAAATCAATTAGCAGAGGATCTCTGGCCTACAAAGCCTGATGATCAAGGAGTCTAACCTAAACACTTCAAGGCATCTAGGATAAATAAGTGATCTGCAACTTTCAAAGCAAGTCAAAACTGTAAGTCAAGAGAGAAATACTAAGGAAAATCGACAATCTAGGATTCGTAAGAGAAAGAAACAATTTTCTTTACAAATTAAACAGTTTTGCAAACAATTCCTTTACATATACTTCTGTATCACTGTTTACTAGTTCCAAATAGCGAAGGGAAAAGCCATGGACTTAAGATTTGGATATGTTCACTAAAAGACCATAAATAATAAGTTTTGGAGAGTTTCAACACTTTACATATTACCAGAAGCTGGTGCATACTCGGTTCTTTAAAACCTACATAAAAACCCATCTGTACCGAGTAGGGCCCAAACAGTTCAATACCCACCCAATAAACCACCCTCCGACGTACAGGCGCTCTGCTGTGACTGCTTCTTCCATCAACAGAGATTTCAGCTCGGCAGGAGGCTGGGATGAAGGAAGTCACAGTGGGACACACATCCTCTCCTGTCTTCCAGGAACTCCTGGTTCCCCGGGAGAGGCGAGTTTGCATCAAATAACGGTGCCCCGCGTTCCCAGGTTTTTAAAGCGACCAACCCACTCTACCCCGAGAACAGTTGCAGCCTCGCCTTTTAAATTCCAGTTTCTTCTGACAGCTGTGCCGGCCGAGCCTCGGCCTGAGGCCCCCCGGCGCACAGCGCGGACCCCAGCGCCCTCCCGCCGTCGCCGGGCCAGCCGGCCGCGAGGGGCCGGATGGAGAAGCGCCGGCCGCAGAAGCGCCGGCTGCGGCGTTCCGGTGCGCGCGCGCGGCTCAGCCAATCGCGTGCTCGCCCGCCCCCCACGGCCACGGTGAGGCTGGCGCTGGGAAGAGGAAGAAGAACATTCGCCCTCCTCCTACCAGCGCGCGGGCGGCGGCGGCGGCGGCACCGGGGTCACGAACTCTGACCTTTCACTGACAAAAACAATAACAAACCCCCCCTTCCCCGCGACCCCGGCGGAGCCCCCGGGCCCGCCCCCGCTCCCACCTCGGCGTCTCGTCTCTCGCCGGCTGCCCCGCGAGCCTGCGGCCCCAGGGCTCCCGCCATCCGCCAACGCCGGGAGCCCGGCCTCCCCGCGCCCTGCCCTCCGCGCCGGGGGCCACCCGCCGCAGACACGGGACCTGCATTGAGGACGCTTTGGCGCCAAATCCTGAGGTAAGATTGAAAAAGGGCCGGGGCAGGCTCGGGCCGGCGGCGGAGGGGGCGGGCCTGGCGCGCGGACATGGAGGCGCCGTGGCGGCAGCTGAACCCGACCCTTTTACCTTTGCCACGGGGCGGCGGCGGCGCTGGACGCTTTGCATAGTGGGCCGGGCCGCTCCCCTCCCCTCCCCGCCCGCGCCGAGCGAAGCGAGCGGGCTCCCCCTAACCGGCCGGGCCGGCGTGAGGGTGGGGGCGGAGGGGGAATGGCCGCGGCCCCGCCTCACTGTTGGCCCTCCGCCAGCGCCGCCATTTTGTTCTCGACGGAGATGGCTCTGGCTGTGCTGGGCTCCCTCCTCCTCCTCCTTAGCCTCCTCCTCCCTGCAGTCCCTCCTTCCCTCGCTTCTCGCCCCTCCGCTCCCCTTCTGTCGTTGGCGACTGCCGCGGCCCAACCGCCGTTTTTCCTGAAGGGGAGGGTGAAGGAAAAGGAGGAAGGCGGGTATGGGGCGCGACCTCGTGAGCGACAGCTGGGCGGACCAACTGGTACCCAGACGGGAGGGCTGGTACCTGCAGCTCCTCCCCCCGAAGCTCTGCTGATTGGCTCTGGCAGGAGAGGGCGGTCCCCGCGGGGCGCGGGAGTCCTGGCGGGGCGGGGTCAGAGGCCTGGGCGCGGCGTGGGGGGTTCAGGCACAGGGGGCGGGGCGCGCGGGGGCGCGGCAAGGGTAAGGGTCTGGGGCGCACCCGGGCGCGGCCTGGAGTCCAGCGGCTTCCCTCCGCCTGGAACGCGTCCCGAATGAGTACTGTAGAACAATAGTAATAAAGGTGACGAAGCATGTTGAACCTACGGCGCCGGCTAGTGGGAAGGATTTTTTTGGAATCTGGACACCTTTCAGGGTTCCTGCCCGCATTTTCGGCGCGGCGGCGGGCGAATCCTCTTTCTGAGGCTTAATTTCATACGTTGTAAAATGGGAAGGATGGGCGTTCTTACCAGGCCGTACCTTCCTTCCCAGGGTCGTTTGAGGGGCTCTACTCCGAAAATGGAATCTAGGCTACTTTGTGAACCCCAAAGTAATGTAAAAATGGGTGTTATTGTTGAAGATCGGATGTAGAGGCACCAGGAGTAGAAAGCTTAAGGTATTGAGGACTTGAAAGAACATAGGTGAATCTGAGGGAATTCTTTTCTCATTCGTTGATTATATGTTTATTTGCTTTGTTTGGAGCACCGGGGATATATCCAGAGAACCAGCTAGACAAGGCCGCTGTCCTCCAAGAATCGGGGGTGGGGGTGAATAGATAATTAGATGATTTCAGAGAGTGTTAAGTTCCAAGAAAGAAAGAAAATGAAACGATTAATTTAAAGAAGGCCTGAGGAGGTTAATTTAGATTGGATGGTTAGAGAAAGCTACTGTGAGGTGATGTTTGATCGGAGGAATCCGAAAAAGGAATAATCTTCTGGAGCAAGGACTACAAGTGTAGAGGCAGGCCCAGGAGGGAAAGCGTTTGGTGTGATTGAGAGCTGGACAGTTGTGGCTGGAGAGTGGTTGGAACTAATTCATTGTCCTTTCCATTACCCCCAGGCTAAAGTCTGAAATATGACAAAGGTAATGGAGAATAAATCTTAAACTTAATAAAAAAGAAGAGAGTCAAGGAAAATATAGCCATCAAATGAATTGCCGATGAATACATGACTTGAAGGGAAAGCCTCCAAATAATTTCCCAATTCAAGTCCTGTGTTGGCCCCATATATCTATCTTCAATTCATCAAATATTTGCTGAGCCCTACTAATACCCCAGGCACTAGGTGCTAGACAGGGAATACAGAGATGGCTAAGACATTGATCTGTGTCCTCAAGTATATAAGTGAATGGTTTTATACACATGAGTTCTGCCCCCTCCCACACCCCCAAATATACAAGCACACAAAGTGTTTTAGGCAGAAGCTAATTATTGTGGTTAACAGTGACAACATTTACTAGCTGTATGAGTTTGGGTAAGTTACTTTACTGAGCCTCAGCGGCCTCATCTGGACAATAATAGAACCTTCTAGAATTGAAGATTAAGTGAGTTAATATAAAGAGCTTAGAAAAGTGCCTGGCACATAATAAATACTCATCATTGGAGTTATTGTAATTGTGAAGCACTAGCTATCTGGTAAAGAAATCCAACTAGTTAAATGATTTAAGCAATGAAGTTCTTAGGGACTGGTAGAAGCAAAACACTGGATTAGAACACGGAGGTTCTAATTTTGGCTCTTTTGCTTTCCTTAGTCACTCTTGGCATCCAGACCAAAAGTTTATTTAGAAAACAAAGTAGTGGACTAACAAATATGAGGTGCTTTACAATTTACAAAACTCTTAGAAGCATTATTCAAGCCCACTAGAAGCAATGGTAGAGGCCCTTTTCCTGTTCTCTAAAAACCTAAGACTTTTCAACATATTCTTATTCCTGTATCTCTAGCTCCTTGTGCTCTAAACATACTGGCCTGCCTTCAAGGCCCCTGATAGTGTAGCTTACATTGACCCCAGGCCCTTTCACATGCTGTTCACTCAGCCTAAAATTTTCATATGTCACAGCCCCCCCACCACACACACCCAGTCCTGCAGATCTCAGCTCAAGCATCACTTTCTCAGGGAAGACTTCTCTGATGCCCACTGCCAGTCTAGATCAGATTCTTTTACTTTGCTACACTGTTCTTTTCCATTATAATCTTTATCTCACTTTGTAATTATATTCCATTATATGATTGATGTATGTTCCCCTTACCATGCTGTAAACTTTATGAGAGCAGGAATCATTTCACTCACCTTTATATTTCTAGCACTTAGCAGAATATCTAGCATTATTTGTTGAGTTAATGAATTGATAATTTATGATTTCAATGATAACTAAGTTGCTGCTCACTAATGGTGCCTTTTTATGTAGGCACATTTGTAAATTCAGATAGCAGTGCCAGCAAAAAATTGTCTGTTAGGTATTTGGATAAATTTAGGAAGTGGTCCAGATATGGCACCGACTGGAGACCTATATGGATAACATAACCCAGATAGATCTCTTTACCCATTTATATGTTGATTTATACTTATTTTTTAAGATAAGAAATAGATTCTGTAATAATTAATTGAATTACAAGTTAAATTAATGAAAGTTAATGAGTTCATATGGAACTCATAAATAGCCCAAATATAATTGTGCCATTTACTTTAACTGAAAAATAAAAAGCACCAATATGATTTTCTTGAAATTAAAAATACTTGTCTTTGTTTCTCTTATCACAGGGGATCAGAGAACAGAGAAGAAGCCTTTAGTGGAGTTGAAAGTCTCTGTAGCCATTAATTTTAAATATCTTTCTAAAAATAAATTGGTTCATGCAACAGAATTATTGAAAATCACCTTTTAATTGCTTTAACAAGGTTAAAAGCAGATTTTACAAAATATATACCAACCTTCCACTGGAAAGTCTGGTAAATGGAACATTTTTGTTTAGTTATTTTATGTAATACAGATTTTAAAAATAAAATGTTATGATATTTTAAAAAGCAATAACAGTCATACTTATTTAAATCTTTGTTTATTTTTGGATTTTTGTTTTCTATCCTTTTCTAGGATTTATTTTGGTGTCATTTATTCAACATTTTTGATTACTGAGTAGTTCTAATTACTAAGGGTAACTAAAGAACTGATAGTTTAATGAAAAAACTATATTGTCTAACACCATTCGATTACTTATTATTTTCAACAGTTATATTTAAAGTGACCTTGAAATTCTGTTTTCATGAACATGCTTTCACAGAAAGAAGGAAAACCCTATGTGTAGTAACCTCACTTTATGAGGACTTCCGGAAAGTTTAAACATCTGTCTCTAAGGAGTCAAGTGATAGTGCAGCGCTCGGAACCTTGAATGGGTAGCCTCTCTGAGGAGATGGATTAAAAGGGGGAGGGAGGAAGCCAACCTGAACAGATTGGGACCACTTGTCCAAATGACAGAGAACAAGGTAGGTGGGCCTCTGTGGAGCAGCCCCCCTTCAGCCTTGGCAGTGAACCGCTGGCCTTGTGTATCTAGCTGCTTGAGTATCTCCACATATTGAGGGCTCACATTTGGGATTTTTATCTTTGAATTCTCTTACCTATATGCCATATACTAATTTAGTCCCAAAGCACCTCCGAGAGCAGATACTAGTCCCCCTTAATTGATACTACATAGGGAGAATCTGTGAAGGAATCCATCATAGAGCTCATCTGGTTCAGCCTCATACCTGCTAGAGTTTATTTTAGTTTAGCTTTTATTTTATTATTGGTTATGAGGAACTTAAATAATGTTGACTTTTTTCCCTCCATGTATGATCATCATCTATAACCTGATGGACACATTCATGCACTTGTCACGCATTGTAAAACATGAGCTCTTCTTTATTTGTTGGAGTTTCACTTGCCTTCAACCTAATGCGAGCGGAGGCTTGAGTTTCTCTTTGTAATTCCCTCCCATCCTGCCATTCCTTCCCTGTATCCCTTGTTACCTACTTATGCTACCCCTTCCCCATCCTCTCTTCAGGTGCCCTGAATTCTGGAGATTTTTAAGCAGCAGAAGCTCTGTACCAGAAATTAGGACTGTCTGGGAATAGCAACTTAAGTAGCATAGTTCACAATGATGAGGGGGAGTGGATAAAGAGAATGAATGCCCAGATCAGGGCATTGGCATAGGCTATTGTTTTGGGGAGAGTAAAAGCAGATTTATACTCCTGGCTTCTAGGAGACTTGGAGTAGAGGGATGGGAGGTGAATTGTTAGGATGGAAAAAGAATAGGAGAGCTCAGATGCTCAGCTGTCCTTTGTGAGTTACCCCTGGGCTCCAGGTAGCCTATAATGATGAAAGCCAACCTCAGGCAAAATGTGATTTTTAGGGACAATAAAAATGACCTCTTCCACTGTACTAGGAGGCCTGAAGTCCCTTGATAGGAGATGAAACCTTTCATTCCTTAATCATTGACAGTAACCGCAAAGATTCTAATCCCTGCAAATGTTAACGTGTTGATAAGGAGGAATTTCAGGTGTCAAAGAGGAAGGATATCATTCCCTCCTGTTTGAATTAGTAGGAGGTGTGAAAGAAGATATTGGGGCCTAGAAAATTGGGGGATGCTACTAAAGAGTGAGGAGAAATGAGAGGCTGCTAGGGCTAGACGCATACTGGAAGGCTGGTCATGGTTTTACTGGGAACCACCTTATTTACCATTATTATTCATGTATTGATAGAAGCTATGCAAAAAAAAAAAATTTATTACCTGGCTGCCCACAAATGTACCTTAAAAACTTCAGTAACGGCCAGCCTCTGTGTACCACCCACATTCTTTTTTCGCTTGCCCTTCCCCATTGCTTCTGCAATAGTGCATCTTTTTACTAGGCTGATTAAGTGAGTAAGCCTGGAATTTTTGAAAAATCACTTTTATCAAGGTGAAAAGCAGATGTCTCAGTATAGGTCAGCCCTTGGCTGCAAAGACTAGTAATTAGAACGTTTGTTGACTTATTTAATACAATGCAAATTTTTAAAAATGAAATTAAATTTACAGTATTTCTTTTATGATGAAGTTAATTTTTTAAAAAAGGAAAATTTTCAAATGAAGAAAAGATAGCATTGCATCAAAAGACATGTCCAAGAATGTTCAAACAACAGGAGTCCTAAGAGCTCAAAGCAAGAAACAAGCTAAATGTTCATCAGGCATAGCATGGATAAATAAATAGTGGCATAATCATATGTTGTAATACTGTACACCAATGAAAATGAACTAGCCACTCATGGTTATCACAAAAATAATGAGCGAAAGAAGCCAGACACACAGAAAATATATTACATATAACTCGAAAACAAGAAAAACTAACTCATGATAATAGAAATCAGGAGAGGAAAAAAGAAGTAAATGACTATGAGGGAGTACAAGGGAGAGTTGGGGTGCTGGTATGGTATTGTTTTACTGATCTGAGTGGCGTTTATATGTTCACTTAGTGAAAATTCATGGTACTGTTTCATTTATGATTTGTGCACATTTGTATTTACATATACTTCAGTAAAAATTTTTACTTAAAAAAGATGGTAAAATTATCCTATTTTTTTTAAATTAATTAATTTATTTTAATTAGTTTCAAGTATATAGTACATTGGTTAGACATTTGTGTAGTTCATAAAACAATCCCCCATATTGCTCGCTCCCTCCCCTGGCCCTCTACCTAGCTAACATATTAATGCTAACTGCATCCCCTAACTGTGCTCCCCATCCCCATGAACATCTACGAACTACTAATTTGTACTTCTTTAACCCTTCACCCCATTCTCCTAGCCCCCCACCCACCCTTTTGTCCATCACCAAATTGTCCACTATATTTGTGAGCCTGTTTTTGATTAGTTTGTTCTTTTTGTTCCTTAGATTCCGCATATAAGTGAAATTATGGTATTTATCTTTCTCTGTCTGACTTATTTCACTCAGCATAATAACCTCTAGGTCCATCGATGTCATTGCAAATAGTAAGATTTCATTTTTCTTTTAATGGCTGAGTAATATTCCATTGTGTATATGAACCATAATTTCTTTATCCAGTCATCTGTTGATGGGCATTTAAGTTGCTTCCATATCTTAGCTATTGTAAATTGTGCTTCCATGAATACTGGGGCGCATAGCTCTTTACAAATTATTGTTTTGGTTTTCTTTGGATAAATACCCAGAAGCACAATTGCTGGGTCAAAAGGTATATCCATTTTTAATTTTTTGAGAAACCTCCATACTGTTTTCCATAGCGGCTGTACCAATTTGCAGTCGCACCAACAATGTATGAGGGAGGCTTCCTCCCTTTTCTCTGCATCCTCGCCAAAACTTGTTGCTTTTTGATTTAGCGATGATAACTATTCTAACAGGTGTGAGGTGATATCTCATTGTGGTTTTAATTTGCATTTATCTAATGGTTAGCTACCTTGAGCATCTTTTCATATGTCTATTAGCCATCTGTATTTCCTCTTTGGAGAAGTATCTGTTCGGGTCTTCTGCGCATTTTTTAATAAGATTTTTTTTTGTTGTTGAGTTGTATGACTTCTTTATGAATTTTGGATATTAACCTCTTATCAGATGTATCATTAGCAAATATCTTATCTCAATCAGTCAGTTGTCTTTTTGTCCTCACTATTTTAATTAATGTGATTATTATGTAGGTATAATTGTAAGGGGAAAATATGCTCAAGTTCCAGAAGAATTGTTATGTTGCTATCTGGGTGGAGCTAGGTCAGAAATTTCTGTGAGCAGTAATGAAACATAAATCACATACAGTTAAGTCCTCAGTTAATGTTGTCCATAGATTCTACAACTTTAAGCAAAACATAATGAAACTAATTTTGCCATAGGCTAATTGATATAAATGAGAGCTAAGTTCCTAAGGCATCTCATCAACATTATAACAGAATAACATTAAATGAAACAATGTTATTCAAGTATCTGCTGTATTTTGGCATTAGTGGTTATACAAATGAATTATTAAGTGATCTAGCTTATTGAAATAAGCAGTTTGTTCCCTTAGATAATTACTAGTCTCTTGTCACTTTTTAAAATTCCCTCCTCTTTTTTCTAGGAAACTGTTTTGAAAGGTGCTGTTATACTGAGGGAATGTGGTGTTTTTAGAGTTAGGTCTAAGTTAGAATCCTAAGTCCACCTCTTACTAGCTGGACGACTTGAAACAAGTTGATTAAACTTCCTAGTCTCAGTTTTTTTTGTTTGTATTGGTGGGGCTAATAATACCTACTCAGAAGGTATGTTAAGAATTAAGTGATGCCTAGTTTGACATAAGACACATTGTAGATTATCAGGAAACCTGTCCTGCTTTCCTTCCATTCATCTATCCCTGGCTCACACTAATAGAAATGAAGAAAGTTCTTATCACCGTTATGACTTTGGCCCTTGGTAAGGTAAGTAAAATAACCCACAGTGTACAATGATTTTTTTTTTTAGGGGAAGTCTCCACATAGAAAATTGTAGCACTGTTCTGGTAGCATAGAACCTCCATGCAGGTGAGAACCACTTTTTCCCACTGTTCACTCCTCACCCCACTTCCCCAACCCCAGCACACACATACCATTGCTACCCCTTTCTTATAGTCCAGACTTGTAATAAGTTTCCTGTGGAGGGCAAGAAATCACCTGACCCAAAAGTAATCTTGAGTCTAAGTAGTGGCAGGGTTTCTGATGACATAATATATATCTGAACTCGACCTTACAGGCATCTCTGTGAGCCTCTCTTCTGTTGATGAACATTTATATTAAATCTGCCACTTGATTTCCATTTCCTTATTTCAAGTCTTGATCTGTGATTTCACATCTTGAAGTATGTATTTCTAATTTTTTTAAATTTTCTTTCAGGCTATTTAGATTCTTCAGGTTTTTTTGTTTTTGTTTTTGTTTGTTTGTTTGTTTGTTTCCCATGAGTTTAAAAAGACTTCTGACAATCACAGCATAACAAAACTTAAATTGATTACTTTTTACCTATCAAGATCTGTACCCAGTAGTATTTTGCAAATAGTTATTAGGTAGTGGTTTATTTTTAAATATTTGAGATGTATTCTAATTCAGAGCTTTCATTTTGCCAGTTGTACAGTTTAACAGAATGAATTACAAATGTTGTCTGAGCATATAATGCATATAAATATAGTTAAATTTCATGTGGCTCATGTCAAAATGAGAGACCTGTTTCTAAATACAAGACACATTTTACAGTTTGAGATACTGCTTTCAAGTTTCTTTAAAAAAGTAAAAGTGGCACCGTATCCTTGTACCAATAGTAGCTACCATGCATTGCATGTCTACTATACACCAGGCACGGTGTTAAGCCCTTTACATACTTATTTAAGATCTAATCTTCACAGTAATTTCATGCAGTTCAGTATCAGAGAGATCAGCAGTGCCAGACCTTCAGAACCCAGTATATTGGTTTGGATGAGAAAATATCAAGACAAATTTTTTAATGTTATATAATTATGGGCCACATAATACATAAATAGGGATGATATGAATCAGTTGATTCTGAAGGGAAAGGCAGACTTACCTCTTCCTGTCAGTGAAGACAGCCTTGCCTTGTCCCAGGGCTTGTTTGTTGTTATTTGAGACCCTGGCTCCCAAGCCTGCCCCTGTGAAGGGTGCAGCTGAGCTGTCCTGGAAACTGACCAAGGATTTAGGTGTTGGTAGTTGGAGCCCAGTTTTCACTGCAGTGGAGTCTGTAGCTCTGCTTAACTAAAACTCTGGTTGCAAAATTTTGTCAGCTGTACACTTTTTGTGAGCCTAAAAGAGTTGATTCAAAATCACCATTGTGTTCTCTGCTTCTTTGTTGTTAAAAGAGTGATTTTGATCTACTTATATTTGAAAGAATTTGTTATAAAATCTACCACCACGTAAGGCCAAGCAATAATAATTTTACTTTCATCATTCTGTAGTCTGTATATATAGTTTTTATGTACTATGCCCTGTTTTCATTCATGTGTTAAATAGGAAAAACTTACTAGTTCAAATTACGTTTAAGACTCTGCCTTTATCCCTAGTCTTTGTTACCACCACTTTCTAACTGGCTTCCTGTGTACAGTCTCCTTTTCTATCTCCACGCCGTTGCCCCAAAGGATTTTTTTTTTTTTTTTTTGAAGATCCAGATGTGATCACTTCATTTCTCTGCTAAAACTTTGATCTCTGTTTTCTGCAGTCTCAGCCTCTTTCCTTCCCGACCTCTCCAACAGTTTCCCACCAGATTGCCTGCTCTTTCTCAAGTGTGGCATTCTCCTTCATACCTGCCAGTTTGTATGAGCTGTTCTCTGCTTTTAACTCTCTCTCCCCATCCTTCCTCTCTTTGCTTACTGAATTTCCATTCTTCCATCAAGATGCAGTTTAAGTACGTCCTCTCCTATAAAATTGTCATTGGCTCCCACAGGCAGAGGGTGATGCTTCCTTTGGGGATACATTGTAACATTTATATTGCATAGCTATTATTGGTTTCATTCTAAAGTTCTTCAAGGACAAAGATTTTCTCCTCCTTCCCCTCTTTTTCTTCTTCTTTTTATTGTTGTTAGTAATTCTCAGCAGTCAGTTAATTGACTATTTTATAGCAGTTGCTTAAAAAGGATTGGTTGTGGTCAAACATGATTAGTTTAAAACTACCATAGGAAAATATTCTGTAGCAGGTTTTTTTGTTCTCTTGTTGTTGTCATTTATTTAAGATACTTGGTCTTATAGCTTTTTTGGCAACTAATCAGGTTCTCTCCTGGGAACATTGTCGTGTGGGGGGAAATTTTTGAAGGTTAGGGAACTGAGTGAGTCAAATACCAGCCTTTGAAGACCTCATATTTCTATACCAAGAGCTACCTTAGTGTTCTATCCATAGTGCTTACTAATACAGTGCCTGGTATATATTAACCACTCAGTAAGTGGTAGTTACTATCAGTATCATCATGCTTAGCTCCACTAGCCAAGAAGGTTGTTTTTAGGTACTTTGTCTAATTTGTAGTATCAAAAAAAAAAAAAAAAGGTTCTTAGCTTCTTTTTTTCAGACTTCAAAGGCAAAATTATATTATGCTAGTGACTGTGGTTTTTCAAACTACACGTGGACACAACACACTGTTGCCTGGAGCTTATTCTAGGGGAAGACCCAATACTCTTTCCAAAGCGTTCTACCTTTCCTTCCTACTATGTGATCTTTCTGTCTCTGGATCCACCTAGGCTGTGGTAGCAGTAAGAGAAACTCTCAGGTCAGAGTCTTACCTCCTGACGTTATCTTTATTTTTTTCCTTATGTACTGAGTTAAATGTTTTCCCTCACTTCTTGACATCACTTGAGGATTTTGTTCCACTTCTTACGTTGTGATATCCTGGGAGAAGAAGTCTCTGTCTTACTTATATATGAGGGTAAGATATGATTTATGACATCATATTTTCAAAAATGATGAAATGGAAAATGTTTTTTTGAAATTACTCTCACTTATCTGCTGTCACTGGATTTAATATTGAAAGCACATGCTTTCCATAGTTTCTTTTTCAGTTTCTCTCTCACACTTTTACTCTCACTTTTTGTCTCTGCTTATTTTTCCAGAAGGTGCACATTCCTCCTTGCTCATTTTTAAGCAGTTCCCAAAGCTGCTGTTGATGCCTAAAGCTGCTTTGGAGGCAGAAAACCAACAGTGAGATCAAGAATTCTAAGAATTCAAGTGTATAAAGAAAGGTTGCTGCTCTGGGTCTTGACTGTTTGAGATGGTCCTGGAAGTTGGTGTGTAAAAATGAGCACGATGGGGCACATTTGCCCTAACAGCAAGATTTACTACAAAGCTGCATTAATAAGATAGTAGTGGCCTGGAGAAAGATAAGTAGAACAGTAGTGAAATAAAATAGAGAACCTAGGATTATATCCACACATACAGGGAAGCCTGAGATATGGCAGAGGTGGTGTTGCAGATTAGTGGAGAAAAGGATAGATTTAAAAATGATGCTAGAAAATTGATTATTCATACAGGAAGAAAATTAATTGGATTCATTCTCCTAATTAAACTCAAGAATCAATTTGCAGATGGGCGAGGACTTAAATGTGAAGGATAAAACTCTTAAACATTTATAAGAAAATACATAAAAATTATGACCCTGGGGTAGGAGAGGATTTTCATAAATAATACATAACTATAAACTATAAAAAAATATATTGACAAGTTCAGTCTTATTAAATTTAAGAACTTCTTCAAAAGAAAGTAATCGTGTGCTACCGAGTAGGAAAAGATATTTATAATTTTATATAATCAACAAAGAATTAATATGCAGGATATTTAGCTTTTCTAAGCTAAGCAGGTTAACTGCTACTTCTCTTTGACCTAGTATCTATAATCACTGGTCATTAGCAATATCTTGGAGCCCGCCCCCCTAGCCCTATCTGGGATTGATTGTTATGCAAATTTAGAGTTAAAGTGAGTCATTACAGTTTTCTGAGTTACTGAGTTGTCTCTATCAGATAGACAGCCAAGTATAAATATACTTCAACTCAGAACTTAAGGATCAAGCTACCTCTTTTAAGGAAACTCAATAGAAAGATAATGCCTTTCTAGTACTCTTATTTCTATAACTACTCAATATTTTCCTAATGATATTTTTGTGATATTCAAATTCATATATTTCTTGCATCAAACTACAATTAATAACAGCAACAGAGTGCTATTAACACCTAAAATGATAAAATTAATAGTTGCAGCTGTGTGTTTGGATTTCATTAATATATAATACCTATTAGCTATCTTTATCCATTTTATTTACTAGAGAGCTCTTACTGTTCTGAGGGAAAAAAATAGAATTCTAGACTTTTCACATGTAATAATTGTATTTTTAACCACAGTCAATTGACTTTTTTGGTACCTGTGCTTTTTCCCTCTTTCTGTAAGTTGGAACCGGACTAACTAGGGGAAAACACCAGAGTGTTCATGCTTTTTCTTCTAGAAACAACAACGGCAAAGAGTAAACAAGTAAAAGTTAAAAGTCTTAACTACTCATTAAAAGAAACCATCTCCACAGTTTCAGACCTTGTCTTGTGTGAAGATAAATCACTGATATTTGTGACCTGGTATCATTGTAGTAGTTGGTGCAGTACCTGCTCTTACAGTATTGTGACACCTTAAAGGGGGCCAGGTGTTTTACATTTCTTAGTCATGTTTTCCTGCACCCATTTCTCTCTCATTACCATTTTGGCAATAAAATAATTTGAAGGAGGATTATGATCATAGAAGGGACTATCTAATAGTGAATAGAATAATATAGAAAGTTATCAGAGTAAAAAAGATTCATAGAGTTCAGTGTTTATAAGTATAATACTTTAGATAAGGACTACAGGAAAGTGTTTTGTAAAATTGCATTGCAAAATAGTCCAGTTTTTGTTTGATAAAGGGCTAGGCAAATGAACTGTGTATGCATTTGTGTGTATCTTGGTAGAACCACATAGTTTTTATATGTAAATGCTGGAAATAAATTATGTAGAGCTTTATTCTCCTATTAACTATGGGACTTGTACAGTCAATAAAGAAGTCTTTCTGGTTTGTCCAGGAATTAGGTACAAAGTGGAATTCCTGTATCCTGAATTCATTGTGGTAGAGTTAATGGAAGAGATTTAGGAACTATTCAGGGGAGCTATGTTCACGACCTCAAGAGACCAAAGGCGTCTGTTTCGTCAACAGTGCTAGCACCCAAGTGATCCTGACCCAGGAGGTTAGCACACTTTTTTGCTCTTTAGATGATTTTCTTCAATTTTTACAAATGATGGCACTATTTTTTCTATTAATAGGAAGCTGAATTATCTGATTTTCTAATTTAATGAGGACTTAAAAATATAAATTGATAAATTTATGTGTCCTGTACTCTTAGCCCACTTTGGTAATGCAGTCCCTTTCTTTTCTTTCTTTCTTAGTGATAGTATTCGCCTTTCAACCAATGAGTGAAGTATGTTAGCACCTTGGTAGGGTTACGCTTCTCATATTGCCACTAGTAACAGGAGTATAGTTGATGATAGCAATCTAGTGCTGTGTATCTGGAGTTGATCTCACATCTTTCTCAGATAGCCACCTTCCTATTCAGCATACTGTGACAGGGAGCTATCCAAAAAGGTGTGATTCCCACCTTCCTGAAAGGAGAACCAAGCTGTTAAAACCCAAGAGACCTGATAATTAAAGTTCCAAATTCATCTTTGTATTTACCAGGGGAAGTCTTGTTTCCAAATTGAAATATTTGTACTAATTAATTTTTGTACCTTTAAATGAAGAAGCTGGTGCAGCATATCTAGATAGGCTTAGCCTGCTAGCTCTATCTTTTATCTCTAGAGAGGGCAAAAACTGCACAAGACAGTACCAAAGATGAATTTTTATTGTTGATATTTTTCAAGTAGCCTGGTTTCTCCCCACCTGATAGCAGTCGCTGCATCTTTCCAAACAGATTCTCTAATGATCTTGCTTCACCATGGCTACAAATATGGAGGGGCTGGTTCAGCACAGAGTGGGGACCCAGCAGGTGGCTGAGGTGAGTGACAGGGGCTAGCACAATAGCTGGTACCCTTGCATTTGAAAGGAAAAGTACATCACTGTACTCTATTGTTTGGAAACAGGCCCAGGGAAGTTAGCATATAATCTAAATCCAAAGCAGGATGCTGCCATGGAAGAAAAAATGAAAATGACAAGAACATTAACTCCTACCAGTGTTTTACATGGCCTAGCTGCGTACAATAAGGTGACTTTAAAAAAATTCACCTTGAACCAAAATCTAAAAGAATCTGATGCTTATCTAACTGTGGGTATAGTGTTAACCAAGGCTCTGTCTTAGTTTATTCCACATTTGATACTTCGTTGATGCTGTGGTGTGGTGGAAAACCCAATTCTGTGCATTCTGCAGTCATTATTGACTATCTACCATGTACTAGGAATTTTTCTAAGTGCTGAGAAATATATGTGAATGAACCATTGGTCCTTCCTTTAGCATTCTTGGAGCCTGATTAAGGAATAACTAGAAAACAGGGTAAGAAATATTCCTCTGTGAAGAATGTGATCCTGGAGGTGGATCTTGAATAACGGGTAAGCATTTGTCAGACAGATCCAAGGAAGTAGGATTGGGGAACTTTGTGGCAGGAGAGGTCATTTTAAGTCAGAAACCTATGTAAAGACAGGATAGAGACATGAAATAGCTTGGTATGTTCAGGCAACTTGAGGTGTAAAGGAGGGAAGTAGGGCCAGATCTTCTCACTCTTTACCAGGTCCTGCTCAAGGTCTTCAGTCCTCACAACAATCTTTTAAGGTTGATATGATTATTTTTCCCATTTTATAAGGGAGGAAACCAAGGCCCAAAGACAAGCAGTTGGTTGGCCAAGGGCACACTAACCCAGTTCTGGTGCACTTCTTCCACAGCTACTCTAATAAACCATGCAACCAGGAGCCATTAGAAGGATTCAGATTTGCATTTTTGAGCCAGTACTGATATTTTAGGGCAAAGACGTAAATTTACCAAAGAACAGACATATAAAGAAAGGAATTTAACAAATAAAAACTAAGTACACACATGCCAGTTTAAACCAGTAAAAGTGGTAAGCATATTTTTCAGATTCTAGATCAACCATTAACTTTAAGGCAACAGTATAACTAATCATCCCTTTCCCCCAGCAAGTAATGATTAATATTAACTGAAAATGAACACAAATGGATTTCACACATTTTTTAATATTATATTTTTGAAAGGGCTATCAGAGCTTTTAAAATGTTTGTGGTTATTTGTTGCTTTAGTTTCTGATAGGAATAATTACCTTGAAAATTATTGTGTTTTTTCCCCCCAAAATATTTAGGGTTATTCCGCATTTAATAGAGTTTCCAGTTGAGGCTGATTCAGAGACTAGCATATGGATCACTGCCCTAAAGTGGTCTTTAATTCCTTAGGGGAAGAGTTTAGTTTAGCCATCTGTAGTGCTAACCTATAGTAACTTAAAGGTTACTGTATTTTGTGTATGTATTCAGAAAATGTTCTAGCTAAAATTTTCTGTCAGGTACCTTATTTCCTCGAGGAAATGGAATTTCATATAGTATTTAGCTTAGTGCAACTATTGTTTCGTATGGCTGAAAGTGTAGTTTTAGGATATTTCCAAAATAAAAGAAGGCATTCTTAATTTGGAGTGTAAAAGCAATCTTCCTATTTAAAATCCCTGTGTTTCCTTGCTTTTATTTTGAGGGATAAGTATGTGTAAACTACATATTATAACTACAGCAATGTGCCACTTAACAGGGATGTGTTCTGAAAAATGTGTCATTAGGTGATTTTGTTGTGCAAACATCATTGAGTATACACTTACACAAACCTAGATGTTACAGCCTATTATGTGCACACCTATGCTGCATGCTTTAGTCCATTGCTTCTAGAGTACAAGCCTGTACAGCATATTACTGTATAAGACAACGTGAAATTAAACCACAAGAGAATATGATGTAGTCAGGAGACGTACTAAATGGTAATTGAGTAGGAATAAAGTATCTAAATTGAGAGGTTATTAACCATCAGTTTTGGATAGCTGTTTATTCAATCAGTAGATAATGAAGGAGCATTCCCCTTACTTGCCCATCAGCCAGAGAGGGCACACAGGTGAATAATAGGACTGGGCATCTGCTTGCCAGGAGCTCTCTGTCACAGGGGTCAAGCATGAGACTGACTAGCCTCACAAGAGAGGTGGCTCTCTCTAGTGGAAAGGTGGTTCTATAGGGTTCAGACAGTTTGTGGTTTAAATCTAGGCCCTGCCATTTTCTATCTGGATGACTGCCTTGGGGCCTCAGTTTTCTCATCTAGAAAATGGAAGTAATAAAGTACCTATCTCATGGAGTTATTGTGAGAAATCATTGAAATAAAAACTTATAAAGAGCTTTAGTAGGTGCCATGCTTTTTTGTTCCATGAATGAAATACAGCAACCTTATCAGTTACATAAATGATTTTCTCTGGAGTCCCCAAATCAACCTTTTTCTATATAGACCAGGTAAATCACAAATACCAAGGTAAACTACAAAAGTTAGATGATACAGAGTAACAGCTTGATGTCCTATAATGCGTTCAAATTTATTCAGTTACTCAGAGAGATAGCTTAATATAGTGGTCAAGAGTGTAGACTCTGGAGCCAGATTGCCTGGATTTAAATTCTGTCACTTGAAAACTGTATGACCACTCTGTTTTTTTGGAATCGTTTATAAAGAATGAGTGTCCTTTTTTAAATGTCTGGTAGAATTCAGCAGTGAAACTATCTCAGCTGGGGCTTTTCTTTGTAAGTTTTTTTTTTTTTTTTTTTTTTTGGTTATTAATTCAATTTCTTCACCTGTTATAGGTCTATGCATATTGTCTGTTCTTCTTGAGTCAGTTTTAGTAATTTGTGTCTTTTTGAGAATTTGTTCATTTCATCTAAGTTATCTAATTTGTTGGCATACAGTTGTTTACAGAATTTATTTATAAGGCTTTTTATTTCTGTAAGGTCAGTTGCAACTTCTCATTTACTTCTGATTCTAGTAATTTGAATCTTTTTTGGTCAGTCTAGCTAAACGTTTGCAATTTTTTAAAAAAATTTTTAATTAAAATGATTGGAGTGACATTGGTTAATAAAATCAAATAGGTTCTAAGTGTACAATTCAGCAATACGTCATATGTATATTGCATTGTGTGTTTACTACTCAACGTTAAATCTTTCTATTACCATATATTTGACCCCCTTCACCCTTACCTACTTTCCCCGCCTTACCCATCTCCCTCTGGTAACCACTAAATTGTTGTCCGTGTCCATGACTCTCTGTTTGTCTTGTTCATTTGTTGCTTTCAGTTTTATATCCCACATATGAGTGAAATCATATGGTTCTCAACTTTTTCTGTCTGACTTATTTTGATCAGCATGATAATCTCAAGATCCACCCATGTTGTTACACATGGCAGTATTTCATCTTTTCTTATGGCTGAGTAATATTCCATTGTATATATGTACCACATTTTCTTGATGCAGTCATCTGTCAATAGACCCTTCAGTTGTTTTGTCTTGTCCACTGAATAGTGCTGCTATGAACATCACGATGCACATATCTTTGCAGATAAATGTTTTCAGGATTTTTTGGATAAATATCCAAAAGAAAGATTGCTGGGTCAAATGATAATTCTATTCTTAGTTTTTTGAGGAACTTCATATGTTTTCCATAGTGGTTGTACCAATTTACATTTCCACCAGCAGTGTATGAGGGTTCCTTTTTTCCCACAACCTCTCCAATACTTACTATTTGTCTTGTTGATAATAGCCATTCTAACAGGTGTGAGACGGTATCTCATTGTGGTTTTGATTTGCATTTCCCTAATAGCTAGTGAAGTTGAGCATCTTTTCATATCTCTGTTGGCCATTTGTATGTCTTCTTGGGAGAAGTGTCTGTTCAGGTCCTCTGCCCATTTTTTAATTGGATTGTTTGTGTTTTTGCTATTGAGTTGTATGAGTTCTTTATGTATTTTGGAAATTAGGCCCTAATCAGAGGCATTATTTATAAATATATTCTCCCTAAACGTTTGCCAGTTTGATCTTTTCAGAGAACCACCTTTCAATTTCATTGATTGTTCTCTATTTTTTTATATTCTCTATTTTATTAATTTCTACTCTAATCAAAACCACAATGAGATACCATTTCACATCCACTAGAAAGGCTAGAAATAAAAAGTCAGATAACAAGTGTTGGTAAGGAAGTGGAGAAATTAGAAACTTCCTACAATGCTGGCGAGATGTAAAATGGTCCAGCCACTTTGGAAAACAGTCTTACAGTTTCTCAGAAAGTTAAAATAGAGTTACCATATGACCCAGCAATTCCATTCTTACGTGTATAACCAAAAGAAATGAAAACATATGTCCACACAAAAACTTGTGCATGAATGTTTTTAGCAGCATCATTCAAAATAGCCAGAAGGTAGAAACAGCCAAATGTCCATCAACTGATAAATGGATAACAAAATGTAGTGTAACCATACAACAGAATATTATTCAGCCATAAAAAAGATTTAAGTACTGACACATGCTACAGCATGGATGAACTTTGCCAGTGTTATACTAAATGAAAAAAGCTAGTCACAAAAGACCATGTATTATATTTGTCTATTTATATAAACTGTCCAGACAAGGAAATCTACAGAAATAGGAAGTAAATTAATGGTGGCTTAGGGCTGGATATTGGGAGTGATACAGGGTTTCTTTTTGAGGTGATGAAATTAACTGTGGGGTTGGTTGCGTATATCTGTAAATATACTAGAAACCACTGAATTATGTCATTTTCAGTGAGTAGATTATATGGTAGGTGAATTATATCTCAATAAAACTTTTTTAAAAGCAGTAATAACAACAACTAGATGCCACTTCCAAAATTGGGAAGTATATTCCAAAATAAAAGAACAAAAATAAATTTTTAAAAAACTAAAGGGATTTTTGACAACTTCCACTTTTTAATTAGAATTACATACTTTCAAAAACAGTAATGCATGATTACATGTACAATAAACTACACATTAAAAAACAACAGTATATACAGCTTGATTCTAATTTTGTAAGGTATTTTTATCTAATATCTATAGCTATATGCCATGTACTACATAATACAGTTGTGCCAGATATGCTAAGCTCATCTCATTTAATATTTCCATTAACTATAATAAAAGCATTATTATTTTACCCACTTTAAATAAGAAGAAATGGAAAGGTAGACACTTGACGGTTTCAAACCTGTATCTGAATTGACTTAAGAGCCCAGGCTCTTAACTACTACTACACAGTAGGTTCATTTTAAAAAAATATACTGAATGCTAATAGTATTATTTTCTGGGTTATAGACAATTGTCTTTATACCTTCGTTTTTCAAATTTTAATTCTAACACTTTTTAAGAGTCAATAACACTTTTAGTTAAAAAAATTAAACAAACCTATTAATCTTCCAATAGTCCCAGAGGATCAGAAGCATAGCTAAATCCAAGCTTCTGCTAAACCTGTGTGCTGTGGAATTGACTGTGAAACTTGATAAAGAACAATATGTTAATTTTTAAAAAAGAGAGTTGATAATTGAAAATTGGTAACTGAAGAAGTGGAAGATTGATTATATCTAACAGTAACATTAGTTTTGCTTTTAAAGGGCTTCAGTATTTTTTAAACATTTAAGATTTTGCTTCTAAAGGGCTTCAGTATTATTTAAACATTTAAGATTTCCCTAAGTGGAAATTTAAAAGACACACACATAATCTCTTTGTGTTTCTTTGTCATTTCCCAAATGAAGTAAAGACACTTTTCAACTCTAAAATGTTTTGAGTCTGGAGAAATTTAGGAGTTAACTTGTTGGAAAGAGACTACTCGTTGGCATACTATAAGTATAACATTGGAAAACTTGTCAGTTGCTTTTATGTTTACACAATGGAAGGTGGCTTTATGTATCTTGGCAAGATATTTCCATATGCCCAGGCTGTGTAAGTCATCAGCTGCTCTTTGAACAAGAAGATCCTGTCACCACTGAGAAAACAGCCTGATTCTTATGACTCCATTACCTTTTATCATCAGGGCTTGCATTACCATTGCAGAAAACTTAACACTTCAGGTAAGGGAATATTTAAAAACATAGGGCTTTCCCAGTTTCTGAACAAAAACAATATTAGCAAGGCTACATCCTGAAGTGGGAGAAAACAAAGTCATTGCTCAGGTTTCAGGTTTCCAATGTCTTGGAAAGATCAGCATAGTACATTAAATTTTGTTGTTCTGCCCTCTCACAAACTGGTTAAGATTTCATTTTCTTGTCAAAGTAATACATATAGGTTTAAAAGTTGCCCAGTAATATGTTTGCCTTGAAACAGAAAACGGCAAGCTCCTGAAACATTCCCTACCCTTTTATTATCCCCAAGTCTCCCTCTCTAAATTTGATTTCTTCTGGTATTTAACTTTTTATTTCCAAAAATATCCTTATCCTGATTGTTTTTTTTAAAGTCAGTATAAGACATCTTTTTTTTAGGAGGGAAGGTTTTTTTTAATTGTGGTAAAATATGAGATTTATCATTATAACCATTTTTAAGTGTACAGTTCTGTGGCATTAAGTACATTCACATTATTCTACAACCACTACCACCATCCATCTCCAGAACTTTTTCATCTTTCCAAAGTGAAACTCTGTACCCTTTAAACACTCCCATTCCCTCTCCCCCTCCCCCTGCCCCGCGCCCTTTGCAACCACCATTCTTTTTCTATGGATTTGACTGCTCTAGGTCCTTTATATTAAGTGGAATCATATATTATATCTTTTTGTGACAGGTATACTTCACTTAGCATAATGTCTTCGAGGTTCATCCACATTGTAGCATATATCAGAATTTTCTTCCTTTTTAAGGCTGAAAAATATTCTATTGTATGTATATACCACATTTTGTTAGTTTATCCATCCTTGGACACCTGGGTTGCTTCCACCTCAACTACTGTGTATAATGCTGCCATGAACATGGGTGTACAAATACCTCCTAAAATCCATTCTTTAAATTCTTTTGTGTATATACCCAGAAGTAGAATTGTTGGATCATATGATAATTTTGTGTTTAATTTTTTGAGGAGCCACCGTACTGTTTTTCCACAACCGCTGCCCCATTTTACACATTCCTGCCAGGGTTAATTTCTGGTACAAGAGTTCTAATTTCTCTACATTCTCACCAACACTTGTTATTTTTCTGGTTTGGGTATATATAAATTAGCCATCCTAAGGGATATGATATGGTATCTCATTGTTTTATTTTTCCCGAAAGACTACTGATGTTGAGCAGCTTTTCATGCACTTATCGACTATTTGTATATCTTCTTTAGAGATCTTTATTCAGGTCCTTTGCCTATTTTTTAATTGTGTTGTTAATAGGAGTTCTTTATATATTCTGGACATTAAACTCTCATCAAATATATGATTTATAGATATTTCTTCCCATCCTGTGGCTTGCTTTTTCACCTTTTTTGATACAAAAAAGTTTTTGGTTTTAATAAAGTTAATTATTGTGATTATTTTAGAGGATTATTGTGAGAATTAGTTAATGTATATAAAGCATGGCTTATAGCAAGTAATACATTGCGGCAAATAGTAAGCGCCCAGCTCTTGTTGCTGCTGCAGCCGCTGCTGTTTCTTCAACCTTTTGTTTTTGCTAACATTTTTAATTTTAGGAACTTTTTTCTCCTTTATAGCAACTTTTTTCTTTCATAATTGAAATTTTATTGGTTGTTTTGAGAATCAGTAACAGACATTTTTCAATTTGCATACAATTCTTAACACATGTACCAAATATCTTAAAAGCCGTGTAATTGTGATTCTTTTCTGAAGTTATTCCAGTCTAAGATTTGGAGCAAATTTTCCTTCAGGCGAAATCAAGTACCAGTATCTTCAAATGCTGATAAGCTGTTGCATCATAAGTGCCACCAATTCACAATTTAATATCATATGCATACTCAAAATGCAGTCTTCCACAGCACATTAATAATATTACTAGGAAAACTGGACTAGCACCACCCAAGGATGTAATGGGAATGTACCCAATTCTGACAAGGAGAGCCCAAATCAAGGAGTAGTTTTCTTTAGGAAATAATTCTACTAAAACAACATGGAAACAGAAGTAATTTAAAATGTTCAAGGCACATTAAATGCATGACTGTAACTTCAAATTGCCATTTCTTATGCTTTGTATAACAGAATATAAAAACT
>NW_011888816.1:5138446-5141989 GCF_000151845.1 Pteropus vampyrus | reverse complement strand
ATATGTTTTCCATAGTGGTTGTACCAATTTACATTTCCACCAGCAGTGTATGAGGGTTCCTTTTTTCCCACAACCTCTCCAATACTTACTATTTGTCTTGTTGATAATAGCCATTCTAACAGGTGTGAGACGGTATCTCATTGTGGTTTTGATTTGCATTTCCCTAATAGCTAGTGAAGTTGAGCATCTTTTCATATGTCTGTTGGCCATTTGTATGTCTTCTTGGGAGAAGTGTCTGTTCAGGTCCTCTGCCCATTTTTTAATTGGATTGTTTGTGTTTTTGCTATTGAGTTGTATGAGTTCTTTATGTATTTTGGAAATTAGGCCCTAATCAGAGGCATTATTTATAAATATATTCTCCCTAAACGTTTGCCAGTTTGATCTTTTCAGAGAACCACCTTTCAATTTCATTGATTGTTCTCTATTTTTTTATATTCTCTATTTTATTAATTTCTACTCTAATCAAAACCACAATGAGATACCATTTCACATCCACTAGAAAGGCTAGAAATAAAAAGTCAGATAACAAGTGTTGGTAAGGAAGTGGAGAAATTAGAAACTTCCTACAATGCTGGCGAGATGTAAAATGGTCCAGCCACTTTGGAAAACAGTCTTACAGTTTCTCAGAAAGTTAAAATAGAGTTACCATATGACCCAGCAATTCCATTCTTACGTGTATAACCAAAAGAAATGAAAACATATGTCCACACAAAAACTTGTGCATGAATGTTTTTAGCAGCATCATTCAAAATAGCCAGAAGGTAGAAACAGCCAAATGTCCATCAACTGATAAATGGATAACAAAATGTAGTGTAACCATACAACAGAATATTATTCAGCCATAAAAAAGATTTAAGTACTGACACATGCTACAGCATGGATGAACTTTGCCAGTGTTATACTAAATGAAAAAAGCTAGTCACAAAAGACCATGTATTATATTTGTCTATTTATATAAACTGTCCAGACAAGGAAATCTACAGAAATAGGAAGTAAATTAATGGTGGCTTAGGGCTGGATATTGGGAGTGATACAGGGTTTCTTTTTGAGGTGATGAAATTAACTGTGGGATTGGTTGCGTATATCTGTAAATATACTAGAAACCACTGAATTATGTCATTTTCAGTGAGTAGATTATATGGTAGGTGAATTATATCTCAATAAAACTTTTTTAAAAGCAGTAATAACAACAACTAGATGCCACTTCCAAAATTGGGAAGTATATTCCAAAATAAAAGAACAAAAATAAATTTTTAAAAAACTAAAGGGATTTTTGACAACTTCCACTTTTTAATTAGAATTACATACTTTCAAAAACAGTAATGCATGATTACATGTACAATAAACTACACATTAAAAAACAACAGTATATACAGCTTGATTCTAATTTTGTAAGGTATTTTTATCTAATATCTATAGCTATATGCCATGTACTACATAATACAGTTGTGCCAGATATGCTAAGCTCATCTCATTTAATATTTCCATTAACTATAATAAAAGCATTATTATTTTACCCACTTTAAATAAGAAGAAACGGAAAGGTAGACACTTTACTTTGCCAGGTTTCAAACCTGTATCTGAATTGACTTAAGAGCCCAGGCTCTTAACTACTACTACACAGTAGGTTCATTTTAAAAAAATATACTGAATGCTAATAGTATTATTTTCTGGGTTATAGACAATTGTCTTTATACCTTCGTTTTTCAAATTTTAATTCTAACACTTTTTAAGAGTCAATAACACTTTTAGTTAAAAAAATTAAACAAACCTATTAATCTTCCAATAGTCCCAGAGGATCAGAAGCATAGCTAAATCCAAGCTTCTGCTAAACCTGTGTGCTGTGGAATTGACTGTGAAACTTGATAAAGAACAATATGTTAATTTTTAAAAAAGAGAGTTGATAATTGAAAATTGGTAACTGAAGAAGTGGAAGATTGATTATATCTAACAGTAACATTAGTTTTGCTTTTAAAGGGCTTCAGTATTTTTTAAACATTTAAGATTTTGCTTCTAAAGGGCTTCAGTATTATTTAAACATTTAAGATTTCCCTAAGTGGAAATTTAAAAGACACACACATAATCTCTTTGTGTTTCTTTGTCATTTCCCAAATGAAGTAAAGACACTTTTCAACTCTAAAATGTTTTGAGTCTGGAGAAATTTAGGAGTTAACTTGTTGGAAAGAGACTACTCGTTGGCATACTATAAGTATAACATTGGAAAACTTGTCAGTTGCTTTTATGTTTACACAATGGAAGGTGGCTTTATGTATCTTGGCAAGATATTTCCATATGCCCAGGCTGTGTAAGTCATCAGCTGCTCTTTGAACAAGAAGATCCTGTCACCACTGAGAAAACAGCCTGATTCTTATGACTCCATTACCTTTTATCATCAGGGCTTGCATTACCATTGCAGAAAACTTAACACTTCAGGTAAGGGAATATTTAAAAACATAGGGCTTTCCCAGTTTCTGAACAAAAACAATATTAGCAAGGCTACATCCTGAAGTGGGAGAAAACAAAGTCATTGCTCAGGTTTCAGGTTTCCAATGTCTTGGAAAGATCAGCATAGTACATTAAATTTTGTTGTTCTGCCCTCTCACAAACTGGTTAAGATTTCATTTTCTTGTCAAAGTAATACATATAGGTTTAAAAGTTGCCCAGTAATATGTTTGCCTTGAAACAGAAAACGGCAAGCTCCTGAAACATTCCCTACCCTTTTATTATCCCCAAGTCTCCCTCTCTAAATTTGATTTCTTCTGGTATTTAACTTTTTATTTCCAAAAATATCCTTATCCTGATTGTTTTTTTTAAAGTCAGTATAAGACATCTTTTTTTTAGGAGGGAAGGTTTTTTTTAATTGTGGTAAAATATGAGATTTATCATTATAACCATTTTTAAGTGTACAGTTCTGTGGCATTAAGTACATTCACATTATTCTACAACCACTACCACCATCCATCTCCAGAACTTTTTCATCTTTCCAAAGTGAAACTCTGTACCCTTTAAACACTCCCATTCCCTCTCCCCCTCCCCCTGCCCCGCGCCCTTTGCAACCACCATTCTTTTTCTATGGATTTGACTGCTCTAGGTCCTTTATATTAAGTGGAATCATATATTATATCTTTTTGTGACAGGTATACTTCACTTAGCATAATGTCTTCGAGGTTCATCCACATTGTAGCATATATCAGAATTTTCTTCCTTTTTAAGGCTGAAAAATATTCTATTGTATGTATATACCACATTTTGTTAGTTTATCCATCCTTGGACACCTGGGTTGCTTCCACCTCAACTACTGTGTATAATGCTGCCATGAACATGGGTGTACAAATACCTCCTAAAATCCATTCTTTAAATTCTTTCGTGTATATACCCAGAAGTAGAATTGTTGGATCATATGATAATTTTGTGTTTAATTTTTTGAGGAGCCACCGTACTGTTTTTCCACAACCGCTGCCCCATTTTACACATTCCTGCCAGGGTTAATTTCTGGTACAAGAGTTCTAATTTCTCTACATTCTCACCAACACTTGTTATTTT
>NW_011888816.1:5117196-5137746 GCF_000151845.1 Pteropus vampyrus | reverse complement strand
ATATTGTCATCTCTTTTTTTTCTTTTATTGGTTTCACGAGAGAGTTTTATCTTCAGTTAATTTCTGTCTTTACTACTTCTACTTTTTTGACACTTATCTTGGTGTTTTTATAAATCCTTAAGATGGCTCTTAGCTCGTTGATTTGTCAGTTTTTCTTTTCTAATATAAGCACTGGGCTACATATATTGTTTTCTGAGTACAGCTCTAGACATCAATGGTTAATCTTCCTATCATTTTAGATTATTTTACATTTTCTAGAATTTACAATGAAAAGAATTATACAAGTGTACCCTTTTTCAGTCTTGCTTCTTCCATTCAGCATAATTATTTGGAGACTTATCCATGTTATTGTATATATCAGTAGTTCATTCCTTTTTATGGTATATCCAGTGTATTGATATACATTTTCTTTTTTACCTATTTACCTATTGATGGACACTTGGGTTGCTTTCATTTTTTTACTATTACAACTAAAGATGCTATGAACATTACATAAAAGTGTTTGTGAGAACATATGCTTTTACTTCTCTTGGGTAGATAGCTGGAATGGACTTACTAGGTCGCATGGTAATTTTTAAGAAACCGACAGATTGTTTTTCAGCAAAGTAGTTGTACCATTTTATGTTTCTACCAGCAGTGTACAAGGCCACAGTTGCTCTGTGTCCTTGCCAACACTTGGTATGGTCAATCTTTTTAATGTTAGGCATTCTGGTAGATGTGTACTGGTTCTTCATTGTGGTTTTAATTTGCATTTCTCTAATGATTAATGACGTTGAGCGTCTTTACACATACTTATTTGCCATCCATGTATCATCTTTGGTGACATGTCTGTTAAATCCTTTGCCTGTTTTTTTAAGTTGAGTTGTTTGCTTTCTTGTTATTAAATTTTGAGGGTTCTTTATGTATTCTCGATACATGTCCATTATCATCTATTGGTTTCCAAATATTTTCTTCCAGTCTATGGCTTATCTTTTCATTATCTTAACCGTATCTCTTGAAAAACAGATTTTTTTTATTTTGATGAATTCTAATTTATCAATTTTTTATTTTATGAATCATGCTTTTGATGTCATATCTAAAAATCTTTACCTAACCAAGTCACAAAGATTTTCTCCTGTGTTTTCTTCAGTTTTATAGCTCTAGGTTTTACATTTATAATTCTTTTGTTTGTTTGTTTGTTTAGTTTTAGTTGAGTGTGTTTACCTTGCAGACTTCCTAAATATTTATGTTCATGTATATGTAACTGTAGAATTATATAGGTTTTTAAATTTAACATTAGTGGAATCACACTAGATACAATAGTCTACAATTCGCTTTTTTTATTTTGTCCCAGATATATTGATATACATATAATTCTTTTTACTGTAATATAGTATTACATAGATTAGAGCTATATTTATTTAGCCAGTCCACTATAGAAGTACATTTAAGTTGTTTCCAAATTTTCTTGAGCACAAATAATTTGTGACAAACATCTCTGTGTATGATACCCTTTTGGGCTCACATGTAGCTTTATTTCTCTAGAAGTAAAGTTGCTAATAAAAAGCTTTCTGGGTTGAATTTTATCTTTAAGTTTTTGCTTTAAAAAAAACTAACAGTTTTTTAACAGTCATATAACTTTATATGCAAGAGGTTAGCTGGGCCATTGATTAGCTCAGTTGTATTCAGCAAGCATTTATTAAGTACATACTGTGTGACCCTTCCTTCTAAGGGTTTTCAGTACCTTCCAAACCAGTGTCCCCTTTTTATTGCAGTGTTTTTTAATGACCCTTTATACCAAAATGATTTTCATAGGAAATATAACCATTTATACACAGATAATGTCAAAAAATCAACATGGTACAATAACTATATGCAGGAGAAATGAAAGCAATTTGTTATAAAATAATATGTATTTCACGTAAATGCTCAGACACAGCTATCAGAGAAGATATAATGGAGAAGTCATATGGCTGTACATAATTAGATAAGCTGTGACTCTAAAGTAATAAAGTGAAGCTGTTTTATTTTATAGATGAAATATAAACAGTGGAACTGGAATAAAAATAGTGTTAGTATAAGTAAGACTAGACTTATGTTAAGAGAAAAAGAGTTGACAAGAGGAATTGTCAAAAATGAGAAAATGAGGAAGTATATATTTGTAGAAGAGCTGTACCATATGTATAAGCATTGCACCCAAATAATTTCCTATGGTATGTCTTGGGACAGAATAGTAATGATTATTACAGAAAACACACCTTTCTTAAAATCTCACTGCATTTGAGGTACATACCTTTAGTATCTGGTACTTTAAATAGACTTTGGAGACATTCTTCTATTGGCCTCAAGAAATACAGAATTATAAATGAAATCATTTTGTCCACCCCGCCCCGCTCCCCACAAAAAAACACGTAACTAATCTAAGGAACAAAAGGAACAAACTAAGTGAAAACAGACTCAACAGATACAGGGGACTAATTGGTGATTGCCAGAGGGGAGGAGGTTTGTGGGGGGCTGAATGAAAAAGGAGAAGGGATGAAGTACAAATTAGTAGTTACAAAATAGTCATGGAGATATATTGTAGTGGTTATGTGTAGAGCCAGATAGGTGCTAGAGTAATCAGGGGGATCACTTCATAAACCATATAAATGTCTTATCAATGTACTGTATACCTGAAATATATAATAAATTTAAAAAAAAAAGAACCCAAAACTAAAAACGAAACCTCTACTGTAAGAGGAGATCACATCTTACTCAGGGTCATAGGTTTAGCACTTCACTTGATTTCCTCAAGGAAATTGTAATAGGAATGCTCTCTTTATATAATCCATTATACTTTATATTTACTGCCGTATTTAATCCTCACAACATCATGTGAGGTAAGAGATATTAACCTCAAATTTACAAGTGAGTAAACAGAGGCTTAGAAAAATTAAGGGACTTGTCCAAAGCCACCCAAACAGGAGCTGGCATTCTAAGTGTAATGTGTTTCTATTAATTAGCCCCCTTCCTGGATGAATCGGTTCGGATATGTAGTTGCAAAAACATGATCTAGTTTTAAAGTATCATCAGTAGCAGTTCTCTTAATAGGCAAGGAGGGCAAGGAGACTGAGAAATTATTTTTCACTGTAGAATTTTATCTCAGTGAAATTATTTTTCACTGTAGAATTTTATTTCTTTTTTCTTGAATGGGTGGAAGAGGAGATTTTCTTTTAAAAATGAGGAAAAGAAATATGAAGAGCACCCATTATTTTAGATTTGGGTTGGAAAATAAGATCACTCAATACCAAATTGTAGCAATATTTGCTGAATTTAAAGGGTAACTTTGTTTTGGAAACACTTTTTTTAAATTGATTATAAAAGTGATATAATATTCTGGAAAATTTGAAAAGGAGAAGAAAGCCACAGTTCCACCACTTTAATACATCTGTCACTATAATTTAATTACCTTATCACTTCCTTATTTAAAATAACTACCATTTTCATAAACAGTAACGTCTACCTGTTACTGTTTAATCCTCCTCATTCTTATTTTTCTCTGTAATGCTTATCACTGTCTAACAAACCTATATACTTGTTATATATCACACTAGAATATAAATTGTTGGAAGGCAGGAACTTTCTTTTTATTCACTTTTGTGTTCCACTGTCTAGAACAGTGCCTGGAATATAGTAAGCACTCAATATTAAGATTTCTTTATTAAATGAATAAACATTCTTTTTTGGTCTTTTTTTTACAGGGATGTCATTCTATTGTAATAGTGTGTATACAATTTAGTATTTTGTGATTTCACAGACTATTTCACAGAATAAATGTAATTATCTTTTCCACAAGTTACTACATAGCCTGCATAACCATTATTTTTCATAGCTACATAACCTTTGTATCAAGGGAGCATAGTATAATTTACTAACCCTTCTCCTAGTGTGAGACATGTAAGTTGCTTCTGACTCTTCTCCATTATAAATTAGCACTGATAAATAGATGCTTTACCAGTTAAGGCACCTAATAGCAAACCAACTGTTTCTGATTTAAACAAAAATGAGATTCTTAAAAAAATCATTGAGTTAAAATATATGTGAGGAAAGAAGGATGGATGGGTGGACAGACGGACAGACGATGGATAGATAACTTGATAGAGTTACTAGGAGGGCTGGATAAGTAGCTCTGGTAGCTAGGAACTATACCCGGATCTTACTGAAGCGCTGTTCTGGTGAAGTTGTGACTCCATACATGGGGCTCCTACTGTCAGTGCAGTCTCAAGCAGGTATATCTGATTGACCCCCTGCCCTCCAAGGACCTCTGAGAAAAAGAATTCCTATATTCTCTAGAAAAATAATTTTAGACCACACTCTAATAAAGCCATTTGTGTATTTAAGATAATTTGTGTCAGGTGGATTCCCAGAAGTAGAATTACCAGGTCAGATGGCGTGAACAAATTTTTATGATGACAGGAGCAAACTTTTTGGCCTCAACAGTTGGACCTTAGAGCTTTTTGCTTAGTTGGATTAATTTCCTTTTATATATCATTTATTGCCTGTACCTAGCTAGTGAATAGAGTATTATGCTTAGCTTTTTTTTTTTTTTGAGAGAGAACAGAGAAACGTCATCTTTATTGCCAGTAAGGCACAAAAACATGACAAATTTTTTATCGGTATATTTAGGAAACTGAGCACAAAGGTGTCTTGTCAGTGAATGATAACTGTTGAATTTCCATAAGTGTACTGGAAATTTCACTGTCCTTTTCAAAGCTGAGATGAGAGAAGTGTGCTTATTTTCAGTCTCAGCTTCTCATTCACATTCTTCTTTCCTTTTTTTTTTTTTTTCTTTTTTGACTTCTTAGCACTTTAAATAGTTGAGACAGGGAATTTAATCTCCCTTTTAAAAAAGGAGAAGTGACTCCCTGCCCATTTGGTTTGGAGTGCTTAGGTTTGTGGTAGAATTTGAAAATGGTTGTTTTACGTTAGTATACATACAAACTTGTGGAGTGGAAATTCATCATTTATAGCAGTGTGAACTTTTTAAACTTCTTTCCTCTCAGCCACACCCTGCAGCCCTATGTAAAAGTAAACATCCATAATAACTCTTTCTTCTTACTCTTTCCCTAGGTTTTCATTTGGTTTTTTTGGTGATTGACCAGTATTCCCTTCACATCAGTTGTTTGTTTAGGTGGTGAGTCTCCGTGTCAAACAGGAGGCTATAGGTTGACTTAGTGGCTGGTGCTGATGGCTCAAAGTCAGAGAATCTGAATATTAGTTTCAGCCTCACCACTAACTCACTGTGGCCTCAGGAGCTGGCTTTCCTCTGAGGTCTTCTGGGAAGGGTGAGTCTTAGACCTGAAGCCATTCCATGGCCTGTTATAGCACTGTCTTTGCACTACCTACCTATGTTCATCTTCTTTCCAGAATGCAGAGGCTAGAACTCTGACTGTGTTCACATGCAGGTGGATGTAGTCAAATGTTTGTTAAATGAGCCCGGTGCTGTTATTCTTGTGGGTATTTTTGTATAGAATGCAGACTTTTGTTTGAATGAATGAACTTGCAAAGACCTTTTATCTTTAAAAATATTGGCTTAATATACTGTGAAGTATATGAAATGCTATATGCAGAATGTGGTATTTCTGAATTCTTCAAACCTTCCCTCCTCTACTCCTTATAGTTTTAAAACTGTTTTGAGTTTGTTGGACTCCATGGTAACATTCACGTGAGCTCTCAGTTCAGGAAAGGTGGCCTTTAAGGGGAAGGGAAATTGCATTTAGCAAAGGAAGCAATCTAGGTGAAGGGAGAACTTGGTAAAGCAAAGTACATCTTCCCTAGAAGCAATTATTCATAGTGTTAGACAAACTGCTTTAGCAGCTGGCAAAACAGCAGGAATATGTCAGTTTTGCTTCCTTAGTTACAGGGAGTGATAGTGTACTTGACCTTCAGTAGAGCAGGGTCATAGAAAGGGCATCTTTAAACAGCTCTGTCTGGTTTTGGTGAATGGAATCTGCACTGGCAGTTTAAAAGCAAATGCCTGTCGAGTTCCCCCAACCAACCTCTGGCTGTTTGGGTTGGACTCTCTGGTCTGGATGGTTCCTGAGGGAAATGTAAATAAAGCTGCAGGGAGCCATTAGCATGGTAAGTATAAGTGTCCTAAAGAAAACAAGTCTGCGATATTGAAGGTCTTCTCATTTGCTGTGTTTCAGGAGGGAAGCCTCCTTGTCATAGGCACTTGTTTTTAGAGAAGTTGGTAAAATAGCAGCGGATTTAGACACCTAGTGTGTATTTGAAGGAATTCAATGTAGTGTCTACTATGCTTAGCACCTAGCAAATTATTTCTTCATAGGAATTTATAGTTGAGTATGCTGGGTAAATTCAGTTGGGGCAAAAGCTATTTGTTGTTTGCAGCAGGTTAATTTGCTTATGAACAGTTTGTGAACCACGTTACTCTTAAACCTCATTGTTTTATGTAATTGTGAGTAGTGGTGGTTAACTTTGGTTATCTTTGTGAGTAGTGGTAGTTATCTTTGTTTTTGTGCCAGGAAATTCAGGGCTATAGTTTTTTGTTTTTGTTTTTTTTTTTAACATATTAACTAGAAAATTAAAAAGTTGGTTAATCAATTCTGATATAAATGAGGTTGACTTATAATGTTCAGCATTGATTCCTTCATTGACTTTATTTATGCTAATAAAGAAGAGCTGGACTTACTGGTCATCAAGAGAAGTAATTATTTAAGAACTTGGCACATGGGCATTATAAGGTTATAATCTTTTGTTTGAAGTGTAAGCACTTTAAAGATCAGCCTTCTATTGATTCTTCTCTCTGTGATTCAAGTTGCAGCACAAAGAGGAGTTAACTCTTTGCCATTGACATTTCACTGCACTTACTATTTCATTGTCCTTTGAAGTAAAAATAAAAGGAGGATGTGGTACATTTCATTTTAGGCTGGAGGTGTCCTCTGCCTTGAAGCTCTTTGCCTACTTAGGCATTTACATTGTTCATTATTTCACTGGGAATGTTAAGGAGAAGTCGGAAGTTCCTGACTGAGAATTGCAACATATTAGGTCTTCGTGATCTGTTTTTTTCCCCCACAAGGTGTGAACTTTGTTACCCTATTAATAACCCAGGAGAATGTTACAGCCAAAACTCAAAATAAATTACAGTTTAGAAACTTTTAGTATTTGCTCATCATCCCAGTGCTGTCTGTGGGCATTCTCTTCAACCTAGATGTGTTCATCTTTTAGAAAATGACTGCATGTAAACCACGAAATTTTCCTAAGAATTATTTCCTAAAAGAAATGCTGCCAAGGAATGTTATGTTATGATGAAACAAGGAAGGTTCCCACTCCACAGTGAAAATGTATAAACTTTCTCATCAGCCTCATAAACCCATGTATGTCAGTGGAAGCCAATACTCCTTGTTTTATATAATCAACTTCCAAGACCAGGTGTTGTGCAGTACCTGCAGGATGTCTAGTAGTGAACAGGCACCAGAGTAGAGTGAAACAAAGAAAGGTCTAGACAGAATTCTAAGATCAAGAACTATAAAAAAAATTTCTTATTCATTCCCAAAGCGTAAAAGTGTTCACTCACTAAACAATCATTGTAGATCTAATATGTGCCTGGCCTTGGGAGTAAAAGGAGAAATGGGAAATATTCTCTTCTGCCCTCCAAGGTAGACTTCAGCGGTGCCCTGAGGAGAGGGCTACAGTGCAGGAGCTATGGGAGGCCAGAGCAGGACGTGTGTACCAACCTGAGAGATCAGGAAAGGCTGGCCATAGGAGCAGGGCTTTTATTAAAACTCTTTTGACAGGAAACATTTGTGTGTTGGGCAAGTATGGTTAACTTTAGAAAAGATGTGAAATAACACAGCTGGTTTTACCCTTTAAGTGTGAATCAAGAGATCATGCCCTAGAAGACCTATGTCCAAACATACTTTTGCACCCACCTTGCTCATGGTTTAATTGAGTCTTTTGGACTAGCTAAGTGTAAGTTTTCCTGGCTAAGTGTAAGTGTTCCAGCCAAGGTATAACACACATTTCTTCAGTGTGAACTAAGCGATCTTGACCTTTACCACTTGAGCAGATTGAAGTAGTAGAAAGTAGGCTTAAGGCAGGGAGCCAAGACTGACATCAGGTACTGAAAAGGTAGGCAGGAAAGGGTGGAAAGCAGATGCTTCAAGTAGTCAAAAATACAATATTTTTATGTCCTGTTACCAAATTGACCTTTTCACTGCACTGAATGATATTCAATAAGATGCTTCCAGAAAAAAGAAATAATTTCCCAGCATTACCTAATCCAAGTTCACTAAGATTTACTCCTATATTTTCTTTGAGTTTTATAGTTTTAGTTCTTACATTTAAACCTTTAATCCATTTTGAGTTATTTTTTCCCTTTTATTGTGATAAAATACAAAATTTAACATCTTAACCATATTTAAGTGTACAGGTCAGAGGTTTTAAATACATTAATAATTTGTGTAACCTTCACCATCATCCATCATTATGTAAAACTTAAACTCTATACCCATTAAACACTAACTCACATTGCCCCTTTCTCCCAATATCTGGGAACCAACATTCTTTCTGTTTCTGAATTTGACTCTTCTAGGTACCTCATATAAGTAGAGTCATACAATATTTATCTTTTCGTCGCTGGTTTATTTCACTTAGCATAATGTCCTCAAAGTTCATCCTTATTGTATCATGTGTCAGAATTTCCTTCCTTTTTAAGACTAATATTCCATTGTATGCATATACGACATTTGATTGTCCATTCATCTGTACATAGACACTTGGATTACTTCCACCTCTTGACTGTTATGAATATTGCTACTATGAACATGTGTGTAAAAATATATCTTCAAGGCACTGCTTTCAGTTTTTTTGTGTATGTGTACCCAGGAGTAGAATTGCTATATAATATGGTAATTCTATGTTTAGTTTTTTGAGGAACTTCCATCATGTTTTCCACAGCAACTATACCATTTTTCATTCCCACCAACAATAGACAAGGGTTCTAATTTCTCCACATCTTTGCCAACACTTGTTATTTTCTGTTTTTTTTGTTGGTTTTTTTTTTTTGATAGTAGCCATCTTAATGAGCGTGAGATGGTATCTCATTGTAGTTTTGATTTTTATTTCCCTAATGAGTAGTGATGTTGAGCAGCTTTTCATGTGCTTATTGGCCATTTGTATATTTTTTTGGAGAAATGGACAGAAAAGTCCTCTGTTCATTTGTTGTTTCAGTTCAGTTTTTTTTTGTGGTGTTGAGTTTTAGGAGTTCTTTATATATTCTGGATATTGATGCCTTATCAAATGTATAATTTGTAAATATTTTACCCCATTCTGTTGGTTGCCTTTTTTTTACTCTGTTGACATTGTCTTTCAATGCACAAATTTAAAAAAAAATTTGTGATGTTCAATTTGTCTTTTTTTCATTTGTAGCTTTTGCCTTTAGTGTCATATCCATGAAATCATTGCCAAATCCAATGTTATGATGCTTTTCTCCTATTTTCTTCTAAAGTTTTGTAGTTTTAGGTCTTAAATTTAGGTCTAATATCCATTTTTTTTCTTCGATCCATTTGGAGTTAAGTTTTCTATATGATGTTAGGTTAGAGTCCAACTTCATGTTTTTGCATGTAGATGTCCAGTTTACCCAGCGCCATTTGTTGAAAAGACTATCCTTTCCCCTATTGAATGGTCTTGGCACCCTTGTCAAAAATCATTTAACCATATATGTAATTGTTTATTTCTGGGATCTCTATTCTATTCCTTTGGGCTATATGTCTGTCTTTATGCCACACTGTATTGTTGACTGTAGCTTTGTAGCAAGTTTTGAAATCAAAGTGTGAGTCTTCCAGCTTCGTTCTTCTTTTTCAAAGTATTTTTAGCCATTTTAGGGTCCACTGAGATTCTATATGAATCTTAGGATGGGTTTTTCTATTTCTGCAAAAAGCATTGCAATTTTGATAGGGATTGCATTTCATCTGTAGATCACTTTGTTTAGTATTGATATTTTAGCAATAATTCTTTTGATTCACAAAATGAAATATGTCTTCATTTATTTGTGTCTTTAATTTCCTCCAACAATATTATGTAGTTTTCCTTGTACAGGTCTTCACCTCCTTGGTTAATTCATAAGTATTCTTTTTGACGCTGTTACATGGAATTGTTTTTGTAATTTCCTTTTCAGATTGTTCATTATTCGTGTATACAAATGCTTCTGAATTTTGTGTTGACTTTGTATCCTACATTTTATTAATATGTAGTGTAATTTATTTTACTAGGAGTGGGTGTATGTTTGTGTTAATTGTTAAGGTTTTTTATATATAAGATCATATCATCTGCAGACAGATAATTTTACTTCTTCCTTTCCAATTTGGATGCCTTTTTTTCTTGTTCTTGCCTATTTTCTCTGACTAGAGCTTTTAGTACTATGTTGAGTAGAAGTGAAAGCAGACATCCTTGTCTTCTTTCTCATTTTAGAGGAAAAGCTTCAGTCTTTCACCATTGAGTATGATGTTCTCTGTAGGTTTTTCATACACGGCTTTTATTATGTGGGCGTAGTTTCCGATTCCTAATTCGTTGAGGTTTTTATCATGAAAGGTTGTTGAATTTTGTCAAATGCTTTTTCTGCATCAGTTGAGATGATCATGTTTTTTTCCCTTCATTCTGTTAATGTGGTGTATTACATTGATATGATTTTGTGTGTTGAACTATCCTTGTATTCCAGGAATAAATCCCACTTAGTCATGATATATAACCTTTTTAGTGTACTGCTGATATCAATTTGCTGGTATTTTTTTGCACTCATGAGGAATAGTAGTCTATAGTTTTCTTGTTGTGTTTTTGTCTGGCTTTGGTATCAGGGTGTAATGCTTGTCTCGTAGAATGAATTATGAAGTGTTCTTTAGTCTTCCAATGATGCCATCAGGTCCAGGGATTTTCTTTGTGGGGAAATCTTTGATTATTATCAGTCTCTTTGGTAATAGGTCTATTCATATTTTCTATCTCTTCATGATTTAGTCATGGTAGGTTTTGTGATTCTAGAAATCTGTCCCCTTCATCTAGTTGATCCAATTGATGAGCATACAGTTGTTCATAATATTCCCTTATAATCCTTTTTATGTCTGTAGAATTAGTAGTAGTGTCCTCACTTTCATTCTGATTTTAGGGATTTGAGTCTTCTCTCTTTTTTTCCCCTTAGTCCATCTAGCTAAAGGTTTGTCGATTTTGTTGATCTTAAAGAACGAACTTTTGGTTTTGTTGATTTTCTCTATTCTATATTTCCCTTATCTCTGCTATAATCTTATTTCCTTCTGTTAGCTTTGGATTCAGGGTTTTTTTTTTTTTAATTCTAGTTTTTAAATTGTAAAGTTAGGTTGTTCATTTGAGATCTTGTTACTTTAATGTAAACATTTATAGCTCATAAATCTCTTCCTTCACCCCTTTTACACTATCCTATAAGTTTTGGTATGTTTCATTTTCATTCATCTCTAATTTTTTCCTAATTTCCCATATGATTTCCTCTTTGATCCATTGGTTGTTTGAGAATGTGTTGTTAATTTTCACAAGTTTGTGAATATTTCAGTTTCCTTTTGTGAGTGATTTCTAATTTGATCCCATTATGGTCAAAGAAGATACTTTGTATAATATATGTATCTTTTAAAATCTATTGAGACTTAATTTCTGACCTGACATATGATCTATCCTGGAGAATGTCCCATGTGCACTTGAGAAGATTGGGTATTCGTTGTTTCTGGGTAGAGTGTTCTGTTATGGCGTGTTAGGTCCAGCTGGTTTATTGTGTAGTAAGTCCTCTATTTCCTTACATATCTTCTGTTTGGTTGTTCTAGCTATCATTGAGATTGTAGTATTGAAGTCTCAAACTATTATGGCAGAACTTGTATTTCTCCCTTCAATTCTATCAGTTTTTGCTTCACATATTTTTCTGGTCTATTATTAGTTGTATGAATGTTATAATTGTTATATCTTCTTGCTGTGTTGAACATTTTATTAATATATAATGTCTTTTTTTTGTCTCTTATAACAGCTTAAAACTTAAAGTCCATTTTATTTAATAGTACAGCCACTGCTGCTCCCTTTTGTTTGTTACTTTCATGGAATATCTTTTTCCTTTCTTTCATTTTCAATCTATTTGTGTCTTTGATTCTAAAGTGAATCTGTTGTAAACAGCATATAGTTGGATATGAGTTTCTGTATATTCCACCAATATCTCTTTTGATGGAAACTTTAAAGTAACTACTGTTAAGGAGGGACTTCTATCATTTTGTTGTTTGTTTTATATATGCCTTATAGCTTTTTTGTCCCTCATTTCCTGCATTCCTGTCTTTTGTGTTTAGTTGATTTTTTTTTGTAGTGAAATGTTGAAAATTTTTTCTCATTTCCGTTTATGTATTCCACAGCTATTTTCTTTGAGGTTACCATGGGAATTACATTTAACTTCCTAAAGTTCTAACGCTGTTTGAATTTATGCCAGTTTAACTTAAGTGACATACAAAAACTTTTCTCCTTTATTTTTATTTTATTTTTAAACGCCTACAGTGCCTGGTATTCCTAGGTGGTCTCCCATCCAAGTACTAACCAGGCCTGACTCTGCTTAGCTTCTGAGATTAGACGTGATCTGGCATAGTCAGGGTGGCATGGCCATAGACCTTTTCTCCTTTATACATCTGTCTCCACCTCTTTTGGCTGTTAATGTCACAAAATTTACATCTTTATACATTGTGTGCCCAAAACATAATGTAATAGTTTTTTTAGATGCATTAGTCTACTAAATTATGTAGAAAACAAGATTTGAGAGTTTTAAATCAAAGTTGCAATAATAATACTAGCTTTTACACTAATAATCGTTTTTTTCTTTAACTGTATTAGTCTCTTAAATCATATAAAAAACAAAAAATACAGTTCCAAACCATCATTACAGTAATACTAGCTTTTGTATTTGCCTGTGTATTTTCCTTTATTGAGATCTTTTATTTCTCTGATCAGCTTTGAATTACTGTCTAGGGTCCTTTCATTTCACTTGCAGGACTTCCTTGAGCATTTTTTGCAGGGCAAATCTAGTGATCATGAACTCGCTCAGCTTTTGTTTATCTGGGAATGTCTTGATTTCTCTCTTTTGAAGGACAGTTTTGCCAGGTATTGGAGTCTTGGTTGGCAGTTTTTTTTTTTCTTTGAGCACTTAGAATATATCACTCCACAGTCTTCTGGCCTCCCTCAAGTTTTTGATGAGAAATCTGTAAATTATCTAATTGATCCCTTGAATGTGATAATGCTCTTTTGCTACATTCCAGAGGTCTTTCTTAGTCCTTTTTTTTTTTTTTAAGTTAGATAATCGTCTTTTGACTTCCTCTTACTTGGACTTCATTGAGCTTCTTGGTTGTTTTTATTCATGTCTTTCTTCAAATTTGGGAAGTCTTTAGCTATTATTTCTTCAAATATTTGCTCTGCCTCTTTCTGTCTTCTTCCAGATTCCCTCAGTGCATATGTTTCTTCACTTGTTGGTGTCCTACAGGCTCTTTTGGTGCTGGTCACTTTTTCTCAGTCTTTTTCTTTCTGTTCCTCAGACTTCATAATTTCTATTTTTCTGTCTTCAAGTCTGCAGGTTCTTCTGGTTATTTCAGTCTACTTTTAAATGCCTCTAGTGAATTTTTCATTTCAGTTATTTTACTATTTAGCCCCAGAATTTCTTTTTGGTTTCTTTTTAGGTGTTTGTTAAAGTTTCCATTTTGTTCATACATTAGTTTCTTTTTCATATCTTTCTTTAGTTTTTTGAGTTTGTTTTAGACAAGTTGTTTTAAAATCTTTGTCGTCTACATGCCACCTTGAACGTGCCTGATCTTGTCTGATCTCGGAAGCTAAGCATAGGGTCGGGCCTGGTTAGTACTTGGATGAGAGACCACCTAGGAGTACCAGGTGCTGTAGGCGTTAAAGATAGATAGATAGATAGATAGATAGAGTCTTTGTCTAGTAGATCTGACATATGTTTTTCAGGGATAATTTCTATCGATTTATTTTTTCCTTTTAATGAGCCATAATTTCCTCTTTCTTTGTATGGTTTGTGATTTTTTTGTTGTTAAAAACTGGACATTTCAATCTAATAATAAGGTAACTCTGGAAATCAGTCTCTCCTTTTCCCAGGATTTGCTGGGTTTTGTTACTATTTTGTTGTTATCGTTGGCTTTCTCCATGCCAAAGATCATCCTGACATGTAAACTTAAGGTCCTCTGAGGTCATTTCACACCTGTGTTTTTCCCTGTGTATGTGCAGTCACTTTCTAATTTTCCCTGTATACACAGTTGCTTTTGAAAGTCCTAGTCTTTGATGTCTGTTTCCCAAAAGAAGAAAAGGAGAAAAATGGGGAAAAACAACCCAGCCCTTTAAGTGTCCTGGAAGTTACTTCACCCAAAGATGAGGGGACTTGTAACAGTAAGAGGAAGTACAAAAACAATGGTCTCCTCTTCTCTGTCTGGACCTCTGATCAGAAACAGCAATCATTGATTGGAGCACTGATCCCCAATATCTGGAGGAAAAGGGTCCTTTTTGCCCACCCTGGCTCTCGCAGCTGTGTGCAGGCTGCTGCTGCAGGAACACAGTGCACAGCTGCTTGCTTCAGGGTGGAGGTGGAGGATGGGTAAACTGCTACTGTTCTAAGAGCTGAAATTGACCAAAACTAACCACAGTTTATCCTCCAAGCCTACTCTTTATCAGGTCAAGAACTTCTATTCCTAGTTTGTTGAGTGTTTTTACCATGAAAAGGTGTTGGATTTTGTCAGATACTTTTTTTGTGTCAATTGAAATGATCATGTGGCTTTTCCCCTCAATTCTTTTAATGTGGTGTATTACATTGTTTGATTCATACGTTGAATCAGCTTCACATTCCTGAAATAAATCCCACTTAGTTATGGTGTATAATCCTTAATAAGCTTCTGTATTTGGTTTGCTGCTGTTTTGTTGAGGATCGTTACACCTATATTCATAAGGAATATTGGTCCATAGTTTTCTTGTGATATCTTTGTCTTATTTTGGTATCAGGTAATATTGGCATCATAGAATGAATTAGGAAGTGTTCTCTCCTCTTCTGTTTTTTGGAAGAGTTTGTAAAACATTGGTAAGTAATATGCTTTTATTCCAGAAAAAATATCTGCCTATTTCAGGTGCCCAGGTGACTTCTCAGAACTTTGAGCCTTACTTTGGCAGAGGTAGGTGTTGACTCAATTCCAGACCCTTGTATTACTGATGGGTTTTTCCCAGCCCTATCGCAGAGGGGCTGGGAGATTGCCAGGACTCTTTTACAAGTACTAATCCTAATAGTTTTCGGTGTAATGCTGGTTCTGTTTGCTGTCTTCTGCAGTGTTGTTAGACCATTCCTTCTGGAAACTGTCATCTTAAAGGAGTGTTTTAACAGCTGGCTTTGGAGATGAAAGAATTCAAAGATCATCTCTAAAAAGATATTTTGGTAGTAGCTTTTTATTTTATTGAAATTGTGCAGAGCAGACCTGAAAATTCCTTTGTTTTTTTTTTTCCTTGCATTATATACATTAGAAACAGCTATTTTATGATTATGTTTTTTTCATGCCATCCTGTATCAATATCTTATTGATTCCTTTGTCATCCTGGGTTCACACTCTAGAACTACAATAATTTATCACTCAAAGCCACAGTGAAAGCCAGAGGCACAGTCCTCAAGCCACCATTGGGCATCTTTCTGAGCCCCCTTGTGACCCAGCCACTTTTCTCCCACAGGTACCACGTACACAGATCTCTCGGCCGGAATCTCCAGGGATGACCAGCCCCTCCCCACGTATCCAGATAATCTCCACCGACTCTGCGGTAGCCTCACCTCAGCGCATTCAGGTACCTGCACCAGTCCCACTTGGTACCAGCCACCTGCCTAAGGGTTTCAATAAAGAGTTGTGCTTCTTGGGCATCAAATACAGTACAACATCATTTATCCTTTAAAAAATAAAATAAGAAAGTTTACATTTATTGAACTAACTTTTAATATAAAATTTTAAACTATTGTTTCAAACTATTGGAATGAAGTGCCGTTTTGTTACATACTGAAAGGCAGTATGTCCTAGTAGTGAAGAGTATGGGCCCCCACTTGAAGTCAAATACAGTGTCCTTCTTTATAGCTTTTTTGACCCTGGAAGATGATCTTTTCAATGCCTGACTTGTTTCATTTAGAAAATGTATGTAATGGTAATACTTACCTCATAGGATTATTGTGAGGACTCAGCGAGATATTGCTTGTAAAGTGCTGTTCTAGAACAGTGCCTGGCCCATAGTAATTTTAGTATGTACTAATTATCTCTATATAGTAACTATTATTACTAGTATTGTTGTTGTTATTAACTAATTAATATTCATTTATGGGAAGTTTAGTCTTCCCCAGGGCTCTGAACCAGCCTCTGGCCTGATGAACAAAGAGAAGGTATGGGTATTTAAATCAGGCTCAACAAACTCACATTAAAGATTCATAGTTATCTCAACCAGCTGAATCAAAAGGCCAAATAGGAAAAAAATAAACAAACATGAACAAAGATGAATGGTAGAAAAAAAAATTAATTATATAACATGAGAGAATAAGTAAAAGGGTTGCTTTCACAGTTTATAGCAAGCTCAGTACAAGTGAACAGTATTATAGAGTAACTAGATAATTTCTATAGTGTTTACCCACTTTTAAAAGTGATTTTGTGGACTATCTATTATGAACTAACCATAGAAGAGTTCTAAAAAGTAAAATGAAATATTAAAAATTGTATTTGCATTATATTTGTATTGCATAATATTTTATCATAAATACAGGAGTTTATATACTTATATTGTTTTAACTTTACACAAAGTAGGAAACACATATCTGAGTGTTTGGAAATTTAGAAGTAATAACTGGACATTGTTTTATTTTTCTCTTTCACTTTGTTCTTATTTGTTGATTATGGCTTCAAAACAGGTCCTTTATACTTTCACGTAGTAAATGTTAAGATCCTGCCTGCATAATTCTGGCTGGGAAAGGAGCTAGTGTATTTAACCATGGCTGTTACGTTGTGATTTCACATCCATCTGAGGGCAGATGAGAACATAAACAGTTCCCCTAGGAGACTCTGTCAGCAGCTAGTGTGTATTTCAAGAGGGTATACATTTTCCCTGTATTGGTCTAAGAAAATTCTTTCTGTTTTCCTAAGGGCCTTTCTACCATCTCATTCCATATAGTGAGACTATCCCCACTGCCTGGTGCTTGGCCCATGGTGACACTGCTGTCCTGGCTGGAGGGCAGAAAGGTCCCTTGAACAGATATTCTCATAGAATAGATCCTTGGCATTGAGCTTTCAGTCTTTCTAGGGAAGATAACAGGTTAGCACAAGTTTTATATGTAAAACTTGTAAGTATAGTTGAAAATCTTTTCATTGTGAATAAAATTAGATATACCAAAGTGCAGCTAAGCTGACTATATTTCAAGGTTTGGTTTTTTAAAAGGAAAATTAAGGTTACAGTACAATTTCTAGGTTCTTGATGTTGGTGCTGATGGCTCCAATGAAGTTTTCATTTCTAGCCCTGATTTCAGTGAAGACTCTCCCATGCCCTGAGGCCTGAGAAGAGAATAAGTGCTATGATGTTTTAATGAATAACAGTGCTGGGAACCCAAATAGGGGCTTCTCTGATAAGGTTGGGAGGGAAAGATTATACAATAAGGATGATATGTTTGGCAGCATTTAGGAGGTTTAGTTCTAAATGGAACAGACCTGGGATCAGATCTTGTCTCCACTCGGCTATATGACCCTGGGGAAAGTTTCTATAACCTGTATGTATCGGCTGTAAAATAGCAATAAAAATAGTACTTATTCTATAGGATTTTAAAAGGATTAAATGAGACAATTTCTGTCTCATTTAATCCTTTTAAAATCTAATGGGAAGCAAACATCAGTAAATGTTGCAAGCGTGTTATAATTTTTTAATGTTTTATTTTTATAATTTTAAACTTAGCAGAAAATAGTACATGGAAATTCTGTATACCCTTTACCATACCCTTTATCCATATTTTACCAATCGTTTGAGGTAACTTTCTGAGTGTGTGTATGTATATATTTTTTAAGTTATTTGAAAATAGGAGACATCACACTTCTTTGCCCTGGATACTTCAGTATGTATTTCCTAAGAACAATGACATTCTCTTAACATAATCACAATACGTTATCCAAATCAGGAAGTTTACTATTGCATGCCATTACCTAATTTAGTCCATATTCTAAAATGTCATCAGTTGTCCCAGTTAAGTTTTTTATAGTTATATTTTCTCATTCTAGGATTTATATTACTGTTTTTAATAATAGTAATAATTAAGGTATGGCCATCAACATAAGACCAGCATATCTAGTTATGCAGTCCAGGGGAGGGTGAGCTGAAGCATAGACTTGTTCATCAGTATCATGTTATCCTAATGGCTGCAAAAGGGCTTTGGAGCCAAGTAGGAAGGGTGGCAGTCCTCAGAATGTGGGAGGTAGCCTTGTGGCTGGGATTCAGAGCTGTTGTTTTTGGGAGACAGTGGTCTAAGGTGGGAACTGTGGGAGGAAATAGGGGACTAAGAAGAGCTTTAGAGAGCACCGCTTGTCTGAGAATGAGGTGTAATCTAAGCCATCCAACTACAAAGTAGTTTCTCAGTAAATCTCACAGATTTTCATCATATGCACATCTTTCCAGATCAGTATTTTCAAATTGTGGTTCTTTAGTACTTCCCAGATTGCAAACATTAGGTTCAAATTTTATTTTTTAACCCATCCTTCAAAGCAATTAAAATTAAAAGAAAAACACACTTGCACGTGTCATACACCAAATTTGACACACTAGATATCACCAGTGCACTCACTTGTACTGCCATGTTTGTTCTCTTTGGGGCAGACCTTGATATAAAGCTTTTCTTGCCATCTCTGCTATTTTAAGGGTTTCCTGAGATCTTCTTTCATATTCCCATTTCAACTTTATGTGTTTCAGGAGATCATTGTTGTATTCATTGTTTGACATAAGGGAATGTTTAAATTTTGGCTTATGAAATAACATTTGTATTATAAAATACTTCTTTTATCTACTTTATATATTGAGGTTTCACATTTTACTAGAAAGGACTTCTGCTGTTTATATATTTTTTAAAAGTTTGAAATCTTTATTTTAGTCTTTTGGGGAAGGGATCTTGAACTCTTAGAGCATCCATCTTTGTCTGCTTCTTTCTTCTACCAGCTCTTTATTCCTATACATTCTTTGAGCTGCCAGTACCTGTTCTCTGTCCTTTCCACATCCACATTCATCTGATGTTCCCTTTCTCACTCTGATGTTCTAGTGGCCCCTCTCAGGTACTCATAGGAGCTGTTTGTTTGTGTTGAATGAGTAATACGTGCACACAGTAACAAAATCACACAAAACAGGGTATAAGATAAAAGATGAGTTTCCCTTCCTCCTCTTCTCCAAGTTCCTCCCAAGAGGTAGTCACCGTTAACCGTATTACTTATTTATTCTTTCAGATACAGGCTCTGCATATACACCTACAAGCATGTGTGTGAATACATACAGCATATTTCTAAATGCATGTCAACATTCTGCCCACACTTCCTGCAGCTTACTCTTTTTTCTTAACAATGTCTTTTGAAGGTGGTTCCATGTGGACACATAGAGCTTCTTCTTGAGTGGTGAAATGATGTCCCATTTCATGCTTGCTGCAGTAAATAACCTCTACTTGCTTAATTTAGCACATGTGAGAATATTTCTATATGGTCAATTCCTCTAAGTAGGATTGCTGGGAGAAAGGTTGTGTCCATGTATAATTTTATTTTTTATTGAGGGATACTGTAAGTCCTCACTTAACGTCGTTAATAGGTTCTGCTTGTTTAAGTGAAACGACATGTAACAAACCCAATTTTACCATAGGCTAATTGATGAAAACAAAAATTAAGTTCCTACAGCATCTCATCAGCATTGTAAGAAAACTACATGGAACAAAATGATGTTGTTAGAGGGCTGCTGTAATTGACATGTAATATATTAGTTTTAGGTGTGTAACATAATTCAATATTTGTATGAATTGTGAAATGATCACAATCAGTCTACCATTCATCACCATACAGTTAACTTTTTTTCTTGCAGTGAGAACTTTTAAGATCTCTTAGTAACTTTCAAATATGCAATACAGTGTTATTAACTATAGTCACCATGCTGTACATTACATCCCATGACTTATTTATTTTAAAACTGGAAGTTTGCGCCTTTTGACCTCCTTTACCCATTTTGCTCATCTCCAACCCCTGCTTTAGACAGTCACCAGTCTGTGCTGTATCTATGAGCTCATGTTTTTTTGTTTGTTTTGTTTCTAAGATTCCATATAAGCGAGATCGTATGGTATTTGGACAATTTAACAATATTCTTCCAGTTTATGAGCACAGAATTTTTTTCCTTTTATTTGTATCTTCTTTAGTTTCTTTTATTAATGTTTTACAGTTTTCAGTGTACAGGTGTTTCACCTCTGTGGTTAAATTTACTTCTAGGTATTTCACCCTTTTTGATGAAATTGTAAAT
>NW_011888816.1:5111232-5116171 GCF_000151845.1 Pteropus vampyrus | reverse complement strand
TTCTTTCATATTCCCATTTCAACTTTATGTGTTTCAGGAGATCATTGTTGTATTCATTGTTTGACATAAGGGAATGTTTAAATTTTGGCTTATGAAATAACATTTGTATTATAAAATACTTCTTTTATCTACTTTATATATTGAGGTTTCACATTTTACTAGAAAGGACTTCTGCTGTTTATATATTTTTTAAAAGTTTGAAATCTTTATTTTAGTCTTTTGGGGAAGGGATCTTGAACTCTTAGAGCATCCATCTTTGTCTGCTTCTTTCTTCTACCAGCTCTTTATTCCTATACATTCTTTGAGCTGCCAGTACCTGTTCTCTGTCCTTTCCACATCCACATTCATCTGATGTTCCCTTTCTCACTCTGATGTTCTAGTGGCCCCTCTCAGGTACTCATAGGAGCTGTTTGTTTGTGTTGAATGAGTAATACGTGCACACAGTAACAAAATCACACAAAACAGGGTATAAGATAAAAGATGAGTTTCCCTTCCTCCTCTTCTCCAAGTTCCTCCCAAGAGGTAGTCACCGTTAACCGTATTACTTATTTATTCTTTCAGATACAGGCTCTGCATATACACCTACAAGCATGTGTGTGAATACATACAGCATATTTCTAAATGCATGTCAACATTCTGCCCACACTTCCTGCAGCTTACTCTTTTTTCTTAACAATGTCTTTTGAAGGTGGTTCCATGTGGACACATAGAGCTTCTTCTTGAGTGGTGAAATGATGTCCCATTTCATGCTTGCTGCAGTAAATAACCTCTACTTGCTTAATTTAGCACATGTGAGAATATTTCTATATGGTCAATTCCTCTAAGTAGGATTGCTGGGAGAAAGGTTGTGTCCATGTATAATTTTATTTTTTATTGAGGGATACTGTAAGTCCTCACTTAACGTCGTTAATAGGTTCTGCTTGTTTAAGTGAAACGACATGTAACAAACCCAATTTTACCATAGGCTAATTGATGAAAACAAAAATTAAGTTCCTACAGCATCTCATCAGCATTGTAAGAAAACTACATGGAACAAAATGATGTTGTTAGAGGGCTGCTGTAATTGACATGTAATATATTAGTTTTAGGTGTGTAACATAATTCAATATTTGTATGAATTGTGAAATGATCACAATCAGTCTACCATTCATCACCATACAGTTAACTTTTTTTCTTGCAGTGAGAACTTTTAAGATCTCTTAGTAACTTTCAAATATGCAATACAGTGTTATTAACTATAGTCACCATGCTGTACATTACATCCCATGACTTATTTATTTTAAAACTGGAAGTTTGCGCCTTTTGACCTCCTTTACCCATTTTGCTCATCTCCAACCCCTGCTTTAGACAGTCACCAGTCTGTGCTGTATCTATGAGCTCATGTTTTTTTGTTTGTTTTGTTTCTAAGATTCCATATAAGCGAGATCGTATGGTATTTGGACAATTTAACAATATTCTTCCAGTTTATGAGCACAGAATTTTTTTCCTTTTATTTGTATCTTCTTTAGTTTCTTTTATTAATGTTTTACAGTTTTCAGTGTACAGGTGTTTCACCTCTGTGGTTAAATTTACTTCTAGGTATTTCACCCTTTTTGATGAAATTGTAAATTGGATTGTTTTCTTAATTTCTCTTTCTGATAGTTCATCATTAGTATATAGAAACACAGCAGATTTTTGTATATTGATTTTGTATTCTGCAACTTTACTAAATTTATTCTAACAGTTTTTTGATGGGATTTTTAGGGTTTTCTACATATGTCATCTGCAAATAGTGACAGTTTTACTTCTTCCTTTCCAATTTGGATTCCTTTTGTTTCTTTTTCTTGCCTAATTACACTGACTAGGACTTCCAATACTATGTTGAATAAAAGTGGTGATAGTAGGCATCTTTGTCTGGTTCCTGTTCTTAGAGAAATAGCTTTCAGCTTTTCACCATTGAGTATGACGTTAGCTGTGTGTCTGTGTATAATTTTGACAGTAGTTACTAGAGTTCCTTCAAAAAGGTTGTACCAACTGCCATCTGATATGAGAGTGCTCATTTCTCCACACATTCAACTATATGTTGTGCTGTATATACTTTTTAATCTTTTTAAGTTTCCTAAGTGAAATTATATCATTGCTGTATAAATTTTGCATTTCTATTATTTATCGTTTTTGAATATACAAGCCTAATACTCAAGTTTTATATAATTGTAAATAAAAAAGTACTCTTTCTCCTTCCTTCCCTGTACCCAGCTTTCCCTGTACCTCTACCCCATTTACTTTTCAACCAATAGGCTTTTTGAAAATTATGTGTAATTTTATTTTGATTATCTTATTATAGGTCAGCCAATCAGCTAAATATCTGTTTTAAAAGAGGATTCATATTCATAAAACTTTACAAGAAATAATTCTAGGCTAACTTTTATGGTGTTGACTGTAGTTCTTTCCTGTCTCTTCTCTGCATTTTGGGTCTACTTTCTCATCTCTGTATTTTCTCGAGCAGAGCCCTTGGCTTTAAATGTCATTTAGTTCAAAATATTTTACAATTTTTCTTGAGACTTTTTCTTTGACCTGTGTGTTATTTAGAAGTGTGTTGTTTAATTTCTTAATATTTGGGGATTTTTCTAGCTATCTTCCATTACTGATTTCTGGTTAAATTTCAGTGAAGTATAAGGACATACTTTATAATTCTTTTTTTTTTAAGGTGTATTTTATGGCTCAGAATGATTTAGTGAATGTTCCATGCAAGCTTGAGAAGAATGTGTATTCTGCTGTTGTTAGATGGATTATTTTATAAATGTCAGTTACATCAAGTTGATTAATAATGCTATTCCGGTCAATTATTTTCTGCCTACTTGATCTGTTTGTTAATTGCTAACAGGGGAGCAATGACATCTCCAACTATCATAGTTGATTTCTCTATTTCTCTTTGGCAGTTCTATCAGTTTTTGCCTCACGGATTTTGATGTTTTGTCATTGGGTGCATACACATTTAGGATTATTGTTTTGGGGGGGAACTGACCCATTTATCATGTAATGTTTCTCTTTATTCCTGATATTTTTCTTGTTCTAAAGTCTACTTTGTCTTTAAATTAATATAGTTACTCAAGCTGTCTTTTGATTAGTGTTAGTATGATATCTTTCCCTTTTAATCCGTCTGTCCAGGTTTCCTATAGACAATTTATAGTTGAGTTTTCTTTTTTGTCCAAAAGACAGTCACTGTCTTTTAATTGTTATATGTAGACCATTCACATTTAACATGATTATGGATGTATTTGGATTAATGTCAACCATATGTGTAACTGTTTTCTGAGGCCAGAGGCTTCTTATTCTTCCTTCTTGGATTTTGATTAAGCAATTTGTTATGATCCCTTTTATATCTTCTCTTAGTGTATTAAATATACTTAACAAATGTTTTTAGTTGTTGCCTTAGAGTTTACAATATCCATTTCAAACTAAGTCCACCTTCAAATAACATTATTCTATTTCACATATAATGCAAGTATCTTAGAGTATTTCCAATTCCTCTTTCCTGTTCTCTGTGACATTTCTGTCATTCATTTCACATTCAGTACATTAGTGTTATTATTAACTGAACAATTATTTTTTAGATCCATTAAGAATAAGAAAAATAAGATTTTATTTTACCTTCTCTTAATTCAGGGGGGATGGAGACAAACTTCTTATATCTTTATGACAGGAGGTAGTTTGCAAATGGGAGCAAGGTGCCCACCTAGTTATTTTCTTTCTGTTGATGTTTGCATTTCAGAAAGATGGATCCCAAGTCGTTGAGAAAACATTTCTGAATTGTGAGACTGGCAAGAGGCTTATCTAACCATTATAAAGATTTATGTATATGTGAAAAAGACAGAGCAAGAGGTTCCAAAAGGAAAGGAGGAAAGGGAAATCTCTTTCTTATTTTCAACAGGGAGAGTTAAGCTTCTTAGCTTTAATTTGTATTTGGCTTTACAAACAGCATATGCCTAAATGTAGTTTTTCAGTATTTATTCTGCTTGATGTTGTCTGAGCTTCATGGATCTATGGTTTTGGTATTTGTCATTAATTTGGGGAAGTTTTCAGTCATTATTACTTCAAATACTTCTTTTTCATTCTCCTTCTGGGCTTCCATTTTGCAAATGTTATATCTTGAAATTGTCCCATAGTTCTTGAATGTTCTGTTCTGGGTTTTTTGGTTTTTGTTTTTTCATTTTTTCCTTTGCATTTCGGTTAGGCAAGTTTCTATTGACCTATCTTCAAGCTCACTGATTCTTTCCTTGGTTCTTTGGTTGTGTCCAGTGTACTGGTAAGCCCATAAGCATTCTTCATTCTCTCTTTCAGTGTTTTTGATTGCTAAGATTCATACTTTCTGAGAATTTACATTTCTGTTTACATTTCTCTTCTGTTCTTGCATGTTGTCTGCTTTTTCCTTTAAATTAATCACTGTTATTATAAATTTCTTGTCTGATAATTCCAACATTTGTGTCCTGAGTTGGGTTCTGATGCTTGATTTGTCTCTTCAAGTTGTGTTTTTCTTGTCTTTTGGCATTCATTGTAAATTTTTTGTTGATTGCCAGAAAATATCAGCTGTATTAGGTAATAGGAACTGAGGTAAAGAAACCCCTAGTATGAGAATTTACGTTAATCTGGCTAGGGATTGAGCTGTATATTTCCTGTAGCTGTATGCGCCAGAGGCTTAAAATTTCTCTAGTGTCTTTGTTTTCATCTCTCCCGTGACCTAGGGCTTCCTTAGATATTCTTCCTCAGAGAATCTGTGTCTTGATGCTCTTCCAGCTGTAACCTCCTGTTATAACGGAGCCCCGTTGGTGTGGTGGTAAGTAGGAGGGAGAGGAAGTGTTCTACAATCTTATGATGAAATATCAGTTTTTTAATGCAGCGGTCCCCACCCATTTCGGCATCAGGGACCTGTGCTCCTATGAGAATCTAATGCCTGGTGATA
>NW_011888816.1:5105069-5110112 GCF_000151845.1 Pteropus vampyrus | reverse complement strand
AACAATTATTTTTTAGATCCATTAAGAATAAGAAAAATAAGATTTTATTTTACCTTCTCTTAATTCAGGGGGGATGGAGACAAACTTCTTATATCTTTATGACAGGAGGTAGTTTGCAAATGGGAGCAAGGTGCCCACCTAGTTATTTTCTTTCTGTTGATGTTTGCATTTCAGAAAGATGGATCCCAAGTCGTTGAGAAAACATTTCTGAATTGTGAGACTGGCAAGAGGCTTATCTAACCATTATAAAGATTTATGTATATGTGAAAAAGACAGAGCAAGAGGTTCCAAAAGGAAAGGAGGAAAGGGAAATCTCTTTCTTATTTTCAACAGGGAGAGTTAAGCTTCTTAGCTTTAATTTGTATTTGGCTTTACAAACAGCATATGCCTAAATGTAGTTTTTCAGTATTTATTCTGCTTGATGTTGTCTGAGCTTCATGGATCTATGGTTTTGGTATTTGTCATTAATTTGGGGAAGTTTTCAGTCATTATTACTTCAAATACTTCTTTTTCATTCTCCTTCTGGGCTTCCATTTTGCAAATGTTATATCTTGAAATTGTCCCATAGTTCTTGAATGTTCTGTTCTGGGTTTTTTGGTTTTTGTTTTTTCATTTTTTCCTTTGCATTTCGGTTAGGCAAGTTTCTATTGACCTATCTTCAAGCTCACTGATTCTTTCCTTGGTTCTTTGGTTGTGTCCAGTGTACTGGTAAGCCCATAAGCATTCTTCATTCTCTCTTTCAGTGTTTTTGATTGCTAAGATTCATACTTTCTGAGAATTTACATTTCTGTTTACATTTCTCTTCTGTTCTTGCATGTTGTCTGCTTTTTCCTTTAAATTAATCACTGTTATTATAAATTTCTTGTCTGATAATTCCAACATTTGTGTCCTGAGTTGGGTTCTGATGCTTGATTTGTCTCTTCAAGTTGTGTTTTTCTTGTCTTTTGGCATTCATTGTAAATTTTTTGTTGATTGCCAGAAAATATCAGCTGTATTAGGTAATAGGAACTGAGGTAAAGAAACCCCTAATATGAGAATTTACGTTAATCTGGCTAGGGATTGAGCTGTATATTTCCTGTAGCTGTATGCACCAGAGGCTTAAAATTTCTCTAGTGTCTTTGTTTTCATCTCTCCCGTGACCTAGGGCTTCCTTAGATATTCTTCCTCAGAGAATCTGTGTCTTGATGCTCTTCCAGCTGTAACCTCCTGTTATAACGGAGCCCCGTTGGTGTGGTGGTAAGTAGGAGGGAGAGGAAGTGTTCTACAATCTTATGATGAAATATCAGTTTTTTAATGCAGCGGTCCCCACCCATTTCGGCATCAGGGACCTGTGCTCCTATGAGAATCTAATGCCTGGTGATATGAGGTGGAGCTGAGGCAGTAATGCTAGAACTGGGGAGCATCTGCAAATACAGATGAAGCTTTGCTGCTCGCTTGCCCACCCCCTCACCTCCTGCTGTGCAGCCCGGTTCCTAACAGGCCACACACTGTTCCCAGTCTAGGGCCTGAGAGTTGGAGACCCCTTGTCTTTAGGCTGTGACCTTTACAAGTTTTTTGATTACTCCTTCTCCCCTCCACTATATGAGACAGGAAGGCTAGAGGGGCCTGGAGTTGAAGAAATACCCTTTCCCTAGGTGATATAAGGCTGTGGTTAGGTCGTCTTTCTTGGGGAATAGGCCTTGGTTAGGGAGAACACTCTTGAGTTTATTTTGCAAAAATTACTCTTCCCTTTCCCTTGCCAGCTCCATGAGGGGATCTTTCTCATCTTTTTACCATAAGAACCAAGTGAGGTTCCTGGAACTAAGACTGTGACCTCAAAGAGTTTCTCACTTCCATGCTAGTCCATACTAAGTCTCCAGCAGTTCATCATAATAACAGTTTAAGTGTCTTACCAGCTAGGCTTCTGCTCCAGGTCAGCAGATCTCAGACTTCATGATTCACCTACCCAGATTTGGAGGTGGAGTTTGCTTTGCACACTAACTCTCTGGTGAGCCCAAGGAAAGTCATTGATTTTCAGTTTTTCTAGCCTTTTCATGTGAGGCTGTTGGGTTGACTTCCCAGCTCTTTACATATTGAAGTTGAAACCAGAAGTTTACTTTGAACTCCATACTCATCTATCTGGTAGTTTATTTCATAGATCTACTTGGGCATTTCATACTTGGCAAGCCAAAAACAGACTTAGGAATTCCTTTCACTGCCCCATCACTCAGGCTAGAAACCAGAGTCATTCTTGACTCTTCATTGTCCAGTCCTTATAACTCTACCCAACTGCACATGCTGTCACTTCCTCCAGCATGTATTTTGCAGTTCCTCAGCTACTTTTTGTTCTGTGTGTTTTTAACATCCAACATATAGTAAGATCTGTTTAAAATGTAAAACACTTCCCATCATTCCCTTGCTTAAACCACTGAATGTATGTAGAAAACACTCTTTTATGTTATTCAAAGAGGAAAACTCAAATATTTTATCTACCTGAACTTAGGGATTGAGTTAGTGGGGCTAAATAGAGAAATTATTCATTTGATTGTTGGCTACAAACAACACTAATTATTCATATGAGTTAAAAGTTCTATTTAAGTAAAAGATTCATTTACCTTTTGCATAGGCCAAAAAATATTTTTAAATAGATTTCTTTTTAATTTAACCATCTTTGCTATTGTCCTTTCTTATACTCTAATATATCTTGGCCTAAAAATTTATAATGATCTGACAAATTTTTTATATATTTATATATAATACATACATGTATGTATGTGGTATACACATATGCATATAGTGTGTATGTGTGTGTATATAGATATAAAATAGTATAAGAAACTTGAAAACCTGGTTTTAGGAGGAAAAATCCCCTTAAGTGGCTCTCAATGTACTTTGAATGAAATCCAAAGTTCTAGCAGGGCCAACCCACCTCCCTCTCTGGGCTCCTTGGGCCACTCTTCATTGTCCATGTCCTAAGATCGTTTCTAAGAGTTCCTTCCTCTTAGGGGTGTTCCATATGCCAGAACATTTCCAATTGCTTGGAACATAGTTTTCCATAAGCCTTTATCTGACTTTTCAGCCTCAAATCTTGTTTTAAATGCCACCAGGAGGTCTTCCCTGGCCTCTCTTTCTAAAGTTAAATGCCTGTTATTCTCTCTTATGCCAACCTGATCTTTTCCCTCGTAATATATATCATAAACTGAAATTGTTAATGGGTTGGTCTGTTTACTTGTTTTGGCCCGTCTTTTCCACTAAACTAAAAGTTTCACGAGAGCAGGAGGCCATCTTCATAATGCCTGTAATCTAGCAAAGCGCCTGGCAAAGTGTAGACTTCTGTAAGTATTTGAGGAATGAATGAAAGAGTGAACGAGCCATAGTAGTCTTGATTTTCTCACTGGGAGAGAGAGATTTGATGAGCTGAAAGGGCTAAGACAAGAATGCCCACGTGAAGAGAGAAGCATATGAGAGCTTAGAGGAAGGAATTACTTTTATCAAGATTCTGTTATGTTCTGGGCAATGTACTAAGTATTTTCGCACACATCATATCGTTTCACTTTCCTAGTAATCCTTTTTTATAGATACGTAACAGAGGCTTAGAAGGCTCATATAACTGCTCCATGGTGACACAGCTGGGAAGCAGTAGAACAAGCATTCCATCTGTGGCTTCAGCTGCAAAGCCCTATCTCAGGATCATAAACTCAGGTGTTCACAGGATCAGGTGGGCATGGTGGGGATTGGGGTGAACCAAAGAGCCTGTTCCCCATCTAAAGAGGTAGCCACACCCAGCCAGCCAATGACATGGAGGAATTTGGGTAGCCAAAGCTTCCAATTTGTCAAGAGAACTTAGATCTGATGTTTATGAGAAATATTCTATTTTAGATGTTGGCACCCAATTTTTAAAATTTTTAAACTTTGGAAAGGAAGTCGAATAAAAGTTATCCAGTGGCTGATTTTTGCCTTCAGACAGTAAATTTGCAGGCTGTTTTTTATAACAGAAATGATGAGCCCGGCCTGGCTGAAACAGAGTGTGTAATATGGAGGAGAATGGCACTCACTGTGTCAGGTCACATTGAGGTCCTTTGGGGGTAGAACTAGAGGGGATCTTGAGCTAGTAGAATACAGTCAGCTTTGCTAAATGTGACATATGCATTCCTAAAACTTCACACACTATGCAAAATTGTGCAGTGGAAACTGCAGGGTTTTTAGGAATCTGTCTTCATCATCACATGGCCTTCTTATAAGGACACCAGTCATTGGATTAGGGCCTACCCCAATCCAGTATGGCCTCATTCTAACTTGATTGCATCTGCAAAGGTCCTGTTTCTAAATAAGGTCACATTCAGAGCTCTTGGAGTTAGGACTTAACCATCTCTTTTAAGGACCCACAACACCTCTCCTCCCCTCCTCCACAGGAGACTTAAATGTTACATGAGCCTGGATACATCTTCTCAATTTCATGTTTCCTTGGTCTCATTAAACAGGAGTCTACCTGCTCTGTGTTTGTTAGCAAGGTCTTGGTTTGCTTGATAGCCACCCTGTGGTTCTAATAGTGTGTTTGGGGAATTTTTTTTTTTTTCTGTTTACATTTTTAATTTTTTCACAGAGATGCTCTCTCTGAATGGAAAATACAAGCGTTTTGGGAGGGAAAGATAAAAAGATTTTTAAATCTTTGTAAATAATTCATTGAACTCATGCCAGCCCGAATCCTTGGCGGGCGGGGGTGGGGGGAGGGGTGGATATCTTATACAGCCACCAAGAGCAAACTGTACCTGTCTGAGACCCCGTCATTCCTAACTCCCACCACCTCCCCAGCTTCATACATGCCTTGCTCACCAAGAGGACTGGAGAATAGCATAAAATGACATGAAAATTACCGTGTGTTCAGGCACAGCATGCGTTATTTCTGAACACACCAAGGATGAAGCACTTTTAACTAGCCTTCCCATGGTCGTAGTTGGTAATCGAAAAGTCCCCTCAATCACATGACTATTTTGTTTGTTAACAGAGACAACAGTTTAAGAAGGAAATAAGAATTGATAGACATGAAAAGGAAGTCAGACGTTT
>NW_011888816.1:5070262-5105019 GCF_000151845.1 Pteropus vampyrus | reverse complement strand
CATCTGCAAAGGTCCTGTTTCTAAATAAGGTCACATTCAGAGCTCTTGGAGTTAGGACTTAACCATCTCTTTTAAGGACCCACAACACCTCTCCTCCCCTCCTCCACAGGAGACTTAAATGTTACATGAGCCTGGATACATCTTCTCAATTTCATGTTTCCTTGGTCTCATTAAACAGGAGTCTACCTGCTCTGTGTTTGTTAGCAAGGTCTTGGTTTGCTTGATAGCCACCCTGTGGTTCTAATAGTGTGTTTGGGGAATTTTTTTTTTTTTCTGTTTACATTTTTAATTTTTTCACAGAGATGCTCTCTCTGAATGGAAAATACAAGCGTTTTGGGAGGGAAAGATAAAAAGATTTTTAAATCTTTGTAAATAATTCATTGAACTCATGCCAGCCCGAATCCTTGGCGGGCGGGGGTGGGGGGAGGGGTGGATATCTTATACAGCCACCAAGAGCAAACTGTACCTGTCTGAGACCCCGTCATTCCTAACTCCCACCACCTCCCCAGCTTCATACATGCCTTGCTCACCAAGAGGACTGGAGAATAGCATAAAATGACATGAAAATTACCGTGTGTTCAGGCACAGCATGCGTTATTTCTGAACACACCAAGGATGAAGCACTTTTAACTAGCCTTCCCATGGTCGTAGTTGGTAATCGAAAAGTCCCCTCAATCACATGACTATTTTGTTTGTTAACAGAGACAACAGTTTAAGAAGGAAATAAGAATTGATAGACATGAAAAGGAAGTCAGACGTTTAACTCGGATTTCAATGTGATAAAGACCTTTCGAAGGCCATTGTGCAGGAGTCCCTTCTGTGGCCCCTGAGAGAAGAAGGGTTTGTCAACCACTCTGCAGTCTTTCAGTTGAGCAATGCTAGGAAAGGTTTTTGAAAGAGAATTCTTTTTACAAGGTTTTTTCTCTCATGTTTTGCTGTTCCAGGGGACTCTGGGTATGCCACAAACTATAACAATGAAAGGTACTGTTTTTCCTTCTCTAAATCTGTTCTTCAGACTTAAAGATCTTTTGACCTTTCAGTTGGAAATGATAATTTACTGGGATCTGTGCCCAGCCATCAGCTAAGGATTTGTTTTTGCTTCTTCTGTCCCCAGTCTGTGTTCTTTCTGGTCTTGCACTTACTATGCCCTCAGCCTGTAACACTTTGCCACATCTCTTGGCACATCTTCCTCTCTTGCTTCATTCAGATCTTTACTCAGTGTCACTCCCTCAGAGGTCTTTCTTCCTAAATATCCCCCCTCGACTCCTTCCCTATGTCACGTTCTGTCCGTTTACTCTGCTTTTTAATTTTTTTCCATGGCACTTACACTGACTGACATTCTGTAATATGAGTGTTCGTGGTCTCTTTCCTCTGCTAGAAGGTTAGTTCCACTAGGTAGGACCTTTATGGTGTTCACATCACTGTTCCTAGTACTAGGAACAGTGCTTGACACATAACGGGTGCTCAGTAAACATGTGCTAAGTAATTGTATCTTTCCTGCCTTTATTTTTCTTTGAACAACCAGTATTGTCTGGTTTTCCATACTGAACAGTTGGCAGAGCTCTTGTATTAGACTATGTGAGTTTCCTGTCCAACCATGGAATTGCAAATCACAAAGCAACATGTATCAAGATGTGGCACAAATGCCACATCTGCCCATAAATATGCTTGCTGTAGGGAAGTAAGTTCCAGCCAGAGACACAACACATTTCCCTTTGTTCAACACCCAGTGATGACAACCCCAAGACTCGGGCTTGCAGTGAGAGCCTGCTGGTGTCTTCAGGGAGACGGTGGGCAGTCCTCTAAGCTGGGCACTTAGCCTGGGCAAGAGGCAAGACGAGGACTAGAACAGCTTCAAAGAACTTTATGAGTGGGAATAAGAGAAGTCACTCTCACCATAGCAACTATTGTAATTGTGACTGATGATGCACTTAGACTGGGACTCTGGGAAGAGGCGGGCTCTGACATCTGGGCTCCTGAATGGTAGGAGCCCCTGGCAGAATCAGAGTCAGGACTTCTGTGGAAGTCACCCACTGCTTTCAGTGCTTCCACAGTCTATTAAAATCTTCTTTCTGGGTGCCAGGCTCTATGCTGGCCCTTGGGATGCAGTCCAGAATCAGGTGTCATCGTTTAGAATCAGGAAGTGGGAGAGGTTGGGTGTATGTCAGCAAGGGACTCCCTGTGTTCTGTCACCCCAAAGCAAGATTATTTACAGGACCTTCCCTTCAGAAACAACCCTTCTTTAAAGCTGTTGTTTCCATATTTTTGCATTTTATTGATCAGTAGCATTTCAAAAAAGTCAGGAGTTGTTCACATTTTGTATTATGCCCAGGACAGGGATATTATTTTTTAAAATTAAACCTATCATCTACTATTTATTACTGTCTTCATTTTATGAAAGAAAGGGCTTTTCTATTTAGAGTTTTATTGGGATATAATTGACATACAGCACTGTATAAGTTTAAGATATACAGCATAATGACTTGACTTACATATATTGTGAAGCGATTACCACAGTAAGTTTAGTTAACATCCATCATCTCATATAGATATAGAAAAAAGAAAAAGTGCATTTTTTCCTGATAATGAGAACTCTTAGTAATCATAATTTCTTAATAATCATATTGTACATTACATCTCCAGGACTTACTTATCTTATCACTGGAAGTTCGTGTCACCTTCATCCAGTTTCCCCCTTCCGACCCCCAAGGGGCATTTTAGTTCTAAAAATAGTGGAATGATAACAACCTAGAATAAAGTTAGCTTTGAAAATTGGTTTCTGAAAAGCTGACTGTTGTTTTATTTTTCTCATTTCACCGTGCACTGGTGAAACTGCATCTTGGACCAGCATTGACTCCGGGACAGCGCTAGGCAGTCATTGCTTTGAGCACCACCTGCAAGTGCACGAGCCGCACAACTTTCTGTGAGAGCAGCCTCCATGTTGTGTCTTATAGATTGTAACAGACCAGCAGACAGGACAGAAGATCCAGATAGTCACCGCAGTGGACGCGTCCGGATCCCCCAAGCAGCAGTTCATCTTGACCAGCCCAGATGGAGCTGGAACTGGGAAGGTGATCCTGGCTTCCCCAGAGACATCCAGTGCCAAACAGCTCATATTCACCACCTCAGACAACCTTGTCCCTGGCAGGATCCAGGTAAGGCCTGTAGACAGGCATTTGTTTCGGCACTTCTGTTATTGGACAAACTCTAACCTCTGCCTCGAAGGCCAAATCCATCTCTAGAAGGTCCTTTGGGGACTGGCAAACATGGCAGATTGCTGCTTTAGCTAAAGTAAAAAATCAGCAAATGAATGGTATGACCCGGACGGCAGCCAACTGCAGTGCTTAGATGGGATAGAAGTTGAGCCAGGAAAAATCAGTGGCCCATGGAAGACTGGCATGAGCAAGCTGGCACTGAGGCCACTGGAAAATTGTTCTTAGCTAAGGCCACACAGTGACAACCCTTGGCCTAAGATATTTCAGGGGTACCACCTAGGGCTGACCACAGTCAGACAAGGACTGACTTGTCCCTAACTTACCTCAGCCTTGTCTAGATAATTGGGCTTGGTCCAGTTCTTCATTGTGTCCTTACTGCTCCTGTAAACTGCTGCCTCTGGGCCCCTCAGTTCTCATCTCCATCTCTACCCCTCTTTTCCCTACTCTGGCAGGACAGAATGGGATCGGGGGCAGGTATCGACAGAAGAGCAAGGGCTTGAAGGAAAGCAGAGTTGTTGGGAAGCACTGAATTTCTAAGCCCAGCACTTAAAGGAACAGAGACTGGAGAGAAGTTTCCCATGGTGGCCAAGCATGGAGCATGTTTAGTCAGGGTCAAGTTGGAATTCATGTTTTTGCTTGTTTTTAAATTTTAATTTTTTTAAACTTTGTGGTCAAATATAACAAAATTTACCATCTTAATCATTTTAAAGTGTACAATTCAATGGCATTAAGTAAATTCACATTGTTTTGCAGCCGTCACCAGCATGCATCCACAGAACCCTTTTCATATTCCCAAACAGCAACTTTGTACTTTTTAAATACTAATTCCTCTTTCCCTCCTTCCCCAGCGCCTGGTAACCACCATTCTGCTTTCTGTCTATATGAATTTAACTACTTTAGGGACCTCATATAAGTGGAATCTATAATATTTGTCCTTTTGTGAATGGCTTATTTTACTTAGCATAATGTTTTGAAGATTCATTCATGCTGTAGCATTTCTTTCCTTTCTAAGGCTAATATTCCATTGTATATTTATACCACACTTTGTTTATCCATTCATCTGTTGATGAACACTTGAATTGCTTCTACCTTTTGGCTACTGTGAATGGTGCTGCTAAGAATCCATGTGTTTGGAGGCAGACTTTCTACTGTGGGGAAAATTAAGGAAGGAAAGGATATTTTTTCTTCTGATAGAGCTGGGTTCATAACACCAATATATTCAGCTTTCAATTTTCAGAACTGTACTTTTGAGACACCTCATAGTGTAGTTAGTAACTACTACGTCATCTTTCCTTTCTCTGAGTACATTCTGATCATCTGAAATCAGAATTCCTACCTGCTTATTTTGACTACTCCTTGTTTGTGAAAGGATGGCTGTTGATTTTGTTGCATGTTTTACAGGAGGTCGTTCTGCATGATGATTTCTCTATATAGTCCCACCGTACATAAATCATTTTTAAGGCTTATATTTGATACATTATTTTTAATAGCTGTTTTTCACTCTCATATTGGTATCAACAGTATTCTTCTAAACGAGTAGCATTATTTGTCACCTAGAAAGCCACCTACAAATGAAGGAGAAATAGCAGGTTTTGGAAGTCACCTATTTTAGTCCACTCAGATATACCTCAATGAGAGACCTACTTATTTAACTAACAAGGCTTGATTATTTCTCTGCCAAATATACCTCTTCGCATACTTTCAAGCTGTTTCATGGGAATAGAGAGGCAGCCTGAAAGACTTCAGTATCTTTATGTTGGAGCTTCTGTGTGTGATTCCCCACAGGGCCCCCAATCCTGGGTAGTTGAGATAGCCACATAGAGCAGATCAGTGAAAACCAGTGCCTGACCCTGGACAACACCCGCCCCTTCCTGGTGAAGGGATGCAGTCCAGATGAGCAGCAAGGCCATTCCGAATGTCAGATTAAGTTGTCAGGTGGAATTTTCCCAGTTCCGCCCAGAGTTCTGCTTAGAAACCCAAGATTAGGAATTTACAGTTAAAAATATTACTTTGCTTAGCAGTCTGGTTTTTAATTAGCATCCTGCTTATTTCCTGATTTCTTCTTAGATCGTCACGGACTCTGCTTCTGTGGAGCGCTTGTTGGGGAAGACCGATGTCCAGCGGCCCCAGGTGATAGAGTACTGTGTGGTCTGTGGTGACAAAGCCTCTGGTAAGTAATCCTAGGATATTCTAGGTGCGCAGCATGGACCAGCATCATGAACCAAATTGGCAATTGCGGGGAGTAATGGAGAGAAAATATTTTCTATCGGTTTATAGGTTTCATGAATTCCACTTTATTACTGGGGTAATGGTTTTATATATACATATGGAAACCAGTTTGTCACATTATTAGAATCAAAAGGAAAAGTCACAAAACTTTTTGTGATCTGTAAATCTTGGTTAAGTGTTGGATATGTATGTGCTACTAAGAAAGTAATCACTTCTTTAGTCAGTATTTGCACAATGCTTTGCTCTTTCACAAAATGTGTTATTTATTCCCCCTTCATCCTAACTATTAACTGTCTCAGTCATCCCCTCACTGTAACCTAGTGTGACAAACTGCTGAAACAGAGGTGGAGGGAGCATGTGATTCTGGCTGGAGTCCCAGGGTCAGGATATCTGTAAGCCTTGGAGGTTGAGTGCATGCATGTTGGGTAAAGCAGAAGGGCATTCCAGCTGGTGGAGCCAGGGCCCAGAGAGTTTAATATCCACACCCATGGTGTCTTCAGGTCAGAGTTCTTGGGCTTGCATGGTTAGTATTTGGGTACAAGAAGACTGGAGAATATGTCTGGCTCAAAAGTTCAGACTTTGGCCTGCTAAAACTGGAGAGTGTAGAAAATAAGTGAAATCAGGGAGGAATGGAAAAATATTTAATAAATTTATAGTTCCAGTGATTCTAGGAGCATAGACCTGAGTTTTGTGATGGCTGCTTGGTTCCACTTTATTCCGTGGTCAGAAAATTCACAGTAACTTTGGATACTTTGTGATCCTGTTTTTGTTTGGTTGGTTGGTTTTTGTTGTTGTTGTTGTTTTAAAAAAAAAGAAGAAGAAGAAGGAGGAGGCTGGACTAGGACTCTTTGGAAAACAGCCCCAGGCAAGCATCTACTGAAGCTCCACTCCCTGTCCCAGCTCGTGACACCACTTGCCTTCTCAGGGGTGTCCTGCCTCTGCTTCTGCCCCTTATCCTGATAAACCCAGCCCATCTCACCCCTTCTCTGAAGCCCTCACCCCTGCTGCCTCTATCCTCATCCCCCTTTTGTACAGACCTCGCTGAGCTTTTGTTGCATTCTCTTTTAATTGATTCTTACAGGCCTGTCTTCCCCACTAGAAAGTGCTCTCTTTGTTAGAGCAAGAACCATGTCTGACTTCTCCATCTCTATATCTCCACCTTCTTGCTCAGCAAGGAGAGGCACTCTGCAAAGCTTACGACACATGAATGAAGCATGAACATAACAGAGGGGCTACAGAATCTGCTTGACTTTCTCATTTTTCAGTCCCTTTTCGAGCTTAAAGGAACAGCCTAGTCAGGCTCACAGTGCCACTGTCTGCAGATATTATGGTTCACTTTAAGGGCTAGAGAGCCCAAAGAAATAACATGCACAGAAGGAAATACGATGTCTACTTGGTAGGTAATTTTAGCAGGACTGTTCTTAAAGACCACCCTCCACATGCACCCTTGGGGAATGGCTCTGCATGCTGGAGCTTAGGACAGTGGGATGCTCTGTAGCTGCTGTAAATGATGATCCTGTGAAATGTGTCCTCCCAGCAACATAACTAAGATATTTGGTTACATAGGACTAACCCAGGTGAGCCTATCTATCATCAGTCCTAGCTGAGAACAAATAAGATATAATGCGTGTGGAAACATTTTGTGAAACTAAGAATAAGAAGGATAAACTGAAGCGGAGGGCTCTTTTTAATGTCATTGGTGATGAGAAGTTAGAGACATCAAAGTAACCAAGATTAGAAAAAAAGAGCTGTGTTTAATAAATGTATTTCTAGGACTGTGTTTCCAAAAGGGTTTAACTAGCTAACCCAAGTGAACCACATGGCAACCTTCCTTCACCTTGGACCTGTGCAGTTTAGTCCCTGTGCTGCTTCCTGTCATCATTCTGCTCCCCCAGGGGAGATCTGGAGCCCAGGATGTGATTCCACAGGAGGAATAAATGTAGGAGTAAGACCCTGTGTGCTAAAGCAGCACATGTGTTTGCTACCTGCCACACTTGGCAGGACAGGGGAGCCGAGTAGCCTCACAAGCCTAGGTCTGCAGAGCCACGACCAGATGCATGCAGAGGACAGTATAGTTCAGCCATCCCCCATCAGCTCTTATTTATGGTAGGTCCTTTGGATACTAAGAGCATTAAGGTCATGCCATTTACCAGCTGTCACATAACCTGTCTGAACTTAAATTTTTTTATCATGACCTCACAAGGCTACTATAAAGATTGTAGAGAAATTATGTGAAGGACCAGGGTACCATGTTTAGTGTCCAGGCTTGTAGTTGTCCACATGGTGCCAGCATCTTAACTGTATACCAGTTACTTTGATAGACTTGCCTTAAAGACAGGGCCTGTGACGACAAGTCACCTTTTTCCTTGGTGAACCACTTCATGCGCTCCATCTTTTCAGGCCGTCACTATGGGGCTGTCAGTTGTGAAGGTTGCAAAGGTTTCTTCAAAAGGAGCGTAAGGAAAAATTTGACCTACAGCTGCCGGAGCAACCAAGACTGCATTATCAATAAGCACCACCGGAACCGCTGTCAGTTTTGCCGGCTGAAAAAATGCTTAGAGATGGGCATGAAAATGGAATGTGAGTAACAGTATTAAAGAAACCACATGGGTTAACAAGGAGGGAGAAAGTGAGCATGAGTCTATTAAAATAAGTTTCTGTACCTGGCTTTAAAATACAAGAAAAAAATATCCACTCGGGCTTCATTTTAGTTTACCTTCTGGCTCTCAGGTAGTTGCTTTGGCACCAGCGCTGCTGGGATTCGTCAGTTCCCATGATGTGTACGGAAACCTACTCCAGATAAATCGGGAGGCAGCACTGTGGAGTGCGGTGAACACAGGCTTTGGAGTAAAGCTAATACTAGATCAAACCCCAGATCTGTCACTTAGGAGCTATGAGGCCTGAGAAAGACATGTAGCCTCAGCCACAGGATCTTCCTCTGTGAAATTGAACCCCTTACCTTACTTACATATTGGATCTGAGGCTCAGTCATTCTTTATTTTTAAAAAAGTCTATATTTTCTTCAGTTATTTCTGGAACATATACCTGTCCTTATACCAGATTGCTGAAGGGAGAGGTTGCTAGGGTGTTAGGAAATTGACACCATTAAACAAGTTTACAGGAGTCATGTAGGCTTGAGTTGGACATCAGAATTGTTTCTCTACAATGTGTGGCATTGGTCAAGCTCTCTGTTAGGAACCCACTTGAAGATTGGTGTTTTTCATCCTGGAGAGAATCCCTTTTTTTTAGCAAGTAAGAATTGAAAACCCAGAGGGCTGTGCAGGCCCCCGCAAGGCCATGCAGATGCCAGGCTGCAGTTCTTCGCAGTCAGTACCCACCATCTTGAGCTCTTTTCACTCCCTTTAGATTTGTCATGGCATTGTTTGGCTTTGAACCTTTCTCTCCTTTGACTGACAAGTTCACTGTGAAAATTGAGCTAGACTTTCTAAGGAAGACCCCCTTACTTTAATCATGAAGGATATGGTTTTTATTGATTCCTGTGTTTCCTCTAAACATGACTATTTATGTTGTGATTTAAGCTGTACAGAGTGAACGGAAGCCCTTTGATGTGCAACGGGAGAAACCAAGCAATTGTGCTGCTTCGACTGAGAAAATCTATATCCGGAAAGACCTGAGAAGTCCTCTGATAGCCACTCCCACATTTGTGGCAGATAAAGATGGAACAAGGTTAGTCCTTATTTTGACAGAGCCCAACACTACTGTCAGCCTTTGTTGCTTATTAGAGGAGGCACCAGTGGTCCTTGGAAAGGTGGCTTTTATAACTTGCCACCTGCCTGCCACAGCTGTCAGCCTTGTCTTGCTTCATCCTACTCTTTTTGGAGCTGCTCCAGTCAAACCTCTGGACAGGCCTAAGGATGGCTGATTTAAGATGGGGGCAGAACTTTTCCTTTCTCAGAAACTCAGATAATGTTCTGTAGTTTAGGCATTATTCATACAGGAATGTAGTTATTCTATAATTCAAGACTGGAGCCTTTTCACAGTATAGACCAAAGGTCTAAGTCCCAGTATGGTCCCAGGTTGTACCACAAGTTAACTTATATGTTCTTTTAAATATAATCTGTTGAATTTAATTTAAAAGGAACAGAGAGAAGGAAAACAAGAAATCCAAATGTATTATAGGGAGAACTAGAGTTCAGAATGCCTTGATGATATTCTGAAGATCAAGTTAACTTTATTTGGCCGAGGGGCCACGGTCAGCATGGAATCTCTGGGGATGTGCGTCTGTGTGTCATCCATCTCAGGCTGTAGACATGGCTGTGTGCACATCTCATTGCAGAGAGAAGAGTGGGGAGTGTTCAGTCATTTGGTGGCTGAGTCTAGTCAGTTTTTCCACTAAGACATCTCTATAGATGTGAAAGGGACAGAAATATAGCATGATCATACTGTGCATTAAATGTTGGAAGCCACTCTGGGTTTCTTTATGTCTTAAAAAGACAAACAGGTCTTCTTGATCCAGGGATGCTTGTGAACATCCAGCAGCCTTTGATACGTGAGGATGGTACAGTTCTCCTGGCCACAGATTCTAAGGTAATGTTATGCCTTCTCCTCTACTTTTATGTTGTGGTACAGACGCTTCTCTAAATGTGTGCACCCACCTTCTTCTTGGCCTTCAGAGACCACGTTGAAAGCATGGCCTTCTGCACCTCGATTTACTTCCTGTCATTCAGCCTCCTGTAATTCGTTTTAGGGTTGCTGATGGCTTTTCAGAAACTGTTGAGGTTGACCGATTGTAGTCATTATAACAGGGTCTAGAGTTCAGTTTGGTAAAAGTTCTTTGGTTCTCTTCTCTATTAAGATTTTCCCCATGGTACACACAATGGCAAACTACTGACATGCTGAGAAAATAGCTCCTTATCCTAAGATGGCCTTTTGCAGAAGCCTATTTCTCTACATCCTCCTGTTGTCTGTCTTTTTGATTATTGCCGTCCTAGTGGGTGTGAAGTGATACCATGGTTTTGTTTTGCATTTCCAGTGATGTTGAGTATCTTTTCACGTGCTTATTGGCTGTTTATGTATCTTCTTTGAAGAAATGTTTACTTAAATCCTTCGCCCATTTTTAACTCCCTTATTTATCTTTTTATTATTGAGTTGTGTGATTCTTTTTTACATATTCTGGCAACTAAATCATTATTAGATGTATGATTTGCAAATATTTCCTCCCATTCTGTGGATTTTCTTGTGTAGGGGGGTGTCTTTTTACTTTCTTGATAATATCTTTTGAAGCACAAAAGTTTAAATGTTGGCAATGTCCAGTTTGTATCTTTTTGTTCTGTCATTTTATTACATGTGTAGATTTGTGTCACTACTAGCACAATCAAGATATAGAACTATCTCATCACCAGAAAGATCTTACTCATGCTGCCCGTTGTAGTCATGCCCCCAGAGAAGCTGCTTTTAAACCAATGTTATACCTTCATTAGCCTGAGAGTCTTTTATGTGTATGTATATGTGTTCATCTTTTAATGATACTATTTTTTTGTTTAATAGGCTGAAACAAGCCAGGGAGCGCTGGGCACACTGGCAAATGTAGTAACCTCCCTTGCCAATTTAAGTGAATCCCTTAATAATGGCGACACTTCGGAAATGCAGTCAGAGGACCAGTCTGCAAGTGAGATTACTCGGTATGAGCCCATGAGGGTGGAGGCCCCCCTCCTGACTGACATGCACACACAGTTGCTACATTGTGAGGGTGGGTGGCGGCATTTTGACACCCACTCCGTATTTCCTTAAGAATTGTAAAATTGTCAGTGCTCCTGCACACCTGTCTCCTTTCAAATTTTAACTATGAGAATGTGGATCTACTTATGTGATATAAAACAATCAAAACTGCTTTTCATTCCAAACAATGAAAAAGGACGTTGAGTAACTCAGTGGAAGCAAGGGAAAACCCTTCAGTGGACAGATGTTACTTATATCAGTCACTGTTTGTTGTTCCTGAATATTAATAGTTCACCCCCTTTCCCATTTCCGTTTTAGCCTATTTTTCTCATATGTATTTCTTCGAAGTAGTGAATCTAGAGTTTAAATCCATCAGGGTAAGTAGAGAGTAGGTGATATGTTGGCTGGTCCCAGAAGTCTACAAGTGGCTATTGGGGATATTTCTTCTCTGAAGCCTGGATCTTGTGTTTGCTTCTTTCCTGTTGGGACAGCCACTCCTGCCCATCTTGTCATGAGTGCACTCGTCCTCACATTCACCTGCAGTCTGATAACAAAATTAAGATCAAGATCTAATAGAAAGAGGATGGGGTTTGAGTTAGATAGACTTCTGATTCTACCACTTACCATGTAGGATGTCTTGGAAAACTTACTTAACATCTCTTAGCCTCAGCTTTCATATCTATAAAATGCAGGGAATTCTGCCTCAGAATAGTTGTAAAAAATAGAAATTACATGTGAAAATAAATGATATATAGTTTAGTACCCAAGATGATGTATAGATAATACATAACTTTCATTGTTATCCCTTCTCCTAGCAGGTAGAATATAATTATCTTTCCCCAATGCATTGTTTTTCTAAATAATGTCTCATCTAGAGTTTTTTTTCCCCTAAAAGCTATAGACTCACAGCACTTGCTTGCCTCATTTCTGCTCACAGGGCATTTGATACCTTAGCTAAAGCACTTAATACCACAGACAGCTCCTCGCCTCCAAGCCTGGCAGACGGGATAGACACCAGTGGAGGAGGAAGCATCCATGTCATCAGCAGAGACCAGTCCACACCCATCATCGAGGTTGAAGGCCCTCTCCTTTCAGACACTCACGTCACATTTAAGGTGAGTGTGTTTAGCTTAACCACGTGCCCCCAGCCCAGTAGGAGATGGGCTGTATACCAAAGATGGTCTTCATTTAAAAATCAAAACTTAGAGTGAGCTCATTTTCACGTTGTGGCATTTGATCAGGATATTATATTCCAGAACCGTCATTCCCATTATGAATCAGTTTCGGTCATCTTCTGCTCACAGTGTCATTTGGCTCTGAAGGTAGCTCTGAAGCAGGCATGGCCTGTCATTGTTCAGAGAGGTTATGTGGTGCTGATCAGTGAGGGCTGATAGCTGACTGCTCTGGCTTCCACCTTCCAGTGACAACCTGGCTCCAGCACAGGCAGGCCCCTTTTTCTGCTCCAACAACAAGCAGCCAAGACCTCATGCCCTGGAGCCATTGGTCCTGACTTTGCCCTCTAGAGCAGGGGTCCACAGACCAGTACAGTTCTGTAGCCTATTAGGAACCAGGCTGCATGGCAGGTGAGCGGCAGGGAAGTGAGCGAAGCTTCATCTGTATTTGCAGCCTCTTCTCAGCACTAGCATCACTGCCTCAGCTCCACCTCAGATTATCAGGCATTAGATTCTCATAGGAGCACTGGTCCCTGGTGCCAAAAAGTTGGGGACCACTGCTCTAGAGCCATAGAAAATAGATCTCATATCTTTGAAGAGTGCTGTGAGGTCCTCATAGGTTTAAGTACACTCTGCCCCACTGGCCTCACTTCTGTAGGACATTTCCATCTTCCCTGAAACCATCTTAGTTTCAAGGTCTCCAGACTGAGTTTTTGTTCCCCTAGCATTATTTACTGGAGAGATCTGGCCAGTCACTTAGGAAGATTGGGTCCCACCTCATAGTTGCCCCAGGGTGCCAAAGACACAGGTCACCAGTGAGATTCTAGCTTCAAAGGCATTAGAGCTCCTTCTAGACCATGGAGCTCCTGGAGCCCGGGCCAGACATTCTGGTCGTGGGATAGATATCATTCTCCTACCATCTGGGCTTCTGCTCAGCTTTTACTCATTGTTACCTTGAGGTCACCACCTACCAAATGTCTGCTAGTCCTTGAAGTTGAGCCATTTCCTAATTTGATTTGGACTTGAACCTGTGGCTCAAAATAGAATTGCCTTAAAACAAAGAACAGTTTTGTTGTGGCAAGAGTTGAAAAGTATGTGTTTGTATGGGTAAGCTGGGGGGGTTCCCCATCGTTCTACATTTTAAGGGCCATCAGACTGTACTTCACTGGACAAGAAAGCACACTTCATAGGGTCCACACAGGATCCTCAACATCAGAAACAGTGACTCTGGCTGCCATGATGTTGAAACACGAGAGGGATTCACATTGACAAACCAAACTATCCCATCCCTCTTTTACTTCCTGTGCTGTGTACCTTCTCCAGCTGACAATGCCCAGTCCGATGCCAGAGTACCTCAACGTGCACTACATCTGCGAGTCCGCATCCCGCCTGCTTTTCCTGTCCATGCACTGGGCCAGGTCAATTCCAGCCTTTCAGGCACTTGGGTAAGTAACCTTTTTCTCTGTGTATCCTTGGGCAAGGGCTTTTCCCTCTCTGGGAAGGGCCTAGAAGATCTCTGAGGACCCTTCTCTTTTGTTCCTATGCCCCGATTTTCCTATGACCGTGGTTGCCAAAGATAGTGTTCCTCAAACCTTCACCATATGCAGAGAATTTAGAGCTAGGAGCCATGGATGGAGTGGAATAGAGGCAAGAGTTGTCCTGAAATCTGGAAACAAGTAGAGACATGCTGCATCAGGGGGCATCTGAGATAAGGACAGACTGTTTTGCAGTGTACTGACCATGCCATCCTGAGTGTAAATTACCCAAGGCAGAGCTGAAAGCTGTCTCGGCTGGCCGCCTCCTCCCTGCTACCGTCCCAGCTCCTCCTCTGCAGGCTTTCAAGGCTCTTCTCAAGCACAGGTGTAGGGTATGTCGCTTCCCTTCAGAATCCACACTCAGCTCTTAGTCCTGTAATCACTGCAGCCTCTCAAGATAACCACGCCAGGACAGCTGCAGATTCAGAAGGCTGTATGAAATGAGAGTTTAGTCATGCCTATTAAGATTTTTCATTACTTAAGTTTAAAGAATCTGAAGAGAATAGTTTACCTTCAGAGGGACTTAACTAAGAGATTTTTAGTTAGTGGTGTTCTTGGAGAATGATCCTAGATACACCATAGACCTTCAACATTCACTTGCCAAATCCACTTGTTTGGGGCATGTTGGGGCTTGGAGAGGTGCCAGCACACACCCGCACCCACACTCACCTCTGTGTCCCCAGGCAGGACTGCAACACCAGCCTGGTGCGGGCCTGCTGGAACGAACTCTTCACCCTTGGCTTGGCCCAGTGTGCCCAGGTCATGAGTCTCTCTACTATCCTGGCGGCCATTGTCAACCACCTGCAGAACAGCATCCAGGAAGGTAGGGCTGGGGACGTGGGGGAGTATGTCTCCATCTAGACTGGCCCATCACAAATTGGCCAGCCTCAGTGTCCCACAGCATCCATAGATTGAGGGAAGTTTAACTTTTAAGTTATAGGACCTTTACCAATCAGAATATTTAAATTTCCATCTGCCTTCTTTTCATGACGAATACGAAAGAGGGAAATAAAGATAATAGAAAAAAGTTGCCAACTTCCTGATATGTAGGTATTTAGTGGTCTTCAGAATAATCACAGCTTGTTTTCAACTCCATTAACAGGTTACTCTTTCATGTGTAATATCTCACAGATCCTCACAACCCTGTAGAGATTTATTATCTCAGTGTTACATATGGGGAAACTGAGGTCCCAGTAAGGTCCCTGGCTTGCCCCAAATGAAACAGCAAGTAGAAGAGCTGGGACACCAACCTGGGTCATGCAGACCCCCTGGTCCAGGACAGTTAACCTCACCCAGCTCCTCATGAATGAATAGGTGACTCTAAGATCTGTGGCAACCATCTAACATTTGGTGGTCAGATCCCAGCATGTCAGGACTAGGAGACAGCCAGTGCAGTCTCTCCACATGCTGCATGTCCACAACACACTGATGACACTGTCCAGACGGGGCATGCCCAGGGTCCAAGACTAACAGTCTACACTTGCAGCCGAATTGGAATTCAGCTGCACTTGTAATTGGGCATTCCAGGTGTTTGCTATCTAGCAATGTGAGTTACCTAGTCACACCTTTGTTTTTCTAGTCATTCCTTTGGAATAGTTATAAAAAGGTGATTTTTAAAGCCCTATAACATTTTATTGAATTAAATTAGCTTTGTTCACAAATGAGCTTGAGTTTTCTTTATTTTTAACTGAATGTAGTTAATACTGATACCCGTCAGCAGAGTGTTGTCATGAGGATTAAATCAGATAAAATTTGACAACTAAAAAATGCCAACATTTCAGGTTGACAAATATATTTTAAATGCCTGCAGAGACTTAGAAAACCTAACCATTGATAAGAATGGACGTATATCAATTTGTACCCGTAGGCCAAAGGTGCTGCCGAGGGTAGGGCCAGGGAGAATTGCTGGTCCAGGGATTCATTGAGGCAGAAGATGTAACGGTGGAATTGGAGTACCTATTGTCACTTCATTTTTAACTGGAAATTGAAGCTCTTGACACTCTTGAGATAACTGGTTTTTCATTAAAACATGAAATTATTCTCTTTCAATCTGTGACCCCTCAAAGAAGTTCGTGTTATTGTACTTATCAGCCTTTCTTAGGGGATCTGTGATGTTGATTTCTAGATAAACTTTCTGGTGACCGGATAAAGCAAGTCATGGAACACATCTGGAAGCTGCAGGAGTTCTGTAACAGTATGGCGAAGCTGGATATAGACGGCTATGAGTATGCATACCTTAAAGCTATAGTTCTCTTTAGCCCCGGTAAGATATGTGGTGGTGACAAATGACAGTTTTCCACCTGTGTCTACTGATGTTTATGAACATGAATGTGTTGTCAAGTCATCAGTGGTGTAGAGAGAGCCCTGCCAGACTGTATGTGACTGAATGTTCTCATAATAGGTGTGCTTTACTAACATAAACATATGCATTCTTTTAAATTCTTGTCTTTACAGTCTCAAAGAAATGACTTCATATACTGGATAGATTTAATCTGTATCCTAATGAAACCATTGCCCAAATGGGGCTGTACATACAAAAGAGTGTTCTACCATCTTGTGTCCTTTTTGTTTGTTTTGATTTGTTTTGTTTTGCTCTTTACCAATTTTCAGGTTATGTTAGCATATATATCCCAGTACAGATTGAAACTGCACAAGTTTACCCATAGTCTCTGGAGGGCAGTAGCAGCAGCTGCTGCAGGGCACACGAAAAGGTGTGGTCACAGCAGATGAAGAAGAGGCAGCAGGACTGTTGGTGGAAAGTAAGAGACGGCTGGGCTGGCCTCACTTCCCCTCGGCTGTTATCTCAGAGCCTCCTGAGAGTGTCACTTGGGTGACTCTTGTCCTGACTGGTGTCCTCAATAGCAGGAGTTGGACACAGCTTAACCTTTCCCTTCCCCCCCAGCCCTCTACTCACAAACAAAATAGCTAATAAAAATGGGAGAAATTATGCAATTAAATATCTAGAAAGTGAGTTTTTAATTACATGGGCTAGTTTTTAAATCGATGTGTTTTCTAGAATAGTAGGAAAGAGTAGGAAACCAAATGTCCAGAACCTGCAGGTGGGGCTGCTGAGGCTAGAATGACCACTCAGAGCCCAGCCCCCAGTCAGGCCTTGGCCCAGTACAGAGGAAAATCCGGTGTTCTGACAATAATATCCAGACCTAATATCAGCCTCCAGAGTTCAGTCTGTTGTACTTGAGAATTTGTCAGAAGTTTGATTAAAAATAAGTACTAAGAACTCTGTAAGGGAGGCTTTCTGAATACACAGGGCAATTTGGGGGCACTTTTCTCTTTTCAGATCATCCAGGTTTGACCAGCACAAGCCAGATTGAAAAATTCCAAGAAAAGGCACAGATGGAGTTGCAAGACTATGTTCAGAAAACCTACTCAGAAGACACCTACCGGTGAGGCGCACAGGCACACACACACTTGCTCAGGGCAGGGAGGAGCAGGGCTGGATCTGTAGTTGCAAATATAAATTACATTAGCCTTTCCTTTTCTAGCAGCCTAGTAGAGCCTCCATTTGATCACATTTTAATTCCAGCATTTTATAACAGGCAGTAATGGAGTATGGAAAGCGCTAGGCAGGGAGGGTCAGGAATGCTAGGCTATCCCAGTGTTGCTGAGTAACTGGGCAGGACCTTGGGTTGATCTCTTCTGGAGCTAACATTGTGCCAGAGGCATGAGCCCTCATAGAGGCCTTCCTTACCCAGAACAGTTGGAAGCTCTGCCCCTCTGATCCGCATCCATTCACTAGGCAATGCTAGAGTACTTTACAGAAAAGTTTTCATTGACAGAAACTAAACCTGACCCCTATAAAGGAGTAAGTGGGTTGTGTAAATAGTAATTTTATCTTCAGAAAAACTGATTTTTTAAAGTTTCTTTATTTGGATAAAAATTAATTTGTAGTATTTGTAATGGTTGGGCAGCAAATATGTAAATGAGCCCCTCTCACGGAAATTTGAACAGGAAAGTTCTTCTGAAGTAGGGAAGAATGCTTGGCAGGTTTTCCAGCTGAGGACTGCTTGCAACCCACTGGGGCCTATGTGAATTTATGGGGCTCCTTCAAGCAAATTATTTAATATTTCCCTCCCCACCCTGTCTTCTCAAAATAAATGCTGGAGCAAAAATTGACCAGGGTGATGCATGGCCCCCCCTTCCCCAACTTGCATCTCCTGTGCAGACCTCAGTTCACAGATGTCCTGTGGAATGGAACTGCCCCCAGCCCGAGGAGGACCATTTCTCTGGTGTGATCGGGGGACCTGTGGCTGGCCCTGCTGGCAGAGAGCCTACCTCTGCTTTAGGCACACCTTTATGGTGCACAAGTACCTTTCGCCAAAGCGGGATCTATTTTCTATTGGAATCACTGAAGACCTCACCATGAATCTATAATATCTTCAGCCTCAATACATAGAGAATGGAATTGTTAAGTAATGCACCCACACTTAGAACTCATACATCCAGCCAGGCGCAAGCTGTCCTCTGAGGAAACCACGGGCCTATTACCACACAGTGTCTGCAGCCGGAGAGCTGAAAATGCCCCTCTGGGGGCTGCTGGCAGAGCCATAGCACACTAGAATCACCCTGACAATAGCAACGCTGTGGTCTTTGAAAGTAGATGTTCTGAAAAAATCCTGAGTCACTCCTTGTCCCATCAAGGACCCCAGGGGAGAGGGTGGCAAGCCAGATGATTTGGGACCAAAAATGAAATAAAGAAGGCTTTCTCATAGGATTTAGAAACTCACTCAACACTGTTCCCAAAAAATAGCCCTAGAATGGTTTTATCTCCTGCTTATACTCATTTAGTTTTTCCCTCTGTATGCTTTTTCTCATACTTTTTGTTCCTCCTGAAATACCCTCCCATTCCTCCCCATTCTTTTATATCTCTGCTGATAGACATTTTAGACTGCTTCTAAGGCCCAGCTGAGATGTGCCATGTTCCAGGAGGTCCCCCTTGATTTGCCCTTGCAGACTTCCTAACACCTTGCAGCCAGTCAACCCTTCCAGGTCTGTGGTGGAGTCCCCTTACACCTTTGTGCACCCTGCAAGACTCACAGTTGGCTGGGTAAATGGATGATGGTGCTGGAATGCTGTTTGCATAATATGAATATTATTTTTAAAATTTTTTTCCCCTCTTTAATTCCCCCCACACACACTTCCAACCCTGACCTACGGATGTTGCTGTCTCTCCTTATGAACTGGATCTCTGAAGGTGGGGTGTCTCCTCCCACATGCTCTCAGCGTGCACCCGGGGCCTGGCACTCCCATAATTTCTCTTTTTAAAAGTAACTTACAATGTTCACTGTAGAAAAAAAATTAGAACTTTAGTAAAGCAAAGAAATTTGTAACTGTAAATACCACTGTTTAGAGATATCTGTTAATGTTTTATGTATTTAACTTCCAGAAATTTTTTATGTATGTGTAATTGGAATCACGATAACAAAGTAAGGTAACCTTTTTCTCATTTAATACGCAATGAGCATACCTATTCTTCAGCATTATATGTTGCTAAGGAGATGATATAATTTAACATTTCCTACTGATAAGAATGTAGATTGTTTCCAGGTTGGGCTAGCACTGCAGTGTGCTTGCATACATCACTATGCACTGACTTTGGAATGGCCTGTCACACAGGGTGCTTCAGATAGTGTCCCATAGCCCTCCAGACATGGTCATAGTGTGCCTTTCCACCCAGGGTTTCTTCAAAACAAAAATTCTATGGTTTTATTTTAAATTATAATGCTAAATGAACACTGGAAGTTAGGGCAATACATAAAAAATTTTAATATGTAAGGTCACTCCAAATCCCAATACCGAGAGGCCAACCGTTAACATTCTGGTACACATCCTCCTGAATACTGTATTTACACATGTGCACACAAATAAATATACACAAGTGCAGTTATGCAGTACTTAGTGCTTCACAACCTCCTTTCGAGTTTTTATTCAGCTACATGTCATGGACTTCTTCCCTATCTTTGAATATGGATCTTTATTCTTTTTACTGATACGTAGTGATCCGTTATATGGAGACACCATATTTCTTTCAACCTATCCCCCATTGATGATTTCCTGTTTTGCTCTTTGGTGGAGGTAGACATTGTTATAAACAATAAAGAGAGCATGTTCATACATACATCTTGGCACGTACTCGTTTGACATTTTTTCTCATGATAAATTCCTACAAGAGGAACTGCTAAAATCAGAAAAACAAGACATAGATAGTGGATGGATCTCTTTGGTTCACTTCTGAGCAGTACAGACAGGACCTGTCGGAGCCTGTCGAGGGCAAAGTCTGGAGGGCAGTGGACCCTCCTTTCTCTCATGACTCTCTTTCTTACAGATTGGCCCGGATTCTCGTCCGCCTGCCTGCGCTCAGGCTGATGAGCTCCAACATAACAGAAGAACTTTTTTTTACTGGTCTCATTGGCAACGTTTCAATAGACAGCATAATCCCTTACATTCTCAAGATGGAGACAGCAGAGTACAATGGCCAGATCACTGGAGCCAGTCTATAGTGCATACCACACACCTACTGAGGAGCAAAAGGATCCTCCCCGGACAGCTCAGAGACAAAGAAAATGAAGTAGTGGTATTTTGGTATGTGCAAATATTTCCAGTATGTTAGCCATTTCCTACCTGGTTTCTTCTTATCTGTTAATCCCAGACAATAGCAACTAAAAGACTAGTAGGATCCTTTCCTGCCATAAGAAATGTTTCAATGCCTTTTGATGAAGCAGCAGATTTTGGAACAATCTTTTAACTCAATTTATATTTAGAAATTCTCAAAGGGCAAAAAACAAAGTTTTATAATGTCAGAGACTAGTATTAAAGAAAACTAAAAGAACCTAAGAGAACAGTATGTGTGTATATATATTAAAAATGTCCTTGGAATTAATAGCTACTAATTACCAGGGTAATAATATTAGCACTTTCTAAGCACTTCTTACTGCTGCGTAATGTTAGCAACATCTTGCCTGTGGGCAGGGCAAATGGAAAACTGTATGTCTTTTGCCTAAATGCTAATGATTTCTGTGAAAACGCAATAGGGTACAGGAGACAATCATTTACATTTAAGAAAAGAAGGCATCATTCCTAATTGTATGCACACTTGGTGGTATTGAACTAAAGTCCTGTGAGCGAATGAAAATATGGCTTATCTGTATCATGCAGGAAGTGGGAGTATACTAGCATAGTCAGTGGTGACCCAAACCAGAAGCTTCCTCAGAGCTGATGCTTGTCAGGTTCCCTGACCTCTGGTCCTGGTCTGTGACAGGCATCTGCAGGCTCCTCCAAACCTGGGGCATCTTCTGATGACTGGTTCTCAGAATTGGATTGCAACCAGTCAGATATTAACTGCCAATTCCTGCAGCAATTGACGTCCCCAAATCACCTCCGCCACTACGGCAGATGGAGCCTTCTGACCAAAAGGTGCAAGGTGGGCATTTTGAACCCTTGACAGTATTTCCTGAGTACAATCTGGGGTGGCTACACAGTGCTCATAGAGAGGAGTATGGCCTCCTTGGAGTGTGAAGGTTCCCCTCTTAAGAGTTTCCAGTCCAAATGCCCATTAAGAAGGGCCTGTGTTCCTGCAGTTCAGTACAGCTATGGGGGTGGGGTGGGGGTATGTGTGCAGGATCTTGCTGCCTGGCCAGGGCAATGGTGGTGCAGATGAATGGGAAGGTTCTCTGTTGACCTTAAATTATCAGGGTTTTCAGAATGTCTCCTTATTCAGCATCTCCGTTGGTACTGGCACACCGTGCACTTTTATTCCCCCAGGTGTGTGCCAGCAAACCAACCCTGGAGCATTCTAGATAATGGATGCAGAAGCAGACTGCCAGCTCCTTAAAAAGGCAACCCTTAATTCCCAAAGTTATCTTCTTTCTCATAAGTTGTAGTGACCATCATTTACAAGAACAGAATGTGGTTATAAGGAAGTTCTATCTAGAGAAGAGCACCCATAAATCCCCATGGACGTGAGTAAGAGCAAGCATTTCCTGTTGGGGAAAAGTGGCGTGTCCAAGATGAGGTCAGGTACTTTGCATTTTCTTTTGTATATCCCAGAATAAGAGAAAATGTAAGGTTAAATCTGCATCTCTTAAACCTTTTGATCAGATGATATCCAGAAAGATTCCAGTGCACTCCCTGTCTCCCAGGCACTCCCGGGTTTGGCTTGGGCCCTTGGTCAAGGTGAGCACCTCACAAGTGGTGCACGGGTACTGGGCACGCCAGCCACAGGCTTACAGCAAAGCAGGGTGGGATGCTTTATTCTGAAGTGTTAAAGTAGTTTTTGAAAGTCACTAGTGGGAATTAAATGGGGACAGTCTCTCCAGTTTCCGAATTCTAGTTCGGATTTGGTTTTATCATTTATAGTTAATGCTTTGGAAGCAGATTTTGGAGAAAGGGTGCCCATTATAAAATGATGGAAAGGATTTAATTTTGCTAGCTTAAATTTTTGGTTTTCTAACTTTGAAGTGATTTAAAAACTGGCCAAGACAATGGAGTTAGGGCAGGTCTGTATCATCTCTGCCTGTGAAGGATTTTAGCAGAGGGCATTTTAAAGAATGTTCATGCATCTTACACAGTGAATTGCCTATTTTACTCCTTGATTTTTGAATGTAAGCATGTCTGTCGATCACGGAGTAGCTCCCTGGAAATACGTGTTGTGTCACATCTTTCATATTCCGAGTTCTTGGTGTTGGTCAAAAGGCCCACAACCGGCCAGCTCCCTTATTCCCAGGGGCAAGCCCTGGGAGTCCTGTTGTCTATGGGGCTTTTAGACTTGGGTAGCCTTACGGTACTGAGCAGCTTAGCCAAGATCTAGACTGCGGTCCTGACAAAGCCACTGCTCTTTTCCAGTGGTATCTTACGTAATGTTGGAGAGTTACATGTTGTTGAAATTTGTGGAGTTCATTACATATAAATCATAAAACAGGACAGGAAGAGACTTAGAAAAAGACCAAATTTCTCAAGCAAATATTTTCCAAGTTATTCCTGGAAAGTATTTTTAAGGCAGAATGTTACTGCCCTTCTAATTTGAGATCTGTGTGTGTGTTTATGGGAGGGAGGGGGGTACATTATTTATTGTGTAACCTCTGCCACAAGGCCGTGGTTGGGGTTCTTTTGTTGTTTGGGGTTTTATATTTAATTTCAGGTGTAGACACTTGTAAGATGTGTTATGTAATTGCCCTCAAGAGGGATTGTTTTCTAGCTTGTCAGCGTCAGTATTAAATGTGGACTCTGTTCTGAGGCGGTTGCCACCAGTCATGGCGATAGCAATGGACGCATCTACTCTGAGCTCCCTGATATGGCAGCAACATACTCACTAGAGCTTACTTAGCTGTTTTGCTTGTTTTGGGGACAGCCACGGCAGGGAGCCAAGAATTAGAAGAGCTCCAGCTGTATCTAGTGCTTTTATTCTGGGAAAACCACATCCTAATCCTTTGGGGGAGTTTCCAGCAGAGCAGTCTCACTCCCTGCCTGCCCTCTGCCTGACAAGCAGCCCTTGGCTGTGGATCCAAGTTCTAGGACCTGGTTAGAGTCCAGAAGCTTGTGGCCTCCTTTCCAGTGGAATGACCTTATGTGCAGTGGGGCTATAGGTGACATTTCAATTCTGAGCCCAGGTCACGAAAAGTGCCATCATCTGACATTTTCCTTTATCTTGGGAGGTCAGTGCTCTTTCGATCCTAGAACGGTCTGAGCAGGCAGGGCAGACGCCCCCATACTACTTTCTCACTTCCATTCCCTAGATTGTATGGCTCTTTGAAAATGTCTTAACTTTGATGTGAATTTGTAATCAAGACAGTAGACTTGGGTCTCTTGTACACAGGCTTTGGACCTCCCGTGTGCCTTCCACCACCATGCACATCTGCGTGTCCAGCCCTGAGCTCCCTTCAGCGCATTGTGTACAGATTTATAGGCTTGTATGACTGAATGAATGTACATGTGTTTATATCTTCTATATATGTACAGTGTATATAGTGTGTGTATGTGTACATAGATGTATATTATGTATACAGACATGTAGCCACGTATCCAAACTTTTATGTTTTAAAGAGACTCTATGATAGAGTTGCTAAAGTAAATTGATGTGGGTGTTCCAAGGTCCTGCAGCAGGATGGATTTGCTGAGATTTTCTTAACTCCATTTTCCTTTGGGTGAGCCTGGCTGGGAAAGGCCATGAAGTCAGAATCTTCCCTCTGTACCAGGGAAAGGTCCTGACAGGATGACATTGCTATGTATTCTCTAGGTTCAGACAAGGGCTATGAAGCTAGAGGACAGTTTATCCTAATGTCCAAAAACTAGCTGGAGATCTTTAACCTGGTGGTCACAAACCCGTTTAAGACCTAACTGGAAGGAACTTAGCAGTTCCCAGATACTCTCATTCTGTCATGTGGTCAGTTTCAGAACCATCTGTGTCATAGGGCTTGGTAGCAATTTCCCCACTTGCTCTGTACTCAACAGACAGTGGGCACTCCCCTATGACTAAACAAATTCCCATCTAATGCCAGCTGAAAAAAAAAACCTACCAAGTATTCTGTAAAAGTATGTATGAATGTTGATGGCTAGCTTTATGGCATATAAGTTACAAATCTTAAAAGTCTCTACAGCATATAAATGAAACCACCAATTTTTCTGTAAATTATGATTTTAAAATTTCAGATGGAAACTGCATTTTAATATGGATATATGTATGCCCTTAAAGCTACAGATGCCAAATTTTCTCATCCAGCTCTATTCAGATGAATTTTCCCCCTTAATCAGGCTTTAAACTGAGACAGGCACTCGAGAGCCAGGGCCCAGCCCAGCAGTAGTTGCTTGTGGACCTGGTAAGCACAGGGGTCCTGACTGGCAGGAAGGTTAAAAGCTGGCCTGCTGAAAGAAATCACTGAGTAACTGCAAAAACTCACATAATCCAATTTTTTTTTTTTAATAAGCTATTGAAATGTTTGAAAACATTCATGGAGACCATAGCACTCAGTGCCTTTTGTGAGACTGGGCCATTCAGCCTTCAGCTTCCCCCAATGAGATTGATATAAAGAAGATCCTGCTGCTTCACTGGCTTCCCAGCAATGATTGTCACCTTTCCCATGTCCTTGCCTGTTGCGACAATCACACTATCGAAGGTGGCTTTCCAGTTAAAATAATAAAAGTGGAAGCTGGGCAGTCTCTAAATGGATCTTTAAAATAAAAATTTTCCTTTGGGTCTATGTATCTTAACAGCAACCTCCAAATAATTAAACTGAGCTTAAAAAAAAGTACCGGGATGGGGAATGTCCGAGCTATTTTTAATGCCCAATCATACTTTCAATTAAGAAGCCAATAATTGTGGTGTCTCAATATTTATACATACAACATAGAAAAAAGTGCTGAAAGAAAATGCTCAGCAACATTTATTCAGCTGACAGACTGATAAAGCTTAATATTTGGATAACATGTGGAAGTAGACTTTACATGAAAAATGGGCTTTTCTTTAAGAGAGTGTAACTGTCATTTTGACGACCAGAGCATGGATGGACTCAAATGCTGCTGTCACATACAACTCAAGTGCTGGAATATTTTTCTACAGTCTCTGTTCTCCCAATTATCTTGTAAACCAGTGTTCAACTAGTTTTATAACTGAAAAGCTGCACCTTTTTCATAGCACAAACCATAGTTTTTACCTGTAGTTTGGACCTGTTTAAATGTAGCTGCATAACCAGGCCTTTTAAACGACATCTGTTAAAGGAAAATTTGGGTGTTAGATTTTCTTGGGACCGTTTCTGTAACCTCTGCCCTTCCCAATATAGGAAATATTGTTTATGCCATTACCTTTTAATTCCAGGTTTAAAACTTGTTGAAAGCTATAGCTTGAAATCAGCTTTGTTTATGTGATGGCATTTAAAAACTAGCATGTTCTTTTTAAACTGAATTTTATATCTAATCAATGTCTTCAGTCTTGAAGAAGAATTTGCATTGTTGTGTTTGTATATAGAGTATTGCAGTGCATGAATTAGCTTTATGCATTTTATTAAATGCTATTTCAATGTGGCATTATTGTTGTGGCTTAATACTACTACCTAAATGAGGTTTATACTATTAAAAGTGAATTAAAGACTAAATGTGCATCCTGCTCATCATTTCTCATAATAGTAATAATAATGCCTGACCCTCCAAGCATTCTCACCTGAACCCCAAGTAGGTGGTGAGGAAGCAACTGGTAGTCAGAACCCTGTAGCTCTTACCTCACCTTAGCCTTGGCCAAAAGTGACTTAGCCCTGTCTATTTGATGGCCCACTGGACTTAGGTTTCTGGAGCAGAGCAGGCCTTGAGCTGCCATTACACACACCTCAAATCAGCAGACTCGTGATGTGGATATTTGCTATCCAGGGTAAAAATGTATTCGTAAAGTTTCAGAAATCATCTGACCTCTCATTTTACAGGTGAGAATTCTGGGGTCCAAAGTCAGATTCTGGGCAGAACCCACTGGCAGCCAACTAGGTTTAAATGGCTCTGCCAGGTAAGGTAGTACTAGTACTCAAAATGAAAACTGGTCACTTGAGCAGAACAAGGTCAAAAACCATTTAGGCAAACATTGCTTATGCAAATAAAATTAAACAGTATGTCAATCATAAATCTTCATAGCAATCTTCTCTAAGCTCCCATTTCTGTAAATTTTAAACCCATCCTTTATCATTATTAAAGAAATGGAAGGCAAAGGTTGAGATAATGCCCCTTAATGATATTTATTTCCGTGAATCACTATCTGCTGTCTGTGAGGAAATAGCCCGCGCAAATATTAACAGCAGCACTGACTCATCAGGTACTGGACATTTGCTAAAGAGGGGTCACTAGTTTGGTTCAGGGCCATCCTTCTGGTAAGCAATCTTTCTGGGCCATGTGGGCTGTGGGCCATGGAGGAAGGAATAATTCCATGAGGCTTTATGTCACCAGCTGTGACATAAAAAGGCCTGAAAAGGCCTGGCAGCCCAGCAGAAAGCCACGTCAGCTGCTGTGAAGGCCCTGGCTACAACCAGCACAGTGGGGTTGTTAGAAACATTGCAGGTACTGAAACCAGCACCTACAGGAGGGATCAGAATGGAGGATAGAGTTTTCTAGCCACCCTCCAAATGGTGATGGGAGAAAAGGCACTGAAGTGTTGAATTTCAATTAAACACAACTGAAGTAAGCTTGCCTCTTCCAAAATCAGACCCACATACCCACCTTCCTCCCCCAGTGCCCCCAAAGCTATCACCCTGAACACAGGTCTGGTACAGAATCACAGTAAACCATAACTTGGACATCAAATGTAAAAGGAGACAAATTTCTCTCAATTTGAGATAATCTGCAGCATTCATATAAATACATTCTAGTTTCATCATCTATAGCTAACTACCTCATGTGGCAGGGAGTGCCTTTATTTTCATTTTACAGATCGCTAGGCCTCAGCTAAGGCCAGGAACTCAGACCTCAAATCTAAGGGCAAGGTCTCCTGGTCTGTAGGCCAGCTGGTCCTTCACTTTTGAGCAAATAAAACTTTAAAGTGACCCTAGCGGGCTTTGGTGTCTCCCAAGGGCTAAAACCAGCACAACTAAAGTGGCAGTATCAATATCTTAGGAGAAAAAAACTACTAGGCAGACCCTCAGTAACACCTCACACCCTCTTCCAAACCTTAGTAAGCGAGAACTGAAAAAGAGGGCAAGCTGAGCAGCAGCCTCTTAACACCAGCCTCTCAGGGCAGAGCAGGCAGTGCCTTCTCCTTTCCTCCTTCATAGTCTGTAAACCTGCTTGCTAAGGGGCATACGGCTGGGGCCACAGGGGCTGGCACTGGCTCACTCATTAGTGGGCGCATTCCTAAGGGAGGCTGGTCTGTCTGCAGCCACAGGGGCCTCCTGCATCTGGCACGCCCACAGCCAGACCCCTCAGAAGGAAAGGGTCAGTTGGCTTTAAAAAGTGAGCATTCCACAAAGGCTTGCCCTGGGATTCTGTAAAAATACCCAAAGAGACTGAATGGAGTGGACGTTCACACTGCCAGCCCAAGATGGCTCCAGGCGCAGCAGCTTTAATTCTCAAGAGTAGGGTCTGGAACAGAAGTCAGTAGAGAACAGGGAGGAAAAGGCCAGAGGACAGAGTCAGGAATGTCAGCCTGTGGCCTTACACCTTCCTCATTCCAAAGCTCTGTCCCCACGTAGGCCTTCTTCCTTGTGCAGATCAGACTGGATAACACACCATGTTGATGGAGTAATTAAGGAGCATTTTATTTTCAGAGTCTCTGGGACAGAACGGGAGGCTTCCCTGTGATCAAGGTAACCCCAGCCCACAGGCCTGGGTCTTAGTCCTGGGCACTGGCTTTCAGAGTTGCTTTGTACCTCCCTGTCATCTCCTTGGGTAACGGCACCAGAGCTGGACAGGGCACCTGCCCTTCCACTTCACAGATACACTCCCGCAGGCAGTACTTTCGGGGTCCAAAGTTAGCCGGGTGAAAAAGCTGTTCTTTCTCCTGCTCCTCTTTCTTGAGGGTTTCCCTGCCAAAAGCACAGACAGCAACATTGCTCTGAGCCTCTGGGAAGCAAAGGATTTCTCAGAGTGAATCCCATCATCGGCCAGGGAGACCTGGATTTCCTGTGCCTCCTAAATTGTTCCTCACTCCCAAAACCTATCTGTCCCCTCCCCACAGGCTTCCCAGGGAGGGAGGATGGACGGCAGGAAGGCTTCAGCATGTGAACTGGGTGAGACCCCAGGGGAGGGGATCACTTGGGAAGCATACTCATCCCAGGCATGCTCAGCCTTCACAGCCAAGGGGCCAGCTCTGACTCGTCGGACAATCAGGATTAAAGCGGCCTAGAAATGCCTTTGTGCTTTCTCACAGACAGACATCCTTGGCTTCCCTCCCTCCTTTCCTCCATGAAAAGAAAAAAGACACAGTGGAACATATATATATATATATGCCTTACTGTTAAATTGTACGCCTGAACTTACTGGATTTCGTTAACCAATGTCACCATAAATAATAATAATAATAATAATAAAGTTTAAAGGTAAAAAAAAAGGAAAAGAAAAGAGACCTTTCACAGCAGGCCCCGGGGCTGGACACCCACTAGCTCCAAGCTGAGATTCCCAAGGAGGGACATGTTTCTGGCCACACACGGAAAGCTTTTCAGCTCCATCTCAGCTTCCCACTGACCCCAGGAGGGAAGAACACACCTTTATCCCCACTTCACAGCAGGAGTTACAGCGCAAGGCTCAGTGACTTACGGTCACACATCTGGTGAGCAGCAAAGCCAGATGAAACAAACTGTCCAGCCCATGCTCTCTGGTGAGTGTCTAGCTCACTGTCAGAGAGCCTGCCTTCTTGACACCCCTTCCTTCTCTCTCAAACTCTCTGGGCTAAGACGTTTGCTCCCCTCCAGGTCAACACCAGCAACTCACTCGTTCTTCCCCAGGATTTTTTTGATGTGCTCCATGATCTCCTTATTGCTCTTGGTCTCCACATCCACGAGGACCTGCTCACCAGAATCTGGAAACAGGAAGTAAAGATGGGGAAGAAAACCTGAGAACTTGGCAGATGCCCCTCAGCCTCAAATGTGGTGATTTGGGATTTGCTTTTAGCAGAGAAATATTCTAATAAAGTAAATATATTTGTTTCCATAACACGTAATGCTACTCTTTTCCATATTTCTTTAGACGTGAGCAGCCAAATTTCAGGCATGTACTATTTTAATAGAAATTCCCTGTTTACAGATAGATTCAATATCGTTAACATGACAATCCTCCCCAGACTGGTTTATAGGTTCAGTGCAACCCCTATCAAAATCCCAGCAGGTATGTGTATAGAAACTGACAAGTTGAACCTAAAATTCATACGAAGGACCCAAAATAGTCATCATTTTGAAAGAGCTAAAACTTTTATAAAAGTTTTTGAATAGAAAATCTTTATAACTTTACCTAAGCAAAGATTTTTAGATATGATATAAAAAACACCCAGAGAGAGAAAAATAACTCAAAATTCAAAACTTTTGTGCTTCAAAAGGCATCGTAAGCCATAGACTGGGAGATAATATTCACAATGCATAAATCTGATAAAGGACTTGTATCTCAATTATATAAAGAACTCTCACAACTCAATGAGACAATCCAACTAAAACGTACGCAAATATCTGAATAAACATTTAACAACAAAAAGCTAATAATCACATGAAAAGATATATAATATCTTAGTCATTAGGAAAATGAGAAAACTAAAACCACAATGAGATATTAGAGTGGCTAAAAATTTTTAAATGGAAAATACCAAGTGCTGATACAGAGTAACTGGAACTTTCCTACATTACTGGTAAAAACAAAATAGTACAGCCAAGTTAGCCAGTGAAATTAAGACAAAAAAAGAAAAAAATGATTGGACAAGAAAAAGTAAAACTATTTACAGATGGCATGACTGTATGTAGAAAATACTAAAGAATTTTTTTAAAAACTACAAGATATAAGTGAATTTACAACGGGACTGCAACCGCTCCGGGCGTTTCCAAAAATTAACTGTACTTCTACAAAATTGTGTGATGCTAACCAAAAACCTGAAATATGAAATATTTTAAAACACCATTTACAATAGTTATAAAACATATTCGATATTGTTAAAAAGTCTCTTCTCAAAATGATCTATAATGTAATTCCAATCAAAATCCCAGCTAGCTTTTTTCTAGAAACTGGCAACCAAATGTTAAAGTCTCTAGAAATGCAAAGAACCTAGACTAGCCAAAGTAACTTTGGGGAAAAAAGTTGGATTTACACTACCTGATCTTAACACTTATAAAGCCACACAAACCAAGACAGTGTATTAGAATAAGAACAGACAGATCGGTGAGAGAGGATGAAGAGTTCAGAAATACATGGCCAGGTGATTTTTTTGTATGTGGTAAGTTACGGGACATAAAATTTACCATTTTAACCATTTTAAAGTGTATAATTCAGTGGGTTTTGGTACATTCACATGTTGTACAACTGTCACTATTATCTAGTTCCAGAACTTTCTCATCACCCCAAACAGAAACTTTTTACCAATTAAGCAGTCACTTCCTATTCCCCACACTACCCCAGACCCAGACCCTGGCAACCACTGTCTGTCTCTATGGACTTGCCTGTTCTGGACATTACATATAAATGGAATCAAACACTCTATGGCCTTTTGTGTCTGGCTTCTTTCACTTAGCATAATATTTTCAAGGTTCAACTGTGTTGTAGCATGTGTCAGTACTTCATACCTTTTCATGGCTGACTATATGGATATACAAGCATTTTGTTTTTCTAATGATGGATTGATTTCTGACAAAGATGCCAACAAAATTCAATAAGGATAGTTTTTCAACAAATGGTGCTATAATAACTGAATATCCTGAGTCGGGAAAAAAATAAAGTGAACCTCAATCTCAATCTCTACCCTCTCTTAATATAAAGAAAATAACTCAAACTAGAGGACAGACCTAAATGTAAAATCTAAAACTACAAACCTAAAGGAAACAGGGCAAAACTCTTTGCGACCCTGGGGTAGGCAGATTTCTTGGATAGGATACAAAAAGAATTAAACATAAAACAACTGATAAGCTGAAGTTTATCAAAACGAAAACTTCTGCCCTTCAAAAGACCTTTAAGGAAAAGCTACAGACAAAAAATATTCACAAGACATATCTGACAGGCATTGCATCCTGTCAGATATATGTACAGAATATAAAAGAACTTGTTAGAAAACAAAACAGCTCAATTGTTTTTTAACGGACAAAAGATACAAGTAGACTCTACAAGAGAAATATATGAATAGCCAATAAGCACATGAAAAGTTATGATAAATGCAAATTACAACTTCTATAAGATATATACACCCACAGGAAGGGATAAAAATTAAGACAATAAAGGCCCCTAAAGATGTCCCTGTGCTAATCCCCCAGAACCTGTATATCACCTTAAGTGCCCAAAGAGACTCTTTCAGATGTGGTTAAAGACCTGGAGATGGGAGATTGTCCTAGATAACCTGGTAGGCCCGATTTAATCACACGGTCCTTGAAATTGGAAAAGCTCTCTGGGACCTGTGACTACGGAAGAATGGCCAGAAATACAACATTGCTGGCCTTGAAGACTGAGAAAAGGGCCACAAGCCAAAGAAAGTGGGTGACCTCTAAGGAGCAGGAAGTCGTGGAAGAAGATTTATCCCTTGAGCCTCCAGAAAGGAAGGCTCGGCTGACACCTTGATTTTAGTCTATGTTGGACTTCTAACCTACAGAACTGTAAGAAATTTGTGTTGTTTTAAACCACCAAGTGTGTGGTAATTTGTTACAGCAGCCACAGGAAAGTAATGCAACTACCACCACCAGTTTGGGTAGGATGTGGATCTACCAGGACCCTCTCACTCAGCTGCCTGGAGGGTGAGATGGCACAATCATTTTGGAAATCTGTTCGGCAGTTCCTAAGAACGCTACATATCTATTCTGTGACCCAGCAATCCCGTCCTGAGGCGTAGGCCCAGGAGAAGTGAGCACCCATGTCTAGAAAGATGACTTGTGCCAAGAAGGTACTGATAAGCACCTTAGCAGCCAAAAATTAGAAACAACCCTTTGCAACCAGAGAGGCCCCTCCAATCAAACCTCCCTTCAGGCAAGCCCTCCTGCAAGTCAACGGCCCAGCTGTTGTGTTGGGGATCCACCAGAGCAGCACCAGAGCCGAGCCCAGGCTCTCCCTGGCCTAGGTCTAGGATCTGCCCGTTTCTGCCCAGTGCAGAGCTACAACTTCCCACTGGACTGGCCCAGACTTTCCAAGAGCTGCACCACCATCTGAGGCTCCTCCCGTCCAGCTCTCCTTCCTTCTCCCCCTCCTCTCAGAGATGTCAGACCTGCTTTGTCATCTGAAGACGTTCCCTGCCTACTCCTCTACCATCTCCCCTTTATCTCCAATAAATCTCATACTTTTAACTGTCTTGTCATTTAACAAAAACCGAGATGCTCATCAACAGGTGATCAGATAAACTGTGGTATATATTCTCACTACTTAGCAATAAAAATGAATAAGCTACTTATGCACATAATGTGGATGAATCTCAAAACCATGAGTGAAAGCCAGACACACAAAATATATATATATACTGTGAGATTCTATTTACATGAAGTTCTGAAACAAAATTAATCTATGGTGAAAGAAACAGCAGTGGTTGCCTCTGGTGGAAATTAACCAGAAAGTAGCACTAGAGAACTTTCTGGAGTAACAGAAATGTTCTTCATCTTCACTGGGAAAGTGGTGACACAGGTACATAAATGTCAGAACTCATTGATCTATGCGCATTAGTCCTGTGCATTTATTATAGGTAAATTATGTCTCAATAGAGTTAATTTTTTAAAATGCAAACACAAAATACATATACAAAATTGCCATATCACCATTTTCTTCACTCGCCCCTTATCTTGCTCTATTTATTTTTTACAACACTTATCTTTTAATATACTATCTTGTGAAGTTTCTTGTTCGTTCTGGCTCCTCCTGGTAGGGTATCATCTCTACAAGGGCAGAGATCTTTGTATGGCTCCCTGACACCCCAAGCACCTACAGCAGTATCTAAGTCCTAGCAGACATTCGTTATATATTTGCTGAATGAGCTGGCCATTTCTGGCCAGAAATAAAATGAAAGAACATCATCTTTTTGGATACTGAAACATTTCCCAATCTACACATCATTTGATTCCCAACTGTGTAAGGTTGATGTTTTGCCTTTAGTTGAGAAATAAAGCAATGGGACTGTTACTCACTCAGGGTCAAAAGCTGAGCCAAAACATCTGATCTTCTGACTTCTGGGCGCTGAGCCCAATTTAACTGAATAAATGTTCACTTGGTCCAGAGAGGACACACACGGACATACACTTTTCAAGAGAATGTGGCCAGCACTAAGAGGGGCTTTAGGGATGGGGAAAGGCCAATCTAAGGGTATAGGGAAGGTTTCCTGGGAGAAGTGGTGCCCAAGCTGAGTCCTGAAGGATTTTAAAAAGATAATAATAAGCAAAGAAAATAGAAATAGGATTTTGACAGATGAACTGACATGAGTAAAGGCACTGAAGCAAGGTATGGCGAGGGAACTTGGAAAAACTAGCCTGTGTGGCGTAAGACTTGTAAGAGATGTGGGGGCGACTGGAGACAAGAAGAGTCTAGATCTCAATGGCCACTGTGTGCCACGGTATGGGAAGCCGAGGTGATGGGAGCAACATTAGTTTACAACAGTCTGTACCTCAGATCACTTGACTGCTATAGTAGGAGGAACAGATGGAAGAAAAAACAGTCCTGGACCACAGCAGAGAGGCCCCACACTCACCTAAATAGAATCGAAGGAAGGGTGATGGTGTCATGTTCTTAAACATCATGATCTGCACCCAAGGGTTTTTGTACTGGATCTGAGGTATGTTGAAAAACACAAATTTCCTGCAAAAGAGAAGAAATTAAACCCGTGAAACAATAGTTTTTAACCTAAAATTCTGCATACCTGTGTACTTTTCTAGGAAAAAGGTTCAGAACTTTCATCAGATTCAGAAACAGAAACGTAAGTGCCCCTCAAAAGATAACTGATTAAATAAATTACAATAGGACCGTATATCTGGATCCCTCTCCACCCATTCTCCATCCTGAATGGCTAACCTATGTGGACTTTGGAAATGGGGTTCCTTGCCCTCCAGATTGTGTTGCATATGGCCAACAGGAAGTCCTGGCAAAAGACTGGAAGGAGGAAGCAGAGTCAAGGTATTTATTTCCCTGGCCAGTCCCCTGACTCCTTCCATCAGGCAGCCCTCTCCATCTCCAGGTTCCAACTCCCCCTACCTCCACAAGCCTAGACCTGTGATTTCTTTTCCCGATCTTTCCCCACAACTCTGTAAACAGTCCCTTAATTAAAGGCTCAAGTGATCTGAACTTAAATATACCTTAGG
>NW_011888816.1:5062638-5070212 GCF_000151845.1 Pteropus vampyrus | reverse complement strand
ACAGATGGAAGAAAAAACAGTCCTGGACCACAGCAGAGAGGCCCCACACTCACCTAAATAGAATCGAAGGAAGGGTGATGGTGTCATGTTCTTAAACATCATGATCTGCACCCAAGGGTTTTTGTACTGGATCTGAGGTATGTTGAAAAACACAAATTTCCTGCAAAAGAGAAGAAATTAAACCCGTGAAACAATAGTTTTTAATCTAAAATTCTGCATACCTGTGTACTTTTCTAGGAAAAAGGTTCAGAACTTTCATCAGATTCAGAAACAGAAACGTAAGTGCCCCTCAAAAGATGACTGATTAAATAAATTACAATAGGACCGTATATCTGGATCCCTCTCCACCCATTCTCCATCCTGAATGGCTAACCTATGTGGACTTTGGAAATGGGCTTCCTTGCCCTCCAGATTGTGTTGCATATGGCCAACAGGAAGTCCTGGCAAAAGACTGGAAGGAGGAAGCAGAGTCAAGGTATTTATTTCCTTGGCCAGTCCCCTGACTCCTTCCATCAGGCAGCCCTCTCCATCTCCAGGTTCCAACTCCCCCTACCTCCACAAGCCTAGACCTGTGATTTCTTTTCCCGATCTTTCCCCACAACTCTGTAAACAGTCCCTTAATTAAAGGCTCAAGTGATCTGAACTTAAATATACCTTAGGCTACCTGCTGCCACGCTGCCCCATACACCAGACAACAATGGGAAGGTACAAGTGGCACATGGGACAGAAGCACAGTCGCCCAACTTCACCACTTTCCAGCTGTATGACCCAGGGCAAGTTAGTGCTTTGTGCTTCCATGTCTACGCCAAGATGATGGCGATACAGGACAAGCAGTTCAAATTGGAGCCTGTGGTCTATTTTCAAGATGAAATTGACAGAAAGCCCGATTGTGTGACCGTTTACTTGGGGAGAATTCCATAACTGGGGCAGAATCTGCAGTTGAAACAAAAGCAATGACAATTATTAACCCCAGAGAAAACAAAAACCTTTGCAAAAAACAAAAAGGAAAAATAATCAGTACTCTATCTGGCTCAACTGTGTATAGTGTTCACAAAATCATATTAAACACTGAATATTGTTCTATCCAAAATTCCGAAATGACTATATTGGGAAGATGGGGGGTGGGGAGGTGTCGGGGTAGTACGCATGTGTTGAGGGCGGGGAATGGATGTGGTGGTAAAATCCTCATCTTCCTTGATGACAAGGCTCCAGATAATGCCTAAAGCTAAGAAAGTAAGAAGTAGCTAAGTATGGTATTTAATTAGATGAAGGTAAAACTCCAGTTGGTTAGAGTTGGAAGTTGTTGCCTCCAGGGGAAGAAGTGGAAACAGATTGCTACTATAAGCTTTGCCAACCAGAAGGGCACACAGGGTTGGCAGGGCAAAGACTGAATTTATCCTCCTGGGCTTAGGAGGCCTCTGCTCAATTCCCACCCCAAAGCAGAGTATCCAAACTTCCCAGAATTTCATACAAATAAAGCAGGACATATGCATGTAGGAATTTCTCACACATAAAACTACTAAGACAAAAATTAAACAGGATTTTTAAATGGTTCTTGCTGAAGCATGAGAAGAAAGTTAACGATAGGTAACCTTTAATTGAGCACCTGCTGTATATGTTAGACATACTAGGCACTTTATACTCAAATCCTCACTGCAATACTGGAAGGTAAGGTTTTACAACGGAGGAGGTGAGAAAAATTACCTAAACAACCCTAGGTCAACAACTAGTAAGTGAAAAACCCCAGGCTGTGATTAGTTTGCATCTGGACTTCTTCCACAGTGTTGTCACTATCAAATTCACCTAGATTCTGAAGCTCAGGGCTGGACACAGAAGAACTCAATAAACACTAGCAGCTGTTACATCTCTTATTACATCTTAAAGGCAAAAACACCTAGCACAGGTGAGGAGGGACTTAGCCCTCAGGCACTGAATAAGGCAGCTCCCCACACACCCAGCAGATACCAAGGCGATAGGTACCCCAGGGCTGTAGGACTGGCCACTGGCACTTGGAATGGAGGAAGGGACAACTGAAATGCTGAGGGCACATTAACAACCAAAGGCCTGTGGGGCTAGAGCAGGTCAGGCAGGCTCAACTCAAGGGTATAAAAATCGCAAAAAGGGCAAAGGTGGGAAAGGCAAGCCCTTACCACCAGGAACAAGAAACACAGAATGGAGGTATCCTATTTACCTGGAGGATATGTGTGTAGGCTTTGTAGGCCGATTGGATGACCATTTAAATACCGGAGATTTACATTAAAAATATGAAATTCTCTTGGAGCCCACACAGCTAAGATGTAGCCAAGCAGTGAATGGCCCCTTGAGACAGGGCATGTTTTCCAGTTCACGCAGGCCCATCCAATCTGCCTTCCTCCTTTCCAGTACCTGCCTGGCCTCTGCCCTGTGATACCTGAGTGGACGTACAGTGGGTTATGGAGTTTCTGGATGCCCATTCACCCCTAAGACCAAATCTTCCAGGAAGACTTCATCCCAGCAAGCAGGTACAAGTCCTTGGGTTCACCTATGGAAAGCAAACCGCTAAGAGGTAGCTTGTGCCTATCCAACAGCCGTGCAGTGAAGTCCCCTCTCATGGATGACTACTCTTCACAGGGAGTCGTTCTCATGTCCCATTCTGATGCATTCCAATCCCAGTTACTGAAGTACAGGACTCTTCTCTTAGTCACGGTTAAATTCCCAGCACACAGCAGAGGACCTAGCTAGCATTCAGCAAGCCCTCAATAAATTTATAATTAATGCCAGAAAAGCCCAAAGCACGTACTGTTGCCTCAAGGTTCAATTCAACCCATTCACTTGCAAGCTTCTATTCAACGACTCTCTACTCCAAGCTGAAAACCACTGTAGAGTTTACGGTCTAGTTGGTGGGTGGGGCGTGGGAACCTGTGGCGGCTACACAGTTGACATAGTCACTTAATTATAACGGTGAGAAGTTCTCCAAAAAAGCACTTTCAGAGCCGCCGCTCACTGGCCAGCTGTGTGTGGCACCTTGGACAAGCAAGTTATCTAACCTCTCTATGCATTTCCTCGCTCTCAGAGTGGGGATAACAATGGGGTTTCTATAAAAACCAACGAGAGAATCCACAAGGAGCATTCAGAACCGTGCTGCACATATGAGAACTCAATAAATGCCAGCAGCTGTCACTTCTCTCATTGCATCCCCACATCGGCCCTTGGGCAGTATCATCCCCGTTTGGGACCCTGAGGAGCGACTCTCCCAAATCCACCAGACTCGAACCAGGTCTGTAGCCCCTGGGCTGGGCTCCACCCAGACCCCGTGCCGCCCCTCCCCACCGGGAGACTGTATGTCACTGGTAATTCAGGAGACTATTGCCCCCACGGATTGGCATTGTCCTCCTTCCTGTAGGAAGGAAAATGAGGGGGCCCTTGTCCTCGGCTCCGCCGCCCCCTCAGCCTGCACGGCGAGGCCCTACTGTCCTCTTCTTGCTATAGAACCTGGAGCAAGCTGCTCCCCAGTCTCCTCGTCTGTAAAATGAAGGCAACAGCACCAACCTCAGTGGGCCAGCCCCAGGATTAGGTGCAGCCCCAGGTCTCCATGTTACTAGCACGTTGTTATAATCACCGGTAGCGGCCTCACAGGGCTCGGACTGACCTGGCGCCCTCGCCCAGCGCCCCATGCGTATTGTAATTCACCGTCATGACCTTCACCGATTTCTTGAACACCACGTCCCCTTGGCCCAGGTACTGAAGGGTGCGGCGTATCGGGAAGCGGCCCTTCATGCGCATGGCGGCGGTGGCCAGGCGGTGAAGATGAGGCGAGGAGAGACCAGAGCAGCAGAAGCCGCCACGGGTACACCACGCGCCGCTTCCCCTCGGCGCAAAGTACCCACTTCCCGCGCGGACTCGCAGGAGACGACTCCCGGCAGGCAGCGCGCGTGCGGCGGAGCACCCTGGAACTTGTAGTCCTGGCTCGGGTGCTTTGCGGAGGGGCTTGGTTTACGGGCTTGTACACCTTGCTTTAGAGCACCCTCCTCCTGAAACGTTTAGGTTTTTCGCACCCCTGTATATTCGTTTTTCTCCTCCATAAGCGAAATTATTTTTAAATAGGATCAATCATTCAGACAAAATTACAGTAGGAAATAAATCACGAGAGTTGAGTTTGATACCAAGTCGGCTAGTAACTTTCTATTCAACCTGGAATAAGTCGGTTCTCTGTCAACTGCTCGTTTCAAAATGAAGGGTTCAAACCGTGCAATTTCTAACATTGACTAAAAAACTGATTTATAAAAGGAAAAATGAAACTTTGAGGGTACCCCTTCCAGGTTTAGACACTTAACAGCTCTTGATCTGTTTTTTTTTCATAAGCAAAACATGGATGAGATGCATTTCGGAAGTACAACTCTTACTGATTTGAGAACGTTTTTATTTCTCCTTCATTTTTGAAGGATAATTTTGCCAGATATAGGACTCGAGGTTGGTGGGTTTTCAACACTTAAAATTTTTCACTCCACTGTCTTCTTGCATGGTTTCTGACCAGCAGTCAACTGTAATTCTTATCTTTATCTATAGATAATTTTTTCTTTTTTCAAGATTTTCTCTTTGTCTTTGGTTTTGCAATTTGATTAAGATATATGTAGGTGTGGATTTTTAGTATTTATCCTCTCTGGTGCTCTCTGAGCTTCCTGGATCTGGTTTGGTGACTCATTTGGTTCTTAGCTATTATTACTTCAAATCTTTTTCTTCACTTTTTTCTTTTCTGGTATTCCAATTTTACATCTTGTGAAATTGTCCCAGAGTTCTTGGATATTCCTTTTTTTTTTTTTCATTCTTTTTCCTCTTTCTTTGCATTTCAGTGGAGCGATTCCTGTTGACCTATCTTTAAGCTCATTGATTGTTTTCTCGGTTGTGTCTAGTTTACTGATGAGCCCATGAGAGACTTTTGTTAGGTTTTTTTTAAATTTCTAACATTTCCTTTTGACCATTATTAGTGTCTTTATCTCATCTTACATTACCCATCTGTTCTTAGATATTATTTACTTTTACCATCAGACACATGTTAACGAGCTATCTTAAATTTCCTGTCTGATAACTCCAACATCTGTGCTATATCTAAATGTAATTCTGATACTTGCTTTGTCTCATCAGACCATGTTGTTTTTTCTTCTTGCCTTGCCTTTTTTAGCATGCTTCTCGTTTGGTTGAAGAACTCTAGTATATGGATTGCTGTTAATCTGACTAGGAATTGCGTTGTCTTTAATGTTTGCTGTAGCTGTGGGAGCCAGAGGCTTCAAGTTCCTCTAGTCTTTTTTACCCCTCCTTTTGACTTTGGGCTTCCTTAGATAATTCCTCTTCAGAAAGTTTGTGACTCTTTTAGCTGTAACCCACTGTTATTACTGGAGCCGTGTGGAGGAGAGGAAGCAGTCTATAATCTTATGATAAAATTCCAGTATTTTAGTGGGCCTATGTTCCTGTGCTATGCCCTTCATAAGTGTTTCTTAATCTCTGTGATATTGTAATATAATAAATATATATTCGGTCTTTGTTCCTGGTTCTGGGCCAAATCTCCTAAAGGCCTTGTAATTTCCTTAATAAAATAGGAGCATCTTTTGTCATAATCTCTGGGTTTGGTCCCCATTCCTAAAATAACTCTGGAGAGATAAAAGTGAAAGGAGCATCTTTTGTTATTCTTGTCTCTGGTCAACCACACCAATTTTGGCAAATGAAGTGACTTGGAAAGCCCCTCAGAATGGGCTGGTTGCCAGAACCACAGGATTAGAGGGTTGGAACTTTCAGCCCCATGCCCCCAACTTCGGACCCCTGGGAAAGGAAGAGGGACTGGAGGTTGTTAATCACTAATGGCCAATGATTTAGTCAATCATGCCCACGTAATTAAGCCTCCATTAAAAAACAAAAACAAAAAAAAACCAAAATCCCTAACTGAAGAGCTTGGGAGAACCGACAGCTTGGTGAACACATCAAGACGCTGGGAGAGTGGTGTGCCGAAAGAGGACATGGAAGCTCTGCACCCCTTCCCCCAATACCTTGTCCTACACCTCTCTCCCATCTGGCTGTTCCTTAAACTGAATTATTTTATAGTAAACTAATAATCTAGGAAGTAGACTGTCTTCCTGAGTTCTCTGGGCTGTTATAGCAGATTACCGAACCCAAGAAGGGTGTTCTAGGAACCCCTGATTTATAAGCCGGCAAGTCAGAAGTACCAGAAGCCTACCCTTTGCAAATGGAATCTGATGTGGGGGCAGTCTTGTGGGACTGAGCCTTTAATATGTGGCACCTGACCAATCCAGGTAGTCAGCATTGAATTAAATTGTAGGACACCCAGCTGGTGTAAAAGAACTGGTCGGTGTAGGAGAAAAGCCCATACTGTCAGAAGTGTGAGTAGTGGAGTTTATGGAAAAACAAGTTTTCTTTTGCCTTTCCCTTACTTAAGACAGGAAGGCTAGAGAGGGATGGAGTGGAGGAAATGCCCTTCCCCCAGATGAGATTAGACTCAGGTAGTTTTCCCCTTGTGGAATAATGCTCTGAGCTTATTTTACAAAGATCACTCTTCCCCTTCCCCTGCCAGAGCCACCAACAGTTCTCAGCTCTTATCTGTGGAAACCTGGAGTTCCTGGAAGCAAAACCCACGAAAATGTGGGATCTCCCTTAGGCCGTGGGCCCCCACGAGTTTCTCAGTCTCTGCTAGTCTGCATTCAGTCTCCAGCAACTCACCAAGTGTTCCTACCAGCTTGGTTCCAGTGGCTTCTGCTCCAGGTAAGATTTCAGCTGTAACTCTGTGCTTAATCTCACCGCAGTCATTTTTTCATCTGTAAACTGGGATCGTTGGGAAGATTAAATGAGGTAATCCACGTGTAATACTTAGCATTCTGGCTGGCCCACAGTGAGCACTAAATAATATCTTCTCCTGGTTTAGTAATCTACATAGGTCCTGGTGAGGTCTGTTTCAAGGCTCAAGTGGTCAATATCAGAAACCCACTCAGCAGCTCCCAACCTCTGTTCCCACTGCCCATTTCTGCCACTTTTGGGCCAGACACAATGCTTGCGCACTTCCACTGTGCCTGACCCAGACTGAACCCTACTTGTTGCTTAGGGCATAGTGGATCAGGCTGACCAGGCTTTAAATCTTCATTCCTCCCCTGACTGGCTGTGTGACCCCAGCCAGGCTAACCTCTTTCAACCTGTTTCTTCATCTGTCAGATGAATACCTAAATAACTACCTCACAGGCCTGCTGGTAGAACTAAATGAGGAAACACGGAAAATGTAGCAGTGCCTGGCACAATGGCCGCTATAAGGGTCCTCAAACTCACTGAGCCTGTTTCTTCCAATGTGAAATGGGGATAATAGGACGTAAATGATTTTACACTATACTTGCGTAAAATGGTTCATTTAGTCACCAGTGCAGGAGTAACTGGGGATATGGGCAGAACTGGAACCCATATTTATCCCAGTAAGAGCTCAGTGATCTTGATTCTGTCTGAAGGCCTTAGCTAGACAGGTAACATAGAAGCTAGGGCTATCTTCTGACACTCAATACGAAGGTCATTAAGCAAGGGGGGAAGGGATGTTATCTGGTGACTCT
>NW_011888816.1:5059870-5062588 GCF_000151845.1 Pteropus vampyrus | reverse complement strand
GCAAAACCCACGAAAATGTGGGATCTCCCTTAGGCCGTGGGCCCCCACGAGTTTCTCAGTCTCTGCTAGTCTGCATTCAGTCTCCAGCAACTCACCAAGTGTTCCTACCAGCTTGGTTCCAGTGGCTTCTGCTCCAGGTAAGATTTCAGCTGTAACTCTGTGCTTAATCTCACCGCAGTCATTTTTTCATCTGTAAACTGGGATCGTTGGGAAGATTAAATGAGGTAATCCACGTGTAATACTTAGCATTCTGGCTGGCCCACAGTGAGCACTAAATAATATCTTCTCCTGGTTTAGTAATCTACATAGGTCCTGGTGAGGTCTGTTTCAAGGCTCAAGTGGTCAATATCAGAAACCCACTCAGCAGCTCCCAACCTCTGTTCCCACTGCCCATTTCTGCCACTTTTGGGCCAGACACAATGCTTGCGCACTTCCACTGTGCCTGACCCAGACTGAACCCTACTTGTTGCTTAGGGCATAGTGGATCAGGCTGACCAGGCTTTAAATCTTCATTCCTCCCCTGACTGGCTGTGTGACCCCAGCCAGGCTAACCTCTTTCAACCTGTTTCTTCATGTCAGATGAATACCTAAATAACTACCTCACAGGCCTGCTGGTAGAACTAAATGAGGAAACACGGAAAATGTAGCAGTGCCTGGCACAATGGCCGCTATAAGGGTCCTCAAACTCACTGAGCCTGTTTCTTCCAATGTGAAATGGGGATAATAGGACGTAAATGATTTTACACTATACTTGCGTAAAATGGTTCATTTAGTCACCAGTGCAGGAGTAACTGGGGATATGGGCAGAACTGGAACCCATATTTATCCCAGTAAGAGCTCAGTGATCTTGATTCTGTCTGAAGGCCTTAGCTAGACAGGTAACATAGAAGCTAGGGCTATCTTCTGACACTCAATACGAAGGTCATTAAGCAAGGGGGGAAGGGATGTTATCTGGTGACTCTCGCAACATGCATGTGCACATACACGCACCCCTCCAATCACTAACATCTGCTATTTTATTTTATTTTTTTAAAAAGGTACAAGGCCCCAGAGTAGTGCATGCAAATCGATGACTCTCAAATTGTCCATCATTGTCGTATGACCAGCACAATCTGCTACCACAGTCTGTGACCCGGTAAAGAGACCAGCTTCTCACTTTGAGTCCCATCACCTCACTATGCCAATGTCTAGCCTATCATCACATAGCTCATGAAGACTCAGGTACATTTTAGTATCTGAACAGCAAAGACACATTGAGCTGCAAGTACAATCAGTAAGTGTCCTTAGTGTATTAGACAGGGAAAAATCCAAACAAGAGAAAAGCCAACTTCATTTGATGCCTGAATCCCCAAAGTCTCTTCCATGTGTGATCTTTATCTAGGCAGACCTGCCAACGCCATATCAAGAACGTGCTCATTTTCCTATGAGAGAATACCAGTTGCCTTGAAGGACTGCAAGAAGGATGAAATTTTCACATGAGGTAAGAACTTAAAATTATGGCTGCAATTCACAGGCCATCTTTTCCATGATGTTAATTAATCTCTGTAAATTCAACTTTGGGTCTGTGTGAATTCTGGGAAATAGTACTGCTGAGAAATAGAGAATTCTAAATCCTATCATGTATATGATTATAGGAGAATATAGCCATAAAGAATTAAATGGAAGAATTCATGGATGAGTACGGCCATGAAAGAATTCACATCAGAAGGTTTTAGTTTGGTTTAGGGATATTCAGTGATTTTTTTTTTTTTTTTTTAGTTTTAAAAATGTTTCTTTTATGTGTGGTTCTCGATGCTTAGTTACTTACAGACTGCTACCTGTGGTTGATTTCAGGGAAAGGATATGTTCAGTGAACTAGTCTTATTTGAAACCACCAGCTAATTAAAAGAGATCTTTTCATGAGAAAAGTTAGTTATGAGAAGCAGCATTTAGCTTCTTGAACTACCTGCTTTTTGGTGCAGAGACCTTCCTCCTCTTCAGTCAGAGAGAAATGACAGACTGAGCAGGGAGGAGCATGCAGCCATCCATGAAAAATTCCAGAATTAACAGCATGAAGGGCACAAACTTCGAGGAAGAAAAGATACCTGTACCAGGCAACATTTTAGATGCCTGATTGCCAACCTCCCAAAACCATCATGGTGATCAGCAAGGTTGGCAACTGGCTAACGTTAGTGACCACTCACATTCCTTTGTGAACAAAACCCAAATGCGAGGGAGCTTCCACACACACCCTCCACTGACTCCCCACATTCCCACACCCCTATACAGGACCTTTTCATTCAGTCTAAAGATCCAGTGGGTGCTAAATTAATGATAATAGTGTCAACACAAATACAGGTTATTTTTACACCACGATGTTTTTCAAACATTCCCAAGATCAACAGGAGTCTTCCCAGAATGTAACAAAATGAATTTTAGCACTCACACCAGTAACCAGTGAGAGTATGACACAGAGTTAGTTTAGCTAAGGGGTATAAAGTGACTAGTGGTCAGTTACTGTTCATTAATTAAGAAGCATAATTGCAGGAACTCTACCCAGAGCTGAGCACTTAGGTATCATGATGTCAGATGCCAGTTAAGGGTTATGTTCCTGTAAACCAAAGCACCAGAGCTAAATTAACAATTTCCCTTTTTGTCCTCAACTGGAGAAGAGTTCAAGTACAACAGTGCTACCAGAATGGTCCTGGGTTGTGCCTCTTCAAACATTTCAGTTTCTTA
>NW_011888816.1:5026698-5059820 GCF_000151845.1 Pteropus vampyrus | reverse complement strand
AAGAATTAAATGGAAGAATTCATGGATGAGTACGGCCATGAAAGAATTCACATCAGAAGGTTTTAGTTTGGTTTAGGGATATTCAGTGATTTTTTTTTTTTTTTTTTAGTTTTAAAAATGTTTCTTTTATGTGTGGTTCTCGATGCTTAGTTACTTACAGACTGCTACCTGTGGTTGATTTCAGGGAAAGGATATGTTCAGTGAACTAGTCTTATTTGAAACCACCAGCTAATTAAAAGAGATCTTTTCATGAGAAAAGTTAGTTATGAGAAGCAGCATTTAGCTTCTTGAACTACCTGCTTTTTGGTGCAGAGACCTTCCTCCTCTTCAGTCAGAGAGAAATGACAGACTGAGCAGGGAGGAGCATGCAGCCATCCATGAAAAATTCCAGAATTAACAGCATGAAGGGCACAAACTTCGAGGAAGAAAAGATACCTGTACCAGGCAACATTTTAGATGCCTGATTGCCAACCTCCCAAAACCATCATGGTGATCAGCAAGGTTGGCAACTGGCTAACGTTAGTGACCACTCACATTCCTTTGTGAACAAAACCCAAATGCGAGGGAGCTTCCACACACACCCTCCACTGACTCCCCACATTCCCACACCCCTATACAGGACCTTTTCATTCAGTCTAAAGATCCAGTGGGTGCTAAATTAATGATAATAGTGTCAACACAAATACAGGTTATTTTTACACCACGATGTTTTTCAAACATTCCCAAGATCAACAGGAGTCTTCCCAGAATGTAACAAAATGAATTTTAGCACTCACACCAGTAACCAGTGAGAGTATGACACAGAGTTAGTTTAGCTAAGGGGTATAAAGTGACTAGTGGTCAGTTACTGTTCATTAATTAAGAAGCATAATTGCAGGAACTCTACCCAGAGCTGAGCACTTAGGTATCATGATGTCAGATGCCAGTTAAGGGTTATGTTCCTGTAAACCAAAGCACCAGAGCTAAATTAACAATTTCCCTTTTTGTCCTCAACTGGAGAAGAGTTCAAGTACAACAGTGCTACCAGAATGGTCCTGGGTTGTGCCTCTTCAAACATTTCAGTTTCTTACTACTAAACACTCAGAAAAAAATATCTCACTGGTGCCCCAAGTCAGGACAAGATGAACCAAAAGGGAAGAAGGCTGATCAATTAGCCTTGAAAATTATTTTGTTTTATCTTCTGACTTAGGGAAGCTTCCACTCCCCTGACAAAGTTCCACAAAAGCTTCCTGATCACCAATTCCTACATTATAGACTGGGTCCTCTGAAAAATCCCAAGTTCGAGTAATTTTGCCAAAAATCTAGAGGAGATTTCTCCAAGGACAGACAATTGTCCCAGCAGTTATTCAGTTCCAACAGAGCAACATTTGGGTGCAGACTCTTCTCCCAAATAATACTAGCTCTATGGACCACAAACTTAACCACTCCTATTTTCTAAAAAGCTCATGATGAGACGGACGGTGATACCCCAGCAGTGAGTGTTTAACTTCCTAAAAGAGATGAGAACTTAAAACAGAGAAGGAAACAGACCCTAGTGAAACCTCATCCCTATCACCCGCTGGGCTCCCCTGGGTCTAAACTAGTGCCTTCCTAGCAATACCTCCCCCTTCTATTGCGCAAGCAGGATGTACCCAGAGGGCAGAGGAAGCCCTGGGTGAAAGAAACCCACAGCCTAACAGTGAAAGACTTTTGCCAGGGCATTGTAAGGTTTAAAGGAACCCATCTTGTCCATCTTGGCTAAAGGGCCCTATATAAGGCTGCCCTATAATACTGCATAATAACCAAAGACTAGGCAGGAACAAATGGACCAATAGAACTGCATTTAGGTATACTGCAGTAGTAAAAATTTAAAGTCCCTTCTAAAGGGAAACCCCAAGTGAAAAAAAAAAAAAAAAAACCAGGAAAAAATAAAACGGCAAATGAATGCTGATCCTTCCTGTTCTAGTTCCCATGTTATTATTCAACTGTAGTGGAAAAACCTTTAAATGCACAGCACTAAACAGACTTCCTCCCTTAACCTGTGTGCGTCTTAATTCTACCCCTTCCTCCTTCCCATCAATCCCACCAACTCTCTCTCCTGCTCCACTGGCTTCTGCCAGGCCCCTGGACCCAAAGAAGCCCTGCCCACCCATTGGTCAGTCAGTGGCCCCCTTCTGTTTGGCCAGGGTGCGCTTCAGCTCTCTCAGGTTCTCCGTCAGCACCTCCACCTCATCCAGGCGGCCGCACTGCTTGGCATCAAAGATGTATGCCTTGATGTTATCAATCTGCTGGAGGAGGAGCTCCTCCTCTATGGGCTCCTCGCCCTCAGGCCCACTGTCACTGTCCATCTCAAAGGGGTTGGTACAGGTGGCTTCCTCGAAGGGGTTGCCAGGAAGAGGAGGGCTTGAGGGCCTCTGGTGGGGATGCTCATCTTCCTCATCGAAGGGGTTGGGTGCTGGGCTGTCTGAGTTAGTAAAGGGATTTCCTTCCACTGTCTCCTCTTCTTCCTCTTCCTCAAAAGGATTATAATCTTTGAGGATGCGGGATGAAGAGCCGAAGGAAGGCTCTGCAGCAGGAGGGCTGGTAGAGCCCTTTGCTGTGGGGCTGGAAGAGTTTTCCTCATCAAAGGGATTTAAGGAGGGGACCTCATCATGCTGTGACATGGTGCTCTGGGGAAAGAATTCCTGGCCAAGAGCTGGGGGCCCAGACCACACTCTAATGGGCTCGAGAGCTGAGCTGGGTGAAGGGGTCTTGGCAGCTGCACTGCTCTGAACCAGGGAAGAGCCCAGATCCAACGCATGAGTAAGGTGGGTGTGAGGCTCTCTGCTGGGCTCCAGCTGAAAAGGCCTGATTTCTCGGAAGTCCAGAGACTGAGTCCGTGTGTGCAGGGATGCAGCCTGGAACTGTTCCTTTTCTCGTTCCCATTCCCGTTCACGCAGCATCTGCAGCTGTTCCCGTTGCAGGTCCTCCTCCTCAGCCTGCTTCCGGGACAGCTCAATGGCCTTCTCTGTCTGCTGCTGGTCATACTCATCCTGCAACTGCTGGAGGTTCTCCTGCAGTGTGCGCACTTCATCTGTCCGGCCTGCGGCCTTGGCCTGCCTGATAAATGATGTGATGTTGTGGATCTGCTGAAGGAGGGGGTCCGAATCTTCACTCTGTCCTTGACCTCCTGACAGTGGGAGCCAGCCCTCAGCCTTTCTCAAGGGGGCAGGGCCCCTGCGAAGAGATGCCACCTCCCCGTTGGCACGAGATAGCAGGTCACTCTGCCTTTCCTCAAGCCTTCGTTGAGATTCCAGGGCAGCCTGGAGAGACACCAAAGCCAAAGAAAAAAACCAAAGTCACTAGGCCAACAGCAGCCACACTGTCAGCTACCCTCTGCATTCCCACTATCCCTGTGCCCAGGAGACTCCAACTGCCCATCTAAGGATTAAGAGAGCCAACTGCTAAAATCAAGCCATGCTTTTGTTTCAGGGGTAGAAGAGGGGCAAACCCTGATTTTCAAAAATAAATTAATGAATAACAGTAAGTTAAGGGGTAAAATTTTCTTAATCTTAGATTCATCGTATACTTGTCGTAAACCTTTGAGGCCTATTACCACTCAGGTACTCTAGAATCTCACACAGTATTAAATACACGTATTACTTTCTGTTTAACATTGAGTATTCCAAAGTGTTCTACAAAGAACTCCCCGGTGTCTAGATCCTCTGCAACCCGTACTAGAGAGAGAACTGCCACGCTCTATGGTATTCTGGACAGGAGAAAAACAGTAGAACCTCTGAAAGAAAAATAGGACTTGCAGAGACTGACAATTTTGATGTCTATGATGACAGTGAAGCCAGAACAGAACAGAAGAAAAATGGAAACTAGAGAGAGCAAAAGGTTCTGATTTACTACAACCTCACAGGAACTCTTGGGAGCCGGAGGAGGCCTCTGTGCTCAAGAGAGAAACAGGGAAGAAGCCAGACACCAGCATCCCTGTGCTTCACTTACCTGTCTTTCCAGTTTCCTCTTCCTCTCTATCTCCTGCTTCCTTTTCTTTTTTAGTTCCTCAAACTGTTCTTTGGTTGGCAGTGACATCAAACCAAGCAACTTTTCCTGTATGGAGTCACAGACAATTTTACACTTAAACCCTTTTAGGAAAAAAAAAGAGCCTTAAGGGCTGTGGTGGAAGTCCTCTTAAGCTAAGGCGCTCCATCTTTGGACAGTCACATTAATTAGCAACAGCAAGAAAGGACCTAACCCTTAAATTGGACCACACTTCCAAATGGGCCTGCCTTTTCCTTATGAAATGATAAACACCAGGTATCCCAGTTATTCACATCCTAGTGAGGCCTTTCCCTTGCCCTCCCCATCTACATTTATAAGCCTCCATCCAAGCCCCCTAATACCTTTTCCCTGCTTTATGTTTGTCCACAGCACTTTCCAACATAGGCCATATATTTTAGTTGTCTATATTCCTCTGTAGAATATAAGCTTCATGAGAACAGGAATGTTTATCTTTTTACTTTTGGCAGGATACCCACCAACTAACTAGGACATTGCCTGCTACGCAGTAGGCCTTCACCGAATGCCTGTGGAATATAGTCCCTAATCAAATGGAAAAAGGGCCTAATTCTCTGCGATACAGTGGTGAAAAACTAACCCAATAGGATTATTAGATCCCTCTGTCATGGAGCCCCAAAGGTGGTTAACTGTGACTCCCACAAGGGGCTTTCTGAGGTAGCGACAACTCAGATCAGCCACCTAGGTTTAGTCTGTCCTTGAACAATCAGCTGTTTTTTCCCAATCAATGGCCCACGAAGAGTTCCTTAGGAGTCATACCAAGGAAGAAATGCTATGGACACGTATGTCCATCGGGCAATACCCATAATAGCAAAAAAAATGAGAATCTATCAAATACCAAATGAAAAGGAAATGGTTAAATAAAGGATGGTATATAATTCAAAGCAGTATTTCATAGCCATTCAAATGAGAGCTATTTGAAGACTATGCAAAAAAGTACTTAGGATATAAAATTCAGTGATAAAAAGTAAAAACATAAATTTGCAAATATACACCAATTATAACTACTTTATATGACAAATGTTAATGGAAATAAAATATACCAGAATGATGCATGATACTATTGGGGACATAAGATTAAAAGTAGTTTCTACTTTTCTTTGAAATCTAGATTTTTCTCTAAATGTGGCATAATACATTTATAATCTTACAATGTACAAATAAAAAAAAAAAAAGCCAGTGGCTTGGTCTGCCTCCTGAGTGGTAGAAGAGCAGGGGAGGCAAGTGAAACATTTCTGCCACCCCAGGATGGCTTTACCTGCACAAAAAGTGTAGCTGAGTATCTGATCATCCTCTGCAGCCGCAAAGTGTTTAGATGTGGTGGAGGATCCTGGTTCAAGCCCAGGGTTAAGATCTTCTTACTGAATTGAAACAAATACATCAATGTAACAAGCGCTGCCAGCCTCAGAAACAAGGGTGAGAAGTCTCTGAGTTGCCAGGCTTGCATGCTGGGAAGGTTTGTGGAGCAGATGGGTTAGACTCCACTGAAGTGTCCTTGAAGGTAAAGCCCATTTCTCACTTTTTGGCTGTACCCAAAGCCCCTAACACAGCACAGACTTCATGACAAATATTTGGCCATCATGACAAATATTTGGCCATATGTGTAGGGCCAGCTTCTTGGGTGAGTGACCTATGGTAGCACAACAGAGTCTGGTGCTGAGAAGAGCCGTGAGCTTGGTTTAAGATTCTGCTGTCATTGTCTTAAAATTCTTAATAATTTTGAACAAGAGACTTGCATTTTCATTTTGCACCAGGCCCCACAAATTACAGAGCCAGTCCTGCATGTACGGATGGACAAGGATTTCTCATTCTCATCATTTGAGTCACTGTACTTCCAACACTGCAAAGGGCTAATTTAACCCCAACAGCCAGCTGGCTGTGGTGCATTTTCTCACCTATAAAATGGGGATATTAATCCCTACCTCATACAGTAACTTTGGTAGGATAAACGAGCTACAGCTCCAGTGATTATTTCCTGGCACACAACTGGTGTCAATAAGCTCCTATTCCTTTAATAATAATGAACATTAGAAATATTTAACCAAGAATTACTCACCTTCCTCCTCAGACATACCACTGTCACTGGGACTTTCAGTAAGTTCAGGTTTGTTTGCCACTCAACGACGCATTAAAACAGCACCTCCACCACTCAAGGCAGCAGGTAGGACATCATCTAATACACCTTACCTTAAAGCATCTATTAGCTCGTACACTTTCTGCACTTCTATTCGAAGGTCATTGGCATGTTCCAGGCTGTAGGTTGTCTCTCCAGCACTAAGGAAGAATCATAGAGATGTTTGATCTGAGTTTCATCACACTAACTGGAGAGTGTAGTGTAAAAGGACTCTAAAGGTTTAAGGTCTCACAAAGAGAAACACAGTTAATTCTCTCCAAGTGGCATTTCACTCTTGTATATAATGTAGTGCTCATTCCTTTTCAAATGTAAGTGCTAATCAAATAGAAGCCACTTTTCAGTTTGCAAACACCATTAAGAATAGACTCGTGCCTAGGCCTCCAAGGCCTAGCTCTTAAGCTCATGGCCAAAATAAATGCAACTTAGTCTGCTTAGGCTTACTTTCTCTGAACAATTTCACTACATCTAATAAGATTTATGAAGTAGTTTACTAAATGAGTTGGTTAAACTACATCAGAGCAGAAAGCACTTGGCTTTTCTCACTCAAAGTCTACTACCCAGGGACAACAAAAACAACAGGAAAGCTGACAAAGGGAGCCCCAGGGGCAATATCCAGCATGGCATTGTATCAACTGCCCCATGCTCATGGGTCTTATGAACAACTGCTCCCTACATGAGAAAAACACTTTGACTCCAATCGAGAAGGGAGGAGAAGGAGGAACTCTGTCCACAGTAGAACAGGGGGCATCAGGGAAGGCCAGAGGTGGCTTAACTCCAGTCTCAGAGAAATAACAGCAGTTATTGTGTGACCTTAGAATTGTTCATTTACAAGTCTGTCACCTCCACCAGACTGTTGAATTCCAAGTGCAGTGATTGTGGCTTTTTATTTTTATATCCTCGGTAACTAGCACATGGGGCAAGCTTCATCAGTGTTTACTGAGAAACAGTTCAGAAGATATTGCAGCTATTAATCCAGCCTCAGCAATGGCCATTCAACTCCCATTCTGAGGTGGCAGCAATTTAAGTTAAATAGGCAGAAAGGACTGCTGCATTTACCTATTTTACCATCTATAAAACAGTCAGAGCTGGAAAAATATTGGTGTGTGCTATAATTTGAGGATTCAGTGAAGTTGTTTCATTATCTCTCACTGCATAGTTTACAAAAAGAACATCGGACTAGAATTGAGAAGACTTGTTTGTGCTGTTTTAAGATCTCCAAGTTATGTGGAAAAGAACATGGTTGGCCCAAATCTGAGATCACTTCCCCTGGTGTCAGTCACGTCAACCAATTCAACTGCATTTCCCTCAGAGCAACTATCACATCTGGAGTTATTCTGTTCATTATTTGTTCACTTGGATATGACCTGTGCTCCCATGAAAATGAAGCTTCACAATAATGGACACTGTCTTTACTGTTCATTGCTATTGCCCCAGCACCTAGACAAGAGCTTGGCATGTAACCAGTGCTCAATAAATATCCATTGAATGAAAGAGTGAGACAATTAAATGCACTTAAAGCCCTTTAGAACCTTCCTTTCTAAGGGGAAGGAGAAGTCAAGACATTTGGAAATGTGCTCAGCAATGCTAGTTTCCCAACTGGCTAGGGAGGCCCATCAACTCACAATTGTATGTGTGGCGGGGGGGCAGGGGGGAGGTGGTGGTGGGCAGGGCACAAAGCAAAAAAGGAGCAAGACTCAGGGAAAGGAGCCCCTTGGTAACAAATGCATGAGGAAAATACTGAGTACTAGCTCAGATTACCAGGAACACAGCTCTCCTTGCTGGCAGGTAGAAGACAGTTCTGCTCTAATGTCAAACCAATGGGTAGGGATAGGAGGAGGGGTACTGATTCCAGTAAGCTTCAGGGAGAAATGGAGCACGAGACAGATCCTCTAAGCCAAGGACTTTCTATTTCAGGAAGATGTATATCAGAATCACCTGGGGTACTTCTTCCAACCTATTCACAGAAAGGGCAGTATGTTCTACTGACTGAAACTCTTGCTCAGTGAATTACAGGTAGAGAAGAAAATGGTTTCTTTCTCTGCAGTTCTTCAGAACCAGGAATGGAAAGAGGAAGAGTGGGGTGCAGGAGGTGCATATATAAGGAAGAAGGGGCCCTAGGACAATGATGGCTGTGAGGGCTCAAGAAATAGAGTTTGCTTCCTTTCCACTCAGGGGAAGGGGTGTTTTTGCCATAAACCAACTGGGTTTAGTCTTTCATGTTTTGAAAGTCAGAGATTTACAGACTCAAGAGTGAGGAAACTCCTTAAGGACTACACAAACAAAAAAGTTAATTTTCTTTGCATATGAGACCCACAATGGGCTTAGAATATGATCACTGACACCATGAAGGAAAAGCCAAGCTTACACTTTTGTTTTTTGAAACTGCTATATAATATTGTCACTATAAATGTTCAATAAAAATATAGGTTTGTGCTAAACAAGATACATCTAATTTTACATGCATCAACTACAAAGGTGGCAGGTGGGTAATACAGGCTTAAAACAAAAGCAGACAATTCTTAAATTGAGAACACTGGACACCATAATTAATTTTTTTTCTGCAGGTTGGGAAAAAAACTGCTGGGATTTGATTTTAGTAGTAGCACCTCAAATTCTAGCTCATATCACTAACCTTCAGAAGGAGCAATGCTCTTAAGAAAGTCAGCAAATTTTTTCCATAACGAGAGAGGGGGAATGAGCTGACTGCTAAAGTGTCTGGAGTTTATTACTAGGATGATGAAAATGTTTTAAAATTAAGACAGTGGTGATAGTTGTACACATTTGTAAATATACTAAAAACTACTGAACTGTACTATACATTTGAAAAGGGTGAATTTTATGGTGTGTGAATTATATCTTGATTTAAAAGAAAGAAACAGATGGCAGGCTAGATTTGGCCCATGGGCTGAAGTTTGCCAACCCCTGCTCTAAAGAAAATGCCTGCCCTAAGTGGCATCTACTCAGGCAAGAAGAGAAAGCATACTGCCCTTGCTCACCTCCAGATGCTGCACTCAGCAGTGGTGCCTATTGTCCAAAGCCCTTCCCAAACCTGCTCAAGCAGAATAGCTGGGGTCACCTAAATGGATGGCTACACAGGACAGTAATGTGCGCCACACAAATAATACAGACATGAGAAAAAAAAATGGCGTTGATGATAGAGGCTCTGTTCATACCTCTGGCGCCCAAATCAAAGTTGTGATGGAAACAAGGAGCAGCAGCAAGGAAAAATCGCCTGGGATGAACAAGCCATACAGCTAGGGAGAAATCCAAGAAAACACCCTGCAACGGCAGAAGGTAGGATGGGGTGAGGACTCAGGCTGCCTGGTCTTGAGTAGCTGAGTGAGACAGAGGTTGTGGCAGAGGCAGATGCCTCTTAAAGGGGCCACGTCTGCAAGCAGATTTCCCCAGTGACAGACCTGCTTACTCTGACCACCAGTGCTGATTGGACTGGGCACAGGGGGCACCAGGGACTTACAGGGAGACATTGTTGGAATGAGGCGAGACTTGCTCTGTACAGAAGTGGTGGTGTTATCAATTCTTTCCTGTTGAGCCCTCCCCTGTACCAGTGCGCTGGACATAATGCCACCATAACCCTGACGTCATCAAACTGGATAACAGAGGTCACTCCGCCTAGAGAATTCCCTGAAACTCCACGTCCCCCAACTCAGAGCCCCACCCAAGCCACGTCCAGGTATATCCTCAGTGAGTCGGGTGCTCCTTGCTGAGCAGTGCCTTGACTCACACTGGAGGCAGCTGGCCTCGGTTTCTGGCATGGCCTTTTGAGGCAACTATAAGCACAGCACCTGTGGATTGCTTGCTGAATCTTAGCAGGTGGCCCTGGAGGGGCAGAGGCATGGGCTAAATTTGGCCTGCAGCTCAGGACTGTGCCACTGGACACCTACTTCACAAATCCATTCTAATAAGACCAGGAGACTTAGGAGCTTTGCTTAGTATGTAGAAACAGACACGGAGAGACAGCCAAAATGGGAAGACAAAGAAGCAAAAGCCATATAAGAGAACAGAACAGAGATCTAGATATAATGGAGTCAAGTAATATAACAGATGTAGAGTTCAAAACACTGGCTATAAAGATGCTCAATGAACTTTTGGGAAGTGTAGAGAACTTCAACAAAGAGATAAAAAATACAAAAATGGAAATGGAAATTATAAAAGGGAACCAGTATGAAATGAACACATTATCTGAGACGAAAAATATATTAAATGGAATAAACAAAGTAATAAACAAAGTTAATAGAGAAGAGGATCAAATGCCTTATCTAGAGGACGGGAAAGCCAAAGACACACAATCAGAACAGTAAGATAAGATACCAAGACTTTAAAAACTATGCAGGACAGAAGGGCTTGGCACAAAATATTGAACAGGATGAAGACCCAGAATCTATAACCAAGAATAATTTATCCAGCAAAGCTATCATTTAGAGTTGAAGGACGGAAAAGGAGCTTCTCAGACAAAAATAAGCTAAAGGAATTTATCACCACAAAGCCAATATTACAGGAAATGTTGGAGGAACTTCTTTAAGAAGAAAAAACATGTATCAAAAACAGGAATAAAGAATGGTAACAATTACATTCCTATCAATAAGTACCTTAAATGGAAAAGAATTAAATGCTCCAACTAAAAGATAGAGTGGAAGAAAAGATAAGAAAACAAGATTCCTACATATGGAAAGGAAGGGGATGGAAAAAGATATTGCTTTGATGGACCTAGAAGGTGTTTAAGTCAGACAGAGAAAGATAAACACTATATGATTTCACTTATATGCAGAATCTAAGGAATAAAAAGAACAAACTAATCGAAAACAGACTCAGAAATATAGTGGACAATTTGGTGATGGACAGAGGGGAGAAGGGCTTGGGAGGCTGGGAGAATGGGGTGAAGGGTTAAAGAAATACAAATTAGTAGCTGATGGATGGTCATGGGGATGGGGAGCATGGCACAGGGAATGCAGTTAGCATTAATACATTGGCTAGGTGGAGGGTCAGAGGAGGGAGGGAACAATTTGGGAGGATCGTTTTACGAACTAGATTGATGTCTAACCAATGTATTGTATACTTGAAACTAATTAAATAAATTAAATTAAATAATTAAATAAATAAATTGGGGGGGGGGGGGAAAAACCCCAAACACGAAAACAATAGACATGACAAAGATTCTCAGCAGTCAGTCATAAAAGAAAAGCATGGCCAGAGTTAAGATTTTCATTTTCAGCTACTAAAGATATGACCTAAAATACCAAGAGTCATTGAATTAGAAAAACAAAGAGGAACAGCTTACTTTAATGACGCTGCCATCTTGATGTATTCAGGAGCTTTTTGGTCAACTTTCTCCATGCAAAGTCGTAATTTCTAAGAACAAAAAAGAAAGTGAGTGGTGCTCTAAGGGCACACAAAAGCCTACCCAGAGGTTATGCTGCATCAATAGAGATATATTTAAAATATGCAGTTTTCTAAAATGTAGATAGTAGTTTTTTGTTTCATTTTGTTTGTTTTTACTGTTGTTATCAATTTCCTGACTCACAGACTTACTTTACAAGCAGAAAATTTTGCAGGAAGGAAAGAGAGGGCAAAACTTTTGACTGGATGTTTTTGAGAGGAGCAAAGCCTTCCAGGACACAAGCCAGAGTTTATCAAGGCAAAGAAAAGGAAGCAGTTGCTACATTCTTACTGTCAGGAGATGCAAGACACCAGCACAAGGCATCTACAGAGCATACTTCAAAAAAGAAGGAAGCAAAAAGCACAGTGGCTATTTCCAAATATGAGTTACCAGGTCATGAACTCTGCATAAATGATGTATAATGGCTACATGTGCAGCTGAACAAAGGGTTTAATTAACACTATTTCTAGTAGCCTGAGTAGTTTCACAGTGATTCCAGAAACACAGCCTTCATGACCTGTAGAACTGCTAACAGTGACCATTCAGTGATCATCGGACAAATATACACTCTTCTGCTCAGTTTTTGCCTGAGTTGTTTCCTCTACCAGGGCTCATCTCCCTCCTCCCCATCTCCTACCACCTCCTTGCCTCACCTCCTCTTGGCTAATCCTTCTCAGCTTGCAGGTCTCCTCTGGCCATTAGAAGGCCCGGCCAGTCCAATCCTAAATCTTGTTTTGGCACTATACTATGTTCCTCTCAAAGTAGTATCTACTAAAGGTGTTCTGGGGTCGCTAGTGGTAACAAGAGCTGAGGCATGTGAATGGACTAAAAAGCGGAAGCTCTAAGCCTATAGACAGGCAGTTACTCAAACTTGTAAAGCCTGAAGCTCCCAAATGTCACAGAACTTTTCTGGCACTGTTCATCACCATCTCCAGCTTCTGCCTTCATGCATAAAAACTGTCCACACTGCATGGCAACCATCCTTTCTCCTCCTGTCCCTAGGCCACCAAAGCCACCAACCTCTACTTTCATGAAGGCAAGGAAAGGTGAGGGAACAAGTTTGCAGCAATATACCCAGTATGACTCTGTGACTCATCCAGGGCCCTCACTAGGAAATCATACCATGGTCATTTAGCAGAAACTAAAAATGTTTAAAAAGAACAACTTCCCAAAGCAGTTTCCAAAATGTGCAGGCATGTGTGTAATGAAAAGCCAAATCTACTTCTCAAATGAGACCAAGGACTGAACATAAGGAGTCACCTCATAGAGCTTCACAATGTCGGGGGTGTGCTCCTTCTCGTCGATCTGCTGCTCTCTCTTGAGCAGTGTGTCCTTGCAATGTGTACAGCAGCGGATTCGGTCATCATCTCTCTCATCCAGGACGGAGCTTACACTGCTCATGCTGCTGATGCTGCCCCTACGGGAGCCATGGACACTGTTGGGTGACTGACTGGGGCTGGTGTGGGTACTCAGGGAATCCTTGCTGGCACTGGTGAGCTTGTCTGTAAAGCACAACATAGAACAGGCAGCAGTGAGTCTATAGCCTTCAATCACCCCACTGCCCATGACGGGGAGTACATGGGTGCTGATGAATTAAGAGTAGGCTCTGCCTTTGGGCAAGAAGCACCGACACCTATACCTTCCTGGGGTCAGGTTTTACGGAGGGAAGGACTCCTGTTGTCAGCCAGGAAAGAGCCAGCCAGATGGCCTTGGACAGTCTATCTCTGAGGATCGAGGCATGCCCCTAACCTGGCCTTACCACCTACTGCCCTCCTCCATTTGCCATGCTTCAGACACAACCTATATTCTCCCTGGACTATATGACAGCCTTCTCCACTCCCAAACACCTGACTCCTACCCCTTCCAAAGTTTAGTTTGAACAGCACATCTTCTAGGAAGCCCTCCCTTATCCCTTAAGGCAAAAATGATCTTCCCTTCCTATCAGCAGTTCCTACCACATCACCCCTCTTGGAGAACTTCCTACTCTTCTCCCTGTATGACAGGTCTATGTACACCCCAGAGCTGTCCTGGGAATCTATGTCTCTGAGGTCAGAAACTGTGTCTTATTCATATTTGTACCCTACAACAGGGCTACTTCATAGCAGCCGCCCAGTAAATGTTGGTTAATTAGCCCAACAGAAGAAATATGAATAGTGTCCCAAAAATATAGCTTATGAAGTCTCAGGTGAGACAGGGAGTTGATCTCAGGGAGAAAGGGAGAGTATCAAGGTAATTTGTGCCCAGTGGATGTCAGAGCTGGACAGAAGAAGCATCTGCTGTTCAGATGCCCTGTAGCCAACATAACATGGCAGAGTCAGTAGAACTCTCTAGGGTTGCAAAGCCACCCCAAATGTCCCAGAATTGGCCAAAAGCCTATAAGATCATCTTTAGTAACTTTTACCCAGCTGAGATTCGAAGTTCCGGGCATCTGGTTCCACCTAGCCTTTGTAGCCTCAATCCCATAATTCTCAAACATGTTCTCCACACTCCTATTGCTTGCTCATCCACTAACCTTCCCCAGGGCCTTTCCAAATTCTACGCCTTTTGTCCTGCTCTTTACCCAGGATGCCCTCCTGCCCCGTCTCCTTGTAACCCTAGTCATCTTTCAAAGCTCGAGTATCATCTCCCAACCATGAGCATCCATGTTTCTGCTCTTCCTCATATGTTTCTCATATTATAACACTAAAGTGTGTTCTATATGACGATGTCTGTCTATAACTTTTATCTCAAAGGAAAGGATTAGCCTGCTGCTCATTTTTCAAGACCCTGTTTTATAGTCTCCTCTCAAAGCCTCATCTTCAACTTTGAAGCGGAGCTGCTAAAGATATAGTCAGCTCTCCTGGGTGCCTGACACAACTTCTCTCATCATACTTACCTCTTTATAAAGCAATTATTTGTTTGTGAGTCTGTATCCCCTGCTAGGACCCCTTGGGGGAATGGACAATGCTGTATGTACCAGAGGTAGGCAAACATGACCTGTAATCCAAGTCCAGCCTATTTTTGTATGGCCCTCGAGCTAAATATGGTTTTAAAATTTTTAAAAAGTGGTTTAAAAAATGAAGAAGAAATGTCACAGAGACCATACATAGCCTACAAAGCCTAAAATATTTACTATCTGACTTTTTATGGAAAAAATTCGTCAACCTCTGTTACAAACCATTGTATCCCTGGCCCCTAGCACAGTGCCTAGCCTGTAGTGGGCTTCATGAAATCAACAAGTGAATGACTGAAGATCCCACTGGCCATTAATTTAAACAAAAAAGTTCAAAAAATCACCCAGGGGTGATTAGCAAACAAGCTAGTCTCTGGAGGAGATCAGAGTCAAGGGCCCTGCCTCCAAGTTACCTACTTGCCAAGGGAAGGCTGATGAGCTCCATACACTTCTTGCACATAATAGACCCACAGAGACGGCAGTGGTGGCGGCGATTACGGATACTAAACTTATTCCCACAGTCTGGACAAAAAGGGACATCCTGGTCATTGACCCAAGGTACCACGGACTTTTCTATTGCTTTGAGAAGAACAAACAAACAAAAAAACAAAAAGCAAGTCATTTTAAAAAAGAAATTTCGTCAGGGAGAAAGATAAATTGAATGTGAGCAAAATTCTAGTGTTACCTCGGATCTTAGCCGACTCGGTATTCGTTCTGTCAAATGCAGTGAGCTGACAAGATAAAAGTGCCAAATGGAATTAGTCAGGTGATGGATATACTTTCCGCAAGCAAGAGGCGTCAAGTGGAAATTACCACATCTGTATTTCTCAAGTCTCATCTGTTATCCCCAACCCCACAAAGTCACAAAAGCAATCTCACGTGGAATAATCTAGAAGGCACTTCCCTTCCTATGACCTACTTCCAATATTTTTATTTTTAGCCCTTTAAGCAATAACCAGGGGTAGGCAAAGATGCTGTGGGGGTGGCTACTGGAAGCAATGGGGAACTCCCAGTTCTCCATAGTCCTCCTGGACAATGAAACTGGCCATATATTTCTGCCCTGCAAAGCACACATATAGAACTGTACTTGTTGCTATCATGACCACCACACAATCCAGCTACTACACAAGTATTTCTAAGGTCAAAGTAAATCAGAGTGATCATGCTAGGGAAGCCACAATCTCGTACCACAGGACAAGAAGATCCAACCAGATGTTCCCACACTACATGCTAGACTCAACTAAGTTCTCATAGACCTAGTCACCAGCTTCCCTGCCAACAAATGATATCACACACTATGCTCCATTGCATGATTGTGCCTGGAACACCCAGAAGAGGAAAGAATCTGAAGGCAGACAGGTTTTCCAGAAGCCAAAGGGCTTCATAGGATAAGCTAGATATGTGGCAAGTCTGTCAACCTGGGTTATTCCCTTCAGTACAACAAGCCAGGTTACAACTGTCCACCACGTACTCTGTACCTCTCCAGGTGGCGCGTTTCTCTGCCAGCATCAGATATGTACAATGTACATAACACATGATGCAGAAATGTAATTTTTCCCTCCAGAAAATTTATGCTTGCAGAAAAAAAAAAGTGTTTTAAAACAACAAAATTTACCTTCTCTAACCTGATTATTAATTTATTGACTTCAACAACATAGTGGTCAATCCTGGCAGCTCGGTGTTTTTTGAAGTCAGAAAGATGGCTTCTCACAGCACCTAGAAGAGGAGTTGAGAAATGAGTTGTTATTTCTCTGAGGAAGCCTCTCTACCTTGCTGCTTAGTCTCAATAAATTTCAAAAATAAAAATAAAAATTCTTGGATTTTAGAGTCTGACTAAAAATTCAAAAACCAGGAAAGCATCCATGTATCTTTTCTTCCCTAACCATACTCTTAACATTTAAATTTTAGTTTCAAGTTCTTAGGGATGACTGTAAATATTAACTTCTAAAATTTGCCATTCATTTCACCTTTCAGTCATTTGTGACCTTCTTCAGTTGTTGAAACAGATAAGTTAATCAGAAAATCACGTGGATAATTTAACACCGGCAATCGTGAAAGAAGCTATCAAAAGGCTAGTTAGAATTCACATGCCTGAAATTCCTCCTTTGTGTTTCTAACTGGCTTTCAGATGTAACTCATAATTACACGTGTATAGTATTATTTTTAAAGCCATTTTCTCCTGCCATGATGGAAATGTTTCTACTCTCCAATATGTTAGCCACTATGCACATGTGGAGATTGAGCACTTGAAATGTGGCTAGTGTATGCCTGAAGAACTCACATTTAATTTCGATTTACTTAAATTTAAATAGCCACATACAGTTAGTGGCCATCATTTTAGACAGTGCAGTTCTAGGGTTTTCCTCATCCAAAAAGACACGTTCTGTAGTGGCACTATAAAAATATGGTAGATGACCCTGGGTAAATAACACTTCACTTCTTAGAGCCTGTTTCCTCATCTATAAATGGGAATGAACGTCACTAGCCATTCTACTTCTCAAGGCTTTTGTGAAAAGTGAACAAGATAATAAATATGAACATATAATAAAGCACTATAAAAGGATCATTATTTATCCATTGCATGGACAGAAAATATTATATTCATAATTGTTATCGTTCAATAGTTAAAGGACAGGTAAGATTAGCTAGTTCTACTCTCTGTGGCATGACCTTTTTGGTAATAGCTTTATTGAGATATTATTCACATATATATAATTCATCATTTAAAATGTACAAATTCAGTGGTTTTTAGTGTATTCAGAGTTGTACAACCATCACCAGAATATATTTTAGAATACTTTCATCATCTCAAAAAAGATGATTATTTTGAAAGTAAGTAGATGATACTATAATTATGTGTTTTAGAAAATTAAGTTGCACAAACTAGTGCCTCTCACTAGGCAAATAATGTGTCATCTGACAGGAGATAGCCCAGTCAATGGACTCTGCGCCTGGGCTGATGTCACAGACCTGAATTCCTATCCCAGTTCTGCAGTTTCCCAGATGTCTGACCCTGGGCAGGTCCCCAAGGGGTGCTGCGAGGATTGAATAACAGCACACATGGAAAGCATTTAATGCAGTGCCTAACGAGAGGCAGCTGCTCAGCTCATTCTTGTTCATTTCCTCCCCCGCCACTAGGACATAAGATCCACAAGCAGCTTAGACCTTTTGGTTTACTGGTGCCTCCCCCAGCCAACTCTGAAAACATTACCTAGAACATAGAGATGCTCAATAAACATTTACTGAATGACTGAATTGAATTTCTTACCAAGTTCCTGGGGTTCCCACATGTAAGGATCAACCCCCCCATAACTGAAAGACTCATATCCTTGGGTCCCCGATTCTCCTCGGTCATCATCTCGTTTCAACAGCCTGTTCTTTGCTTTCTTAGCCTTCTGGACAAGACCTTGAAAAAATGAAACAAACAGCATAAATGATTCCATGAAGAATATCCAGTAAAGAGTCAAAGGAAGTCTTAAAACACAAGAATTGAAGAAATAATTATGCTCTGTATAAAAATGCTCAAAAAAAATTTGGATCCCAAATAAAATACAATTATAAGCACGCAACCACTGTATTACAAATACCACAGAGCAATCTATTCACTTGGCAGTATTAGCAGTAAGTTGGTTTGTGTGGCCAATGCATAGCTAAGTTACTGCTCACTTATGAGCCCAATTCAATAAAAGGCTTAAAATTTATGAGGGGACCAAGGTGATGGAAGTGTTTTCTACTAATTAATTGGAGAGGTGGTTACATGGGTATGTACATTTATCAAAATTCACTGACTAGCACACTTAAAAACTTATGTGTAAATTATATCTCAATTAAAATAAATATTTTTTAAAATCAAATTCTACAGTACTAATTTATTAACCCTAGGGACTCATGAGTAAACACTTCTTGTTTACCTCCTGAATGATTCAGCCAAACCAACATCCCAGGGCTGCTGTTCCCCATAATGCTTAACTGTACATAGAGTTCTTCTTCACCTATTCACTTACTAAATGCATGTGTGAGAATATTGACAAAAAGCTTCAAGAGACCTATAACACCTACAATATAACACAAAGGGAATTAGACTTGGTAAGAAGAGAAAATGTTTCCTAAGTTGATCCCTTGTATGTACCAGCCACAGAGCAAAGTGCTTTCAAATACATTACGTCAGTTCACGCTCACATTGTGAGGCAGCTGGTATCCCTACTTACAAACGCGGACATGACATCAAAGAGGGGGAAGATCAGAGAGCTTATGAGCAGCAGGGCTGGAACTGGAAACCTCATATATTTGAAACGAGAGCCCCAACTCTCCCTACTTAGCATCAATTTGAATATCATGCCTATGCAGAACAGGGAGGGGTTCTGCCACCTGCACTGAGGTAAAAGGACTTACTATTAAAATGGAACAACAGTCTACTGGTGGGAAGAAAAGTCACAATTCTAAGTTGCTCTCATTAATGTTCTTAAATCTTGGGTGACTGCTATCCCTCTCTGCTACTAGAATCCAATAGGAAATATCAAATTTAATACAAAATGATATAATGCGAAATGATATAACAATACAAAATGATATGATTTTGAAGTACACTGTCACTTGAATAACATTAAAAACACTCCCACAGATTTTCAAATATCTAGATAAATGCAGACATGGAGGGGCTGGCAGGTAGTGGGTAAAACAGATAAGGTTATAGACATGTCTTTGTTAGACAGTCAGGTTAATATGCAAATTTCCTGATCATCAGTCATTCTGATGATAGCTTTCTTCAACTGGAAAAACAAGGTCTTCCAGAACTAAAGGACACCCTCTAAAATATATTAGTCTTTCTTAACAGTGGAGAGGAAAGTATCCGATGTAAACAAAGGGTCCAGCACACAAGAAATTTGAGTTTGCAAACACCAATTCATTTTTGCAAACAAGACTAAACTGTGTCAAGTTAAACAGGCAGTCCATGCCATTCAATCACTTTAAGAGGCATAGATAAAGTGCCTGGCATCCTTCCCAGGCTTGGTATAGCCCTTTAAGAGAGGCCAATTAAGAACAATCCAATATGCTTTTTAAAACACTTACGAAACAGAAGCCAAAGTTAATCCTCACCCACCTTTTCTTCTACTTACTGTGGATGTGCTAAACTGAAGCTGAACCAAGGATGAAGCCCAAACCCAGTGACAACTTTTTAGTAATATCAAGTTTATATTTTCTTTTCTAAACTGCCTCCAAAATGTGAAACCAAGGGTCACTCTTGGTTTTAACATTTCATTTCCCTAAACTAGTAATGTCACAAACCTAAGAATCAAAAGACCAAATGGAGAGGTGATCTGCTTTTCAAAGGACTTTCTCAAAAATCTTTGATATTAATTTTTAAAACTTTACTTTCCTGATTCTGAAACATGAAAACTACAACATAATCAAGAATTCCTTCCCTACTAAAGAATGCTTAACTCAAATCTTTTGGTTCAAGGTAGAGGTAGAGAGGGCAGGGGGAATGGAGGAAAAAAAACAAGTGAATACTTTCAAGTTTCTTTCATAAGGAACAAAATTTCTACTCTATTTAGTATTCTCCAAATAGATTCTATATCTATTATTCCCTAAATAACCTTAAACATTTTTCCTCTAATAAAAGGGTTATCACAGGAATCTGAGGACATTCTATAACCTCTTTACCCACTGGCATCAAAGTCTTAGTGATATCACAGTGTAAGACCCAGTTCAGCTGACACTGACTGGATACTCATTGAAAATCATGGAGGCCCTTCAGTTGTCCAAAGGAAACCAAAATAATCAGTTTGTCTTCCAGCTGCAGAACACGCTGCAATTGAAATACAGGACCTCACATCATCGGTGATACCATGTGGAAAAAGCAGCATTAGACTTAGAGGTCAATTCCTGTGTGACTCTGGATGAGTTATTCAACATCTCCGAGCCTTATTTTTTCTCTGTAAAATGAGACCAACCACCTTCCTGCAGGATTGAAGAGTCAAATGAAATAACATATGTGAAAGAACTCTGAAAACTATACAGCACAAAAAACTTTTTTTTTTTTTTTTTGGCCTCCTGTCACAGTCTTGTTCCAGCCAGAAACCACCTGGTCCATCATAGCCCTCAGGATTTTGAAAATGTTTTGTCATGTTTTTTGATATGTTATAAATGTTAACACTTTCAGCAACTCTTTTTTACTGAACTGAAAAATGTGACAGAGTGTGACTATTTGATTGCAGGGTGTATGTTACTGGCAATGTGTGGAGGCCAAAGTACACTTACAAATACATGATCATTCCTTTCTCTCCTACCCAATAAAGAACTGTGAATACAGCATCCAGATCTCTTTACTCTCACTGCCTTCAGACATGCTACCAGCTGTAAGAAGCAGGTTAGCTGAATCACTAAAAAGTGAACTCTAGAGCAGCAGCTTTGTATGTAGGGGTTAGAATCTGAAGTCCAAGAAATAAACACTGTATAGTTAAAATTACTTTGAGAAATTATTTCTGCAACTCTCTAAGACCTGAGCCCTTGGAAGCTCAAATACCAAGTTTTAACTTTTTTGGTTTTCTTTGCTTTTCATCTATGACATTCCTTTTCCTGGGCTGCAGAGGACAAGGCCTAGTTCAAAAAAGGATGGCAGAAAGGTTTTGAATTTGTGACAAGTAAATGAGTCAACAATGTGCCTCCACTTTCATAGCAAAGGAAAGAAATTCTACTCTAAAACCCTCTTAGGGTAGATAATTCAAAGTCTAGCAAGAGACAACAGAGCACAGTAATTACATTTATTAAGTTCAAAGACTGGCTGACTCTGCCTCATTGTGTGACTTTAGGCAGGTTATCCAACTCTGTGTCTGATACCCTTAACAGGAAAATGGGGCTCATAGTCACATAGCAATTGTGAAGATTAAATGAAGTTAATACATGGAAAGACTCTTAACAATGTCTGGCACATGGTAAGCACTAGATATATGTTTGTGACTATTATTATTAATTTATGAGTATTATTTTCATATTCTGGCAGCAACATGGAAGCTGATGAAAACTATGCCATGAGTTAAAGCTCCCGATGGCAGAATGGGATAAGCAAAATCTTCGCCTCTTACTTTTGATTTGCCCTTTGACATCACGGTCTTCCCCAGAGTGCTCTTCCTCATAATGTGAATGAAGCTGATAGAAAGACTGCAGGTCCTTCAGGCACAAAGGGCAGAGGAAGCCCTCCCTCACTTCCCCTGGGTCATCCAGAGAAGCCATGGCAGTGTCTCTCTCAAGCCCCACAAAGCAGGGGCCTCATGCCAAGAGTCAGCTTGATGCCTCTGCAAAGGACCAGGGCTCCTGCAGCATTAGTTCGACCAAGCAGCACATGGATGATGAGGAAGTAGTATCATAGCCCTGGATGAGATCTCCTCTCTGGAGTAGGAGAAGCCTTGAGAAAGGAAGGAAAAGGGGTCTAATCAGGCAAATTACCAGCAATTGAGAATTTTCTTTGTTTTTTTCACAATTCAACAAGGGTACTTAATGTTTGTTCAGCACAAGTTTGAGAACACGAACTGCTTTCTCAAATCCTTAGACCAAAACACAAAACCATCGTAGATATGAGAACATCACTGGACAACAGCGACTCAATAAAGTGGGAAGCACAGATTCTTGAAGAAAGGAAAATTCAACTTCAACAGCAAACACAATACCAAGACAATTTTCTAACGTTGTTTCCAAATGGTCCAATTTCATAATTTGTAGATCACGGGTAATGTCTGAAGTAGCTATCAACAAACAGAAGTTTTTCTTTGACTCTTCTGAACCTCGATCATTGATTCAACCACATATATTAAGCTCTTGCACCTGTGTCAAAAACGCAACAATGAAAAAGAGGTAGTGTCTGCCCTAATACACAAACAAAACCCAAACCAAACCAAACAAAAATCCCAATCTCAGTCTAAGGAGGAGCATTAGAAACCTAGTGGTCAAAAAGAAAAATCTAATTTGTATTTTATACTTGTAGAGCACTTCCTCTCCAATGAACTTACTAGATTTTATAAACCAGTAAGTGACAGTTTAGCTGGAAGCCTAATGTTCTCACTGCTTCAAAAATAAAAGGATTTGGTGCGTAAACAATTCAGGGCTTAATAAGTTACATTTTCAGTTTTATTGGTCCATGACAAAGTCACTTGCAGTGTCACCTCAGAAAGACTCCTGGCCATAAGGACAATCCAGACAAAATCATTCCACAAAAGCAGACATTTCTCCCCAAGAACTTGAAGCTGCCAACCACTGTAGAGAATGAGGGGAAAGTATGACTCTCAGCTTTGGATGGATTTGCTTAGAGGGCCACTGAGGAGGGACTGCCTGCCTGGTCCTCAAAGCTGAAGGGTGGCAGTGACCTAGAAAATAAGCAACTGAAACACCAAGTCCCTGCTATTTTCCTTTAGCTAAGAAATCCAAAGACTATATACAAGTGGATCTTAGCCTCTTTTCCAAATAGTCACTGAAACAGCAGCTCCAGTTCCCTCCCCAGCCAGTGGTTCCTCTGACACGCTGACAGGCCCCTTCCTTCCTGTGCACTCACCCCTCACAACCACAAATCAAACACATACACACCCTTCACATCTCAATCCAACCTCACTTCCTCAAGGAAGTGCCTCTTGAAGCATTCTCCCATCTGACAGCTCCTGCACTTCACAGCAGTGATCTCAATTTATATCACAAGTATCTTAAGTGACTAAATTCATAAACCTGTAAGCTCTGTAAGGACAGAGACGATGTCTGTTTCCCCTATTATAACCCCAAGGTCTAGCACAGCGCCTGGCACAAACTACGAAGAAACTCAATGAACGAACTGAACTGTAAGATCATACAACCACACACACACCACAAAACCATCTACATAAACCACCAAGCCAGACTACATAAACCACCAAACCATAACGTATGCAAGTCCTCAAACTCTAAACCATTCAAAAAACAAAAACAAAAACAAAAACAAAATAAACCCTACATATCTTGCACCTATACATTCGGCATGAATGCTATGCGGCCCCATGCCGCATAAACTACACATCCCACAGCCGCACTCATCACCGCGTCACGACCGCACACAACCCGCCTCCACCCAACTCGACACGGTTATGCACACGTCGCAAAACCACACATATGAACGACTCAACCCCACAGTGCAGACACGACAACTTCACACATCACACGCCACATAAGACGCTACAAACAACTGCACACAAACTGCACCAAACGCCTCAACCTCACACAACCAGAGAAGCAAACACGACCATCCAGAAGACCACCCACGCACCCTTCAAATGCGTAACCAAACCCAACTGTACACGCCCCGCGTCACCATACACCCAAACAGACCCTACTGAAGGCAAACACACACGAGCGAACTGCACGTCCCGAAAGCCAGCTGGCCCACCGCGCACGTCACACCCACCACAACCACTTCATCCCACACCCGCACGGACCGCCAGTCTCCGTGCCTGAGGCGAGCGGCGCCCCCGACCCCTCAGGCCTGGCCCGACCCGCTGTACCGGGCCGGGCTCCTGCGGGCTCGCAGGCCTGTCCAGTCCTCGGCCCGGGCTCTGAGCCTCCGCGGATCCTCACACGGTCGCAGCCGCCATCTGCATCGGTTGCTTGGCGCTCGGCAGGCGCGCCTGTGGCGGCGCCGAAACCGGAAGCAGCTGACAGCAGCCCGCGGATCGCCGAGTCTTCGAGGGCGCGAAGTGGGCGGGGACAGATTCCAACAGCGCTGGGCGACCGGAGGTATCTGCGCAGGCGCTGTGAGAACCAGCAGAGCGCCGCTCGGTAATTTTGCGACGTTTTGACGTCCTAGGTACTTACGTACAATACGTTAAAACCAGACCTCTTGCTCTCTACCCCGTTGGTGGGAAAACTGAAACCTGTACGTAGTATAATTCTTTAGCTCTTGACCAAGGTGTACAATGAATGAGCCAGCAGGGGTGGGGGTGCGGACTTTAACACCTACTACCCCACTCCCAAATACAGTTCTAAATTAATTCGAATCAAAGTTCTTGTGAGCCAGAGATTAAAGAGTTATTCAGGAGACTTGGAGGATGTGGAATGATCTTGAATAGAACCACATGAGCGTGGGGACTTGCAATGGGAGGGTGTATCCGTCTGGAAGATGTATAGCATGGGGAAATCTGTGGCGTCTTCAAATGCAGATCAAAAACCACAATGAAGGGGTAGGGAAGGAGTAATTGGAGGAAGGTGGTCAAAAGGTACAAACTCGCAATTACAAGATAAGTAAGTACTAAGGATGCAATATGCAACCTGATGATTATAGCTAACACGTGCTGTATGATATGTAGGAAAGTTGTTAAGCAAGTAAATCCTAAGTGTTCTCAACATAGAAAAAAAATTATTTTTTGCTTTATTATTTTCTTTTTATTGTATCTATATGAGATGAATGTTAGCTGAATCTATTGTATTTATTTCACAATGTATGTAAATCAAACCATCATTCTGTATGTCTTAAACTTATACAGTGGTGTATGTCTATTCTTTTTCAATTAAACTGAGAGAAAAACAGCATACAATATAATCCCTACATAGGCAAAAACAAAAACAAGTATTGGCGAGGTGACAAGAGGTAACAAGAAGTAACACGTATTGGCGAGGAAGTGAAGAAAAGGGAACCCTCGTGCACTGCACATATATATATGATTCAGCCATAAAAAAGAATGGAAGTTTGCCATTTGCAACAACATCGATGGAACTTGAAGGCATTTATACTAAGTGAAGTAAGTCAGACAGAAAAAGACAAAAACCATATGATCTCTCTTATATGTAGAATCTTAAAAACACAAAAAACTGAGCTCATAGATACAGAGAACGGATTGGTGGTTGCCAGGGACAGGGAGGTTGGCGGGGTGGCTTGTGGGGTGGGAGGTGGCTCCACTTCTGAACAGAAGGACTGATTCTGCAACTATCATTGAGCCTCCATTACCTTCCGTTTAAGGACATGGAGTTCCCAGGGTGGGGAGCATTGAGATTTTGGAAGGCAATCGCCAGTGGAAGGGCAGTGAGTCCAGAGACCTGGGTTCTAGCCCTGGCCACACCTTCCTGTGTGACTTTCAACAGTCCTTTCCCCTCTCTAGGCCTCAGTTTTCCCTTCTGTACAGGTAAAATGAGTTCCAAAGACTTTCAAGATCTTTTATTTTTTCAATCTGATAGCCAAAAATAATATATATTTTTAACTTTACGGGATTGATAGAAGTGGACGGTCACTCCTATTTGTGTATTGACACACACTAGAGACTTGCCAACTTGTCAGAAGCAAAGCAACAGACCCAGCTCTGGTTCTCATAGTCCCCTCCTGCCTTGGCTCCCAGAACATGGAGAGTGAAAATACCTTGAATGTCTGAAACTGGATTAGTCCTAGAACTGACCATGCTTATCAGCAGGACTGTGTTTGAAGTCAGGTGATGAACCTTTAATTAAACCATCACGATTTTGCCTGTCATTCTATTATTGACAAAAGCCAGTGTCACATTCACCATTTCATTTCTTCAAAAAAATTATAATGTGGCTGTAGCTTGTGAATTAATTCTGGAAATCATGATGGATCAGCCACTGCCATTATATTGATATTTTTAAGAATGGTGGTGGCAAAGATCTTCCTGTATGCTTTACAGTTTATCAAAAGCACTTGCATTACTAAATCTTTTGGGTAACTATATAATTAGTTCTATTTAATATTAATGATAATGACTAATATTTACTGAGTGATTTGTATGTGCCAGTCACTATTATATGTGCTTTACATGTCTTAACTCCTTTAATTGTAGGATAACCCTATGTGGTACAAACTAATATCGTTCTCATTTTATAAGTGAGGAATCTGTGGCACAGAGAGGTTAGGAGACTTGCCCAAGGTCACACGGCTGGTAAGTGCTGAACCCAGAGTCATCTTGAGACTTTCACAACCCTTACTTTTTTTTTTTCTGTGAAGGCCTGATCTCTGAGCCTTTCTGTATCTCTTAGAATTTTCCAAGGACCAAGCATGTACGAGGCATAGAGATAGAGAGTGTGAGGAGAATCAGGCAGGATGGTCTCAGTCTTCAAGGAAGCCTCAACTGGTAGGAGACACGGCAGCTCATAAGTCAATTAATTTTTAAAAAAGAAAGAGAAAAAGAGGTATACACATGTGTGCAGATGCTCTGGCATCAAAGGGGAGGCTGATGAAATCCCCCGTGGCGACCTCCCAGAGGTGGCAACACATGAGCAGAGCCCTCAGGTAGAAATGATCAGGAAGGGCCTTCCAGGCGGGGGCATCAGCATATGCAAAGGAATTGTCATGGAGAAGAACATTCGTCCTTTGAGAAACTTAGAAAAATTCATTCTCAGGTTCGTATTAAGGCACTCCCAGCACTGCAGGGAGCTGCTTCTAAAGGTACCATCTCAGACAGCTGGCTTTCTTCACCTTTGCCTTCCACCTTTGCTAGGGCACTCTCCCCCAACCCTTTGTCCCTTTCCCTCTCTTTCTCTCTTTCTGACCCCTTATTGTCTAAATTCATCCCAAGCAGCACAAGATGCCTTGGCATCACATGAAAATCCCTGAACAAGAAAAGGAAATCACAATGTGGGTAAGCGTACATCAGGGGAAGGTGTGAGGCACAGCATGTAACTCCCCGAAGATGCCGCCCCTCTCCAGGTTGGCCCAGGCCCTATCTCCCGAGGCCTCTGCCAACTGCCACTGAGGTCATGAGCAGGCTGGTTAAGGGGCTAGAGAATGGCACCCCACGTCTGCTGGCACAGGGAAACGAGAGTAATGATGGAAAGACTGGCAGGGCCGCAGGAGGGCAGGGCCTGGTCTGGAGAATTGGGTGTGACAGGGGAAGCAGGTGGCAGCTGTTCAGGGTCAGGAAGGAAACGAAGAATGGAGGAAAGAAAAGGGAGAAAGAGGGAAAGAAAAGGAAGAGAGGGAGAAAGGAAGAACAAGAAAAAATTTAAGAGGTAGCCAGTCATCATGATTATAAGCACAGACTCCAGAGCTGGTCAGCTGGGGTGTGAATCCCAGCCCCATAGCTGTGTGATCGCTGGTGGGTCACTTAAATTTTCTGAGCTTTAGTTTTCTCATCTGTAAAATGGAAGAAGAATAATACCTACCTCCTAGGCTGGAGGATTAAATAGGTTAATATTTGGAAGGTGCTGGAGCAGGGCCTGGCATATAGGAAGGAATATGTTAATGTTAAATAAAGAAAAAGGAAGTGAGATCCCATTCAAACGCCTTGACAGTTGTGTCAAGCTGAGCCAGATACTGCCATAGGAGGTGTGAGGATCCAAACTGGTATTATGGAAATGTCTTTGAGAGTCATGGCCCTGCCGGATGGGAAGTCAGAATAGAGTCGAATAATAACTACATTCATTGAATATAGTGGAAGAGGTGTGTGGGTAGTGGCAGCCTCAACAGACCTGAAAAGTAGGAAATATGGTCTTAACTTGGGGACATGTGAGCTGCAAGACCACCCTATTGGCAGATCATTGGCTGGCTTTTCCTTTGACAAAGCAGGGCCATGGCCAGTCTACAAGGGCTTTTGGTGAATGGGAAAGAGATCCTCCTCTCTCCAACAGATGCAGCCCTGTGCCAGGACTCAAGACCTGAGCTTAATGAGTAGGCTGCAAACTGGATTTCTGCTCCCACTAACCCCCTCAACTGTACACCTGCAAGTTGGTCCCAGGGGTGAGAATAAAGAGCTCAGCGTCATCCTCAGATTGTGAGAAAAAATTCTACTGGTTGTCTGCAGCTTCAGATCTCATTCCTCTGAGCTAAGTATCTGGAGATATGTACGCTCAAGTCAGTTGAGAAGTTAACCCCACTTCCAACTCATATTTGAAATAATCTGTGTATATGTGGTATTTTAAGTATTTAAGGTATTTAAGAGAGTTTGACATGCAGAGCATCTAACACATTAGTCTTGTGACTTCAGTTTAAAATGTATAACTCAGAAATTTATTTAGGCATGAGATTTTAGGTTAATTTAACAACCTGTGTATTGAACACCTGCCTAGATAGGTGACTGAGCTAAACCAGACAGCAATTCTTACTCTCATGAAGCTGACATTCTAATGGAGAGACATAGACATGAAGCAATAAATATACTAAATATGTACATTATATGGTATGTTAGAAAGTGCTATAGAAAACAGAAAAACTCAAGTAAAGGGGATGGGGAGGGCCAGGTCGCAGTATTTAGTAGGGTGGTCAGAGTAAGCCTCACTGAGAAGGCATCATTTGAACAAAGACCTGAAGGCAGTGAGAAATGAGCCATGTGGCTCTCTTGGGGACTATCGTTTCCAGCAGAGGGAACAGCCAGCGCAAAGTCCTTGAGGCAAGAATGTGCCTGACAGGTGGAAGAAAAAGTAATGAGGCCAACCTATGTTCATAGCAGCATTATTCACAATAGCCAAACGGTGGAAACAACCCAACTGTCTATTAGTGGATGAATGAATAAATAAAATGTAGTCTACTCTTAAAATAGAATATTATTTGGTCATAAAATAGAATAAAACTTTGATATATGCTACAATATGGTTGGACTGTTTTCATTATGCTTAGCAAATAAGCCAGGCACAGAGGACAAATAGTGTATGATGCCACTTATATGACGTACCTAGAATAGGCAAATTCATAGAGACAGAAAGTTAGAGGTTGCCAGGGGCTGGGAGGGAAGGGATGAGGGAGAGTTGGCATTTAATGGGTGCAGAGTTTTTGTTGGGATGAGGAAAAAGTTTCGAGCATATATAGCGGTGCTGGTTAAACTACTTCGTGAATGTATTTAATGCCACTGAATTGTACACTCGCGAATGGTTAAAATGATAAATGTTGTGTTGTGTCTATTTTATCACAACAAAAAAAGAGAACGAGGCCAATGTAGCTGAAACAGAGGGAGAGAAGGAGAGAGTTATAGGAAGGTCTGAAAGCTCAAGGGCAGGTCATGGCTATTGTAGGGACTTTGGCCTTTACTCCAAGTGGAGTGGGGTAGGGGAGAGTTGGGAGTAGAGAAGGAACAGGATCTGACCTCTGGCTTCTGTGTTGAGAAGAGAGGCAGAGGCAAAAATGCCAAGTGTGCTCGGCACATAGTAAACCCTCAGCAAGAATCAGTTGAAAGGATGCATGCTGAGTGTCTGAAGGGAAACAAACTCTAACAGTCGTTGCCTCCGGGGAAGGGAGCTAGCGTAGGAGGGCAGCCTTGCTTTCACAGTGTACTGTATACTCTGTGGGCTGAGGAGAGGGCTGTGAAAAGCTAAGCTGGCCGCCAAGGGGCGCCATGTGACCACGTAAGAACCACGCAGAAAAACCGGGTTTTCAAAGCCAATTCGGTTCTTAGGTTCTTGTCTGATGCCTTCTGAGGTTCCCTCCTGCTGTCCTGCAGAGGAGGGTGAGCACCCAATGACCTGGGGTGGGAGAGTCATTTCTCCCCACGAAGCCCCTGCCCTGTCGAATTGAGCCCCCTCTCTCTTGCAGCCAGTGACAGTATGGAGCTCAGACAGGCAGCACGCCGCCATGTTCTGGGCTGGCTTTGTGCTTTCAAAAGAGCTCATGGGTTCTTTTCTCCTGAGGATGCCACCCCCAAATCGGTGTTTCCCACAGCCCTTCCATCGGAGTAAACAGCCAGGTGCACCAACCAAAAACCTCGAGGTCATCTTTGACTCCTCCCTTTCTCTCACACCTTGCTTCTAATCCATCAGCGAGTCCTGTTGGCTTTTGAAATGGACCTAGAATATGCCCACTTCTCACCTTGCTGCCACCCAACCATCTCTCACCTGGATGATTGCAATAGCCTCCTCCCTGCTCTCCCTGCCACTATTCTCTCCCCACCCTACCCCTACAGCCTCTGCTCCCATGCAGAGAGAGGAATCCTACTGGAACAAAGTCAGGCCGTGCCCCTCCTGTGCTCAGCACCCTCCTGTGGCTCCCACTAAAGTCTTCACAATGGCCCACAGGGACCTGCATGACCTGGCACGCATACCCTTCAGACTCATCTCTCACTCACCTCCCCCAGGGCCTTGGTGTGCAAGCACAGTGGCCTCCTGCTCCTGCTCTCACAGGCAGAGGATGCTCCACCTTGAGCATCTACTGGTCCTGTGCCTAAGACTCTCTTCTCCCAGATTCTTAAATGCCTGTCTTCCTCACCTCCTCAGGCCTCTGCACAAATGTTACCACCTCATGTTACCACCCTACCAAGATAGTACATCCCAGGCCAGAGCTGGAACCAGGTGGATGGAGTAAGCGAGGCTCCTGGGGTACAAAATGTAAGGGGACACTCACTCTTAGGACCACTCAAGCACTGGCCTCTTTTTTGCATCCTGGGAACCCCATTTGCTTTACTTTGCTTCTGGTCGTTCACCAGTACCCCCCCCCCCTTTACCCTCTGTGCCTGTGCCCTGTGTTCATTTTCCTCATCCCTTAGGCATATGTGTGTGTGTTTAGTGATTGCCTCCCTCCCACTGGGATGCCAGCTACACGAGGATAGGAACTTTCTTCATTTGCTGCTGTATCCCCAGGCTCAGACTGTGCTGGCACATCTGGGTCCTCAATAAACATTTGTTGAAGGACTCAGTAAAGGAATGTGTGATCTTGGGCAAGTTGACGAATCTCTCTCAGCCTCCATATAAAATGAGGATGGTAATAGTCTATACCTTAGAGTTTGGTGAGAATTGAGATTGTGCCATCTAACACGAGTCACATGGTTTCTGATGTACAGTAGGCTGTTGTCATTATTGTTATTAAGCCATGGATATAATATTAAATAAAATAATGTTAGTTGCTGTAACAAACCAATCCCAATATTTTCATGCCATAATGTAACATGTAAATGCCAGTGTAGGTGTTCCTGGTCAGTGGGCCAGTGGGTAGAAGAGGAGGCAGAGGAGACATCTCTCAATGCAGTTATTCTTCATTCTCTTGGGGATTACAGAACGAAAAAGCTGCTGCCATCTTCAGTGCATGGCCTCCAAGGTCATCTAGGAGTTGATGTCCAGCCAGGAGATGGAAGAAGAGAGAGAATGGAGAAAGTCCATCCACTTTTAACCACCTGAGCTGGAACATCACTTTCTCACACCTTCATTGGCAAGAATCAGTCACACAGCCCCTCCCAGATGCAAGAGGGCTGGGAAATGCCATCCCTGGCTGGGCAGCTACATCCCACAACAGCTCCATGCCACAATAAGAAGCACATGTCTCCAGTGGACAGCTGGGCGTCTCTGCTTCAGATGGTTTCTCAGATGAGGTCTACAGAAGAAAGCCTCAGGCTAAGCCTGTGTTAGGCTGTCAAGTCACTAACTTTAGCAGGCTGGTGTGAGAAGGGGTGGATACTTCCACTTCAGGTATCCACCGTGTGTACCCCAGCCCAGAGAAGTGCTCTCCTGGATTGGAAAAGATACTGGCGGAAATCTCATGGCCTCAGCTTCTCTCTCTCTCTCCTTCCTCCTTTCTCTCCGGGTCATGAGGACACAAGCTGTCCCAGCCTATCTTTAATGCTGGGCTTCTACCCAATACCCTCCTGTCCAACAGATCAGAAAACCCAGCATGGCTCATCAGAGCAAACTTGTGAGGAGCAGAGCCCTGAAAAAGTGGTGAAGGAAATGGAGAAGAGTCTGGGAGAGGTTGAGTCTTCCCCTACATGTTTAGGGCTCCTTTCACCGGCTTTGTGGGTAGCCAAACCTCCCCTACTTTTCACTTTGTTCTCCTTTTTAAAGGAGAAACACCATCATCATCACCGTTAAGTGAATATCTGCTGCTCTTTCTTGGCTTGCATACAGCTCCCTTTCCACTGGTAACATCTCTATGTCCTTGGGGAGCCACCTTCCCCTGCCTCAGCCTATGTGATTCAGATAATATCCTTAACTTCATGTTATGGAATTTGCCATCGAATCCAGAATTTTCATGTGAGATTTAAAACCCTGCTAGGCCCTTCCTTTGAGCGGCCTCCCACAAACCACTGGCCACTCAACTCAGCAGAGTCTCCTTCCTTCTCTAAAAGCCCTCTGTTCACTCCTGGTAACGCCCTCAAAATCACTTGTACACAGGGCATCTTTTGGGGAAAGAGGTCTCCTCTGGCCAAGTACTTGCCCACATGGACTGAGAGTCAGAGGCTTGTTCGGGGAGAGAACTCCCTTGTTACGGAAGCTGTACCAGTTAGCTATTGCTGTGTAACAAACAGCCCTAAACTTTGACTTAAATAGTTGTTTTTGCTTACAAGTCCACAGATCAGCTGGGCAGTTCTGGTCTGGTTCGGCCCTCTCACACACCTGAGATCAGCTGCAGACCAAGTATGCTACTCTGCTGATCTTGGTGGGGCTCTCTCACATGGTTGGGAGTTGACTGATCTAGAATGGCTTTGACTAGGATGAATGAGCTCTCTTCCATGTGGTCTCTCATTTTCCAGCATGCCAACCCAGGCTCGTTCACAAAAAGATAGCAAGAAGAAGCATGCACAGTCTCTTGAGGCCTAAGCTCAGAACTATCACACTGTCACCTTTGCTTCCTTCTAGCCTTCTGTGGGCCAAAGCAAGTCACAAAACCAGCCTAGATCCAAGGATGGAGAATTAGATCCATATCTTTTTGAGAAAAGCCACAAAGGGGTAGATAACACACTCTAGGCTGC
>NW_011888816.1:5018426-5026648 GCF_000151845.1 Pteropus vampyrus | reverse complement strand
AACTTTAGCAGGCTGGTGTGAGAAGGGGTGGATACTTCCACTTCAGGTATCCACCGTGTGTACCCCAGCCCAGAGAAGTGCTCTCCTGGATTGGAAAAGATACTGGCGGAAATCTCATGGCCTCAGCTTCTCTCTCTCTCTCCTTCCTCCTTTCTCTCCGGGTCATGAGGGCACAAGCTGTCCCAGCCTATCTTTAATGCTGGGCTTCTACCCAATACCCTCCTGTCCAACAGATCAGAAAACCCAGCATGGCTCATCAGAGCAAACTTGTGAGGAGCAGAGCCCTGAAAAAGTGGTGAAGGAAATGGAGAAGAGTCTGGGAGAGGTTGAGTCTTCCCCTACATGTTTAGGGCTTCTTTCACCGGCTTTGTGGGTAGCCAAACCTCCCCTACTTTTCACTTTGTTCTCCTTTTTAAAGGAGAAACACCATCATCATCACCGTTAAGTGAATATCTGCTGCTCTTTCTTGGCTTGCATACAGCTCCCTTTCCACTGGTAACATCTCTATGTCCTTGGGGAGCCACCTTCCCCTGCCTCAGCCTATGTGATTCAGATAATATCCTTAACTTCATGTTATGGAATTTGCCATCGAATCCAGAATTTTCATGTGAGATTTAAAACCCTGCTAGGCCCTTCCTTTGAGCGGCCTCCCACAAACCACTGGCCACTCAACTCAGCAGAGTCTCCTTCCTTCTCTAAAAGCCCTCTGTTCACTCCTGGTAACGCCCTCAAAATCACTTGTACACAGGGCATCTTTTGGGGAAAGAGGTCTCCTCTGGCCAAGTACTTGCCCACATGGACTGAGAGTCAGAGGCTTGTTCGGGGAGAGAACTCCCTTGTTACGGAAGCTGTACCAGTTAGCTATTGCTGTGTAACAAACAGCCCTAAACTTTGACTTAAATAGTTGTTTTTGCTTACAAGTCCACAGATCAGCTGGGCAGTTCTGGTCTGGTTCGGCCCTCTCACACACCTGAGATCAGCTGCAGACCAAGTATGCTACTCTGCTGATCTTGGTGGGGCTCTCTCACATGGTTGGGAGTTGACTGATCTAGAATGGCTTTGACTAGGATGAATGAGCTCTCTTCCATGTGGTCTCTCATTTTCCAGCATGCCAACCCAGGCTCGTTCACAAAAAGATAGCAAGAAGAAGCATGCACAGTCTCTTGAGGCCTAAGCTCAGAACTATCACACTGTCACCTTTGCTTCCTTCTAGCCTTCTGTGGGCCAAAGCAAGTCACAAAACCAGCCTAGATCCAAGGATGGAGAATTAGATCCATATCTTTTTGAGAAAAGCCACAAAGGGGTAGATAACACACTCTAGGCTGCTATAACAAAGTACCACAGACTGGGTGACTTAAACAACAGAAATTTATTTCCTCATTGTTCTAGAGGCTGGAAGTCCAAGATCAAGGTGTCGACAGGATTGGTTTCTTCTGAGGCCTCTCTCCTTGGCTTACAGACAGCTCTCTTCGCCATGTGTCTTCACACAGTCTTCTCCCAATGCATGTCTGTGTCCAACTTTTCTCTTCCCACAGAGACCCCATATGAGGCCCACCCTAATGATCTCATTTTAATCTGCTTACCTATTTAAAGACCCCATCTCCAAATACAGTCACATTCTGAGGTCCCAGGGGTTAGGATTTCACCATATGAATTTTGGGGGAACACAGGTCAGCCCATAACAGATGAAGACTGTGGCCGTTTTTGTGCTCAATCTACCACAGATACCTATCTATATCCTCAGTAAGATGATGAACCTGCAGGGTGGTATTAGTTACCGATTTGTACATCGAGGGGCGGAGGCTCTGAGAGGGTAAGTGACTTGTGGAGCCAGCACAGGAAGTTTCCATCCTCCTGACTGAAAGAGTTTCTCACATTCTTTTCCCCACCAAGGGAATGTACTAGGGCAGGCCTCAGGTTGGACACAGGTAATCTGGAAAACCGGTTGTTCCTCTTGGACAAGTTGATGTGAGAACGGGGTGGAGGCGGGGCAAACACATGATGCCTTCAGGGCCCTTCCACCTCTCATGGCAAAGCAAATGCAGAGAACACCCGGGTGTCCTTTCCCTTGCCCTGCAGACATGCTGGCTATTTCTAGGAAGTGTGAACTCTGAATTTGGGATGCCAGGTGTACTCTCTGCCCTCACAGACAAAGGTAGCACTTTATCTCTTGTGAGTACCCAGTTACATATATGTTTTCCAGCTCTGTCACCCCACTAGACTGTGAGCTTCTCAAAGAAAGAAGTGCTGTCTTAGTTATGTATCAGCCACCTCCTGGCTGTGAGAAGTTGAGCAAGTTATTTAACCTCTCCGTGTATCTGTTTCCTCACCAGTCAAGTGGGAGTAATAGGGACCTTCCTCAAAGGATCGTATGAGGATCGAATGAGTTGGTATATGCAAAGCACGTAAAACAGTACCTGCCACAAAGTCAGCGCTCAATAAATGTGGGCTATTATTATTTTTGGAATTATCCCCCAGTGCCCTACATACGATAGGACCTGGCCCAGGATTTATTTGCTGAATAAATAGATCGAGGAATTATGAATGACCTTCAACTTCATGAGCAGAAGACCAATGCATGGGCATGGGTAAAACTTTACCTGGGAGAAAAAAAGGCGTATCACCAAGTGCATTAAGCATTTTAATTACAGCGTGCTCCACATCCGCTTGTTGTCTGGCCGCTGCCTTCTGCTCCTAATTTTGTTTGGCCTTGGCAGCACTTCGAGAATTTGGGGCATCATCTTCTGCCTGCGTCCCGAACCCCCGCACCAGACCTAGTGGCCTCCCACTGTGCCTCCTAGCCACCTGCTTTAAATAGCCTCCCCTTGCTAACATATAATACAAAACCTGGAGCAGGGTTTATGTAAGCTGGACTACCTCTTCTGTTTAGCTGAAACCCCCAGCAAATCCCACCAGACTGGGAGCATGCAGCTCCTCTGGCCATTAGGGGGCGTTCAACATTTGTCCTCTCTTGAGAGGCTCAGGGGAGCTCTGGGAACCAACGACCTGTCCAGGGTGGGATTTATGATGCTAACCTCACACCTTTAGATTGATCTGGATGCAACCTAGACATTAGGATTTGATGCTCCCTGTGTGATTCTGATGTTCAGTCAAGATTGACAATCATAGCCCCAGAGCCTCTGCATGCCTCTACCAAACGCTGGTGGGCTCTTTCTAGGCGCTAAGCACCGGTCTCCCCTTCTTGATCTACCTTTTATAGCCAGCAGCAGCATTTCCAACTTTCTGAGTTGTCCCTGTGCCTCCTCTATGATTTTTCCATTATCTACAAACTGCCTATTAAGTGAACACAACTCACTTTTAAATTCTAACCCTATTCTAAACATATATAAAATTGTAGGTTGGATATACCTGTTTGTTTTTTTTTTTAAATATGCTTTTATACAAATGCTAACCTGTTAAAACTTAGATCTATGTTCCACTCAGAATCATTCCGTGCAGAGCTGGGAGTATATTCACCACACCTGGAAGGGAGCCGAGAGGGGGCCACCCAAGGGTAGGTGGGATCAGGGAATAAAGATTGCCTCCCAGGGTTGCACAAAAAGGGAGGCAAGGGGGTCCTCTCCCAAGTCAAGGACAGCACGTATATGCCTAAAATCCTTAGACTACCTCTAGGGGAATACACACAAAACTACTAAAAGTAGCTACCTGTAGATCTTCCAGGTCTTTTTTTTTTCTTTCTGACTTTTAAAAATAAATCATTTTTTAAAAGAGAAAGAGTGGGCAAACAGAAGGAAGCGTCCAAGGTAAAGGCGCCAGTGCCAGAGCTCTAACTTTGGCTGAGTGTCCAGCTCTGTCCAAGCAGGAGAGGTGCAAAATTGGGGTGGGTCATCAGAGACCCACTGCCCTCTGTGTGGAATACTTAGGTTTCCTCAGGCCTCAGCCAGGGCAGACCCAGAAAACAACCTTTTCTCTGGGTTCTGGCACAGTAGGTGCTTTCTGAAGACATGTTATGTTGGCTGCCCACCCCATCCCTAGGTGCTGGGCCCTGCAAGAGAGCCAGGCTGAGCTTGCCCAGGGCAAGTAGGAGGCCAGAAAGTCTCCAGTCCTGAGGAGCTGGAGGAGGCATCTGGGGGGTAACTCTGCAGCAAGCTCACAGAGTCTGGGGGCCTAGAAGGCAGAGAAAGGACATCATAGGGAAGTCACAAGGCACCAGGTCTTAGCTCAGAGAGAGCAAACTCCTTCTTCCTGGCAGAGCTGTGATGGTTGTAAAGGCCATTCCTGAGGGAGTGAGGTCCCCATCCCTGGAGGTATGCAAGCATATTCTGAGGAAACATATGTCAGGGAGGTTGAGGAGAATTTTTCTACCCTCCTGTCCTTTAAGGGTCTCTGAATGCTGAGCTTCTGTGATTCCAACTCCCTGACACAAGCCCTGCCTCCTCCTCCTTTCTGGTGGGCAAAATGTGAGGGAAGGTGGGAGGTACTCCCCTGCCTCCGAGCCAATTTCCTTGCCTTCCAAGGAAGAACCTAGGGTCAAGAGCATTGCAGTGGAATGACTGGGGAGGACCTAAGGGTCCTCCAGCATCAAAGATCATTGTTTGGCATTGATATAGGAACTTGACCTTGCAAAAGTCATAGGAGATTATGGAAGCTCTTGCTACCTCCAAGCCACTGCTTCTCAGATGATGTGGGGCTCCAGGTAGCACAGTAGCCTCCAACTCAGGCCTCCTGCACAACTTGGGCCTCCAAGATATAAAAACTCAATTTAAAGTATGTTTTAAAGTGTTGTCATTTTGTGACAGGTAATAACGTTTATATGGTACAAATTCAAAGGGTAGGCAAGATCATTTAGTGAAAAATGCATCTCCCTTTCATTCTTCCTCTCTACCGCAACCACCAACCCTTGGTGTCCTCCAGAAATCGTCTGTAAACATGCAAACGATACGCACATCTCTTATGAAATGTGTTTTGAACACCTACTAAGTATGGGGGTGGTGGGAGGATACACAGGCTAAGGAGTTAGACAGGCCTAGGTTCACACGTCAGCTGGTAACATTTGGCAATGCCTACCTGCTAAGAGCAAAGATTTGCTTCCTAGGGATCTGGTACTGTTCTGTGATCTTTCTCTGTGTCTTCTTATTTAATTCTCATCATTTACTGAGAAGCAGGCACCAGAATGTGATTAGACATAAAAGAGATTTATTATGAAGGAAAATGGGGAAGGAACTAGAGTAAGGTCATCAGATTAGGCAAACAAAAATTTGGGACACCTAGTTAAATCTGAATGTCAGATGATAAACAATGAGTAATTTTTTAGTATAAGTATGTTCTATGCAATATGTCCCATTCATATATTAAAAAATTATTTGTTGTTTATCTGGCATTCACATTTATCTGGATACCCCGTACTTTATCTGGAGGCACCTGAGAGAGTTGCCAGACCACGATGCAGGTTCTGGTGATCCACTAGGGGAAGAAGAGGAAAAGAAGGAAGGTGAGTAGTATGGTGGGTTGATAATGGCTCCCCCCAATGCCCACGACCCAATCCTCAGGACCTGTGAATGTTACCTTATATGGCAGAAGGGACTTTGTAGATATGAGATGGGGAGATTATCCTGGATTACCCAGGTGGACCCTAAATGTAATGGCAAGGATCCTTACAAAAGGGAGGCAAGGAAGTCAAAGAAGGAAGTAAAAGACAGAAGGTGAGGCCGTGGAGCTTCTGTCTCACAGCAAGGGGCCCGATGTGCTCCTTTGCTAGGCTGCTGTGGGAACCCAGCCTCCATGCAAATGATGTGCTTCCTTCAGAGCACAGCAGCTGAGCCAGTCAGTGACGCTCCCCATGCTTGGAAACCTCAGAGGCACATTTTTATGGCTTCCATACACCACACCCTTATTATTCTCATTCAACCACAAAGAACCCAATTCACGGAGAGATTAAAAAACTTGCCAAGGTCACATAGCCTGTAAGTATTGTTGCTGGGATTCGAACCTAAGTAGTCTGACTCTAGAGTCCACGCAATTTAACCACAATTTTAGAATGCTTCCCTCATGTGCCTTTGAGTAAAATCTGCTTCAAACAGGTTTTGGAATCAAGTAGAGTGTAGTTTAGGAATAGGTTAATTTTAAAAATATCGTAGACTAATAATATCTGGTTTTAGAAATGATGTAGAAAAATGAGTACTCTCAAATCTCATGTAGTATGGGGCAAGTATAAATTGAGTACAGTCTTTCGTAGAGTAATTGGCAATATCTACAAATGTTTTAACTGCCCATGCTCTTTGTCCTGGTCATTTTACTTCTAGGTGTACTATACCACAAAAACTCTCACTTCTGCACAAAGACAGGAGCAAGACTAGTCATTATGGTATGGTTCATAATTGGGAACACCGAACATAACTAAATATTTATCCACAGGGGAGTGCAAAATGAATTATGATGTATCCATGTATGAAACATTAAACTGATTTAAGAACAGGGAAGAGCTCTGATGACTAACATGAGGTGAATACACTAACATGTGGTATTTAAAGAGTCTCAGGACAATGAGCAGAGTAGAGGGACAGTACATTTATGGAAAACAATAGGAAATAATGTGTGAGAGTGTGTGTACATGTGAATGTATGCAAATATGCAAATGCAGAGGCAACTACTATTGGAACTTCTATTTACTGCTGGACACTCAGCATGCATCCTTTCAACTGATACTTACCAGGGGTTTACTACGTGCCATTTTCCCCTCTGCATCCCTTCTCAACACAGAAGCCAGAGAGGTCAGATACTGCCCCCCTGCTGCTTCCCTGTGTGGCCCCGCATAGCTTGGCTTGCCCCCTTATTTTGGGGCCTGTGAGTAACAAACTATCTTTTCAATGGCAGTCTTCTCTTCATCTGTTGGTCCCAGTATACCTGGATAATAATTAAATCTATATTTTAAAACACTACCCACTTCCATATATGAAACGTTACCCTTCAATGTGTGGAATGTGGAGACCTGAGAGTCCAAATTCTTCCTCACTTGCATCCATCCGGAGATGTACTGTGTAAAGTGGACACACCGCATGAGCAGCCTGCAAGGATGATCGGGAGGTGATGGGCACGTGGTAACACACCCCTCTCATCACCTCTCCTACTCCCTTCCTCATCCTCGCTGACGACGCCCAGGGCCAACCACCTCCAAACTATGACCCACGGCTATCTCTTCGAAGGAATGATGGGAGGTGGGAGTTATTAAAGGAGACTCTAATTTTAGTTCTACATATCTGTATATTACATAAATTTTTAAGGATACTCTATTCATTTATTACTTGAGTTCATTTAAAATATTAAAAATGATGATAGGCTTAGGGGGAAAAAAGAAAGAAAGAGGCTTATTAAGTCAACAACTGTGTGTTTTGGCAGCAGGAGGAGGCGAGTGCTGTCTTTCACTGGCTCGTCATTGGTTTTGAAACTTTTCTCTAATAGAAGCCCCAGCCTGGTGCTGGAAAGAGGCCTCTTACTCGGACCTGTTGGCACTTAGTGGCTTTGATGCCAACATCTCTCCGCTGTGCTCAGCTCCTGATGGCTTTGTCTGCCTCCTCCCCAGTGGTCTTCAGGAGCCTTCATGAAAGGACAATTATAGAGCTCATTTGTCTCTGCCTCACACCTTTCCCCAACTCATCATGAATCTCCAGGAGCTAGATGCTTCCTGCGACAGCTGCCCCCTCAGAAAGCAATACTCAAGGGACTATCCAGGATGTGAGCTCTCAATCACATGATTAGTTCACATGGGTTCAAATACCAGTTCTGTCATGTATTTGCTGTGTGACCTTAGGCAAATTCCTTACTCTCTCTGAGCCTTAGTTTCTTCATATGGAAAATGGGAATAAAATAGAATCTGTCTCATAAGATTATTGGTTTTTAAATATATCTGAGACTCTTAACATAATCCTCAGAGTAAATGTTCATTTTCAATTGTCAAATTTTGTTATTAGTAATCTTCCAGTTTACTCATTTTCTAAATCAACTCTCATTGTGTGACTACTGTGTGCCTGGCCCCTGGTTAATTCCCAGAGCTATAAAACAGAGATTAATCTACTTGTTCTCTGTATGTTGCAGGCTGGTTTGGAGCCAGTGACAGCAAGAAAGAGTTGGGTTAGATACAAAGAAGAACCTCCTAGTGCGTAAGGTCAACAGATTCCAGAGTAAAGGAAGAAAGACTGAGGGACTGACTCTTCTAACGGGAGCAGAATTTAGGTCAGAAAATACTTGGACTACTGAGACCTTCA
>NW_011888816.1:5012770-5018376 GCF_000151845.1 Pteropus vampyrus | reverse complement strand
CAGATTCCAGAGTAAAGGAAGAAAGACTGAGGGACTGACTCTTCTAACGGGAGCAGAATTTAGGTCAGAAAATACTTGGACTACTGAGACCTTCATAACTTTCTGAATCAAACTGGTGGGGTGCTGGGCAAGAGAAGAGGAGAAAAGAAGTATTTTTCCAGACAATATATGGCATGTCTCAGTGGAGCCACATGAAATTTACAACATTTTCCTGAAGAGGTAGATGACCGATAGTTTGATTCTCAAGCCCAGCAGGGCTCAGCCTGGCAGGACCGGGATGGATGAAAGGTTGATGAGAAATAAATGAGACAGGTGCTGAAATTTCTTCTTTGCCAATAAAAGAAAGTTACAATTTGAAATTGGTTGAGTTTCTCCAGGAAGGGGATGTGATGGGAAAAATTCTCATCTATAACAACTCCATTAGCTGCAGGCACCCGGGGGAGCCAACTGCTCAGCCTGGGCCTTTCCCATCTGCAACAGGCGCTGGAGTTGGGACCATGTGGCACTTGATATAATGAGGCACTTCAAATGCAGAAATCTAGCATGGTTCCAGAGGACTGGATCAGACCAGTGTTTCTCAAACTTGAACATCAGAATTCCCTGGAGGGCTTTTTACAACACAAATCGCTGGATCCCAACCCCAGAGTCTGTCTGGGGGTGTGGCCCAAGTGTCCAGGTCAAAAAGAGAGGCAGAAGAATTCCTGGCAAAGAGGTAGTATTGTGTTGGCTAAGAAGAGAAATGTTCTGTTTGCAGTGTGACTGGATGGAAGCTGAGCCAGGAGTGATGGGCGGCATTTATTTCACAACGGGCCTTGACTGGTAGGCCAAGGAACTTGGCCTTTGTTCTGAGGGCCTGGGAGTGTTGCTGAGGGATGTCACCAGGAGAGTAACATGATCAGAGCTGACTTTTGAAATGATTTCTCTTCAAAGTAAGGGAGTGGGGGTTTAGGTATGATAATTTATTTCCTACCAAGGAGCAGAGAGTAGAAAATCAATTGACCTAAAACCATGGCTTGATAATGGCGGAGCCAGGATTCGCCCTGGTGGTTTGCCTGACACTAAGTGAGTACTTTTCTGTCCACCATCCCACAGGGTTTGGAGCACAGAGACTGGAGGAAGGAAGGGTGGTGATCCTGGTTCTGTCCCAGCTCAGTGGGGGCTTCATGTTCTGATCCACCCTCTCTTGGCCACTAGGAGGACCAACTAGTAAAGTACTACAGGTGGTTTATGATAAATGCAGCTTAGAAAAAGGGCTGGAGCCTGGGGCTAAGAAATCATGGGAGTGGGTGGGGGGATGATGCCAGCTCAGAGGGCCCAAGCCCAAGCTTTGCACTGACAACAGAAATGTGATGTTTCCTGAATTCTCAGGCCCAGACACAAAGGGCCTGATAATTCAGCCCCTGCCCACCCTCTGTCAGAGCTGTTGCTTCCCTAGTTCCCTCTGCTCTAATGAGGGGCATTCTCAAAAGAGGCGACAGTAGCCCTACTTGCCGGCTCTGCTCAGCAGGCAATAATGAGGTGTTTGGAGAGCCCTGAGGTCACCAGGACCCAAGGCTTTGAGGAAAGGATGATAAAGTTGGGGACTCATTATGACAAGATTGAGCAGCAGGCACTGTGACCTCACAGAGTCAAGTACCTACTACTCTTGCTGCCAAATTTACAAAAGGGAAAAACACGTACTTATCATAATATCCCTACCCTGCTTTTACTCCCAAAACAATGGTTCTTGACCTTCCTGGATCATAGACCCCTTTGAGAATTTGATGAAAGCTCAAAACCCTTCCTCCGACAAGAATTAAATGCAAACTAATAAAGTAATAATCTTGGGAGCTGGCATTTATAAATAACGTGGGCCAGGCATTGAGTTAAATGGTTCGCATGCCTCATCTCATTTAATGTTCATGCCGCCCTAGATTTTGCTGTCTCTACTTTGTGTGTGGGGGACTGAGACACAGAGAGCTTGAGAGCTATTGGAGGCCACACAACTAGTTAGGGGTTGAGCTCAAACTCAGACCCAGGTCTCTCGGACTCCAGAGTCTGATTTCTAACCAGCTCACTCTACCACCAAGGAATGTCTACTGTTTGGGATGTTATACCCTGGAGAGTAGGCAAAGAGAATAATTGTGCTCATAGCTCCTGTAAATAACTCTCAAATTATACTATGAGGGAATATGGCTCCTCTGCCAGGCAACATGACCTGTGCTGCTAAGTGTCGGGAAATATCCCAGCCTAACCACTTGCAAAATTGGAATGAAGTCCCAGAATAGCATTATAATGGATATATAGTTGCTACTGTATTTTCATTCATTATTCTTTTTAGTCCATTAGAGCACCCACACCCTCTTCCAGACTCCCTCCCACCTCACTAGCTACACTGTCTCAGTCAGCTTGGATGGGTTCTCTTTTCCTTCCCAAATGGTTTATTCCTCTCCTGTGGCTGTGGGTGCTCTTCTCGCTACAGGACAGTCTGTATTGTCTGTATCTCATGGCTTTAAATAGCCTCTACATGGTGATGACTTCCAAAAGTATAGCCCAAGCCACCACCACCTACCTCTCTTTATCACACACTACTCTTCAAGTTCCAGATTTTTATAGCCAACTTCTTTCTTAAAGTCGCTTTGCGAGTATCTAGTAGGCATCTGAGGTCGAATATATCCAATACTTAACTCTTGATTCTCATCCCCCACCTGATTTTCCCATTATCAGTAATAGTCCTGCCGTTTACTCTGTAGCTCAAGCCAACGTATACTGACAGCGTTCTTGATTTGTCTCTTTTCTTCTCAGCCCACCTGCAGTTGATCTATCTTTCCTATTATAATATTTAAACCATAGTCTCAATGTAACTATTGCCTTTTCCACCCTGATCCTTCTTCTCTTACAACTCTCTACAAGGCATTGGTAACAGCCTTCGAACTGGCATCACCGCATCTCCCTTTGCCTACTTCCTGTTAACATAACCAAGTTCATTTCTTTCGGGTCTTTGAACTTGCTGTTCTATATGGGTAAGTTCTTCCCTCACATCTTTGTATGGCTCATGTACTCACTTAAAATTCAGGCTTCCCTTCAAATGACACCACTTTGAAAAGAGCTTGAAGGGATTATCCTTTGTAAATTATCCCCTACCCTAACTAATCATTTTTTAGCTGCTGTCTCTACTTTAGTTTTCATCACGGTACTGACATTTTATTGCATATTTATTTATGTTTTTATTTGTTTCTCATCTACTTCTCTCACTAGTACTTAAGTATCATGAGAGCAGGGACTGTTCCTACTCCACTTCTGTATCCCAAGAACTTAAAATACTACCTGACTATAAATATCCAGAATTCTTTGTTTACTGATAGAATGGAGTATTCAAGGGAGTTAGAAATGCAAGCCTTTTATGTTTGACATGACTGCCTTAAATCTTTAAAATTCTATTGGAAAGTATGTAGGCAAAATATTTAAGAATAAAAGAAGCCAACACATAACAGCATTCTCTTATTAGTTCCACTAATCTTACACATTTGCCTCTGAAAAGCCTGCTTATCCTAAGTTTTCATGTTTTATCTGTTGCCGTTATGTTTGTCTTGAGTCTTCCAGAGGGTTTTATTTTCTCTTGCTGAATGTAGGACTTTTATATTTAGAAGCACGAAGTCTTTCCTAATTATATACAACCCACTGTTCTAAATTTTGCACGCCACTTTGCAGTTTAGTGCTGTGCGATTTACTTGCTACCAATTTTGGTGTTAGAAATTTGACATTTAGATTGCTTTTGGAAAGTAATGGTTACGTGAATTTAGTGCTGAATGAAACTTAGCGTCTGTTTTTCTGACTTCTTTTGATTTTTTAAAATTTTTTCACTTATATGTAATGAGCTACTCACATGTCATGATAATAGGTCAAATACTCATCATGATGTATAAATTCAGAGCTAATTTTGCTGAGATATTTTTCTCTCTTAACAACAAAGGACTAGAATACAACCTTTCAAATTCATTAAATGAACACCTATACCTTTATTTTCATTTATTAAATATATTGTAATTTAATGAGAGAACCTATAAATTACAGGTTTACTATGGAATTCTGACACTAACTACATTCATATCATGGGTTTGAATTTTACCTAACAAATAAATAAATTATCCCTAACTGTTGAATAGTATCACTTGCCTTTTGTAGTCATGTTAGGTATCTCTCTCTATTTCTCTTTATCTCTGTCTCTATAGATAGATATGTATCCATATACATACACACATGTGATATATATATATAATGGTATATGAATATAAATATGTATAAATATTCAATCAACAAAACAATTAAAAATTCATAGAGTTAAAATGAACAGATATTTAAATCTTTTCTGTTTTGCTTAATGGTTGTTTTAGAGACTAATTCATAAAAGTGAGTTCGAGAGGATTATGTTAAAAGTACTAAAATCTCTATGGTAAAATATGGTAATATCTTTTGATAGGACCAAAAAAATCAATATTTTTCAAAATTTTCCTTAGGGTGTTGCCTAATTTTAGTTATACTGCAGGAAAATTGATAAAGGGCAAACTCATTAAAGGATTTTATTGTGAATATTTTTCCAATCTATAAAATAAGATTGAAATTACTTTATTTACAGTTTTGCTTTTGAGCTATTTTTTGCTTCATCGTCAAAGAGACCAGCTGGTGATATTCCCAAATGATAGCCTAACTTTAAAGATTCTCACTCTACTTTTTGCTTGTCTGGCATTATCTTTAAGGAGATATCACAGCTACATAATGAGAATCACTTTTGGCATTTGAAAATTAAAAATAAGGACTCAAATACGTATATATTATAGAATATAGGTGAATGAAATTTCTCTTGCAATACGTCTTTAAATTTAATTTGATATTTTTCTTAGTTTCCATTAATCTTGAGGAAAGAATGAAGATAGACAATATATAAAATGGAGTCATTTTTACCAAGCTGCTAAAATTGTTAACATCATGAGGATGCAGTGTGAAGACTCCATTCTTGTTCAAACTAGCCTGAGAACTTACATTTTTTTGAACTTTCAAGTCCTGCTTCAAGCCTAGATACACATCTTAACCTTCACATAACCCTCTGATTACCCCCTGAAGGACTCAGGTATACATCCACCTGCATCCATTATGCAGACCACTGGACATCACCAGATCTGCTGGCACCCATCCTCTAGACCACCTGGCATCCATCACACGGACTGCCTGACACCTGACTGATACCGTCCTGGACCAAACCTAGGGCTAAGAATGCAGGACCGGTAATTCTCATGAATATAGTTTTTACTATAAGAACTTGTAACTTTTCTTTCTTTGGAACACTTCTGGGTTTTTACCTCGCTGTGTTACAAGGTTGCAAAATCCAAGACCCTTGAATACATCTTTATCATTTATTCCTAGACTTCTTTTTGTGTTCATTCGATGATCCCATTATTTCCAAGCTAAAACTTTTGTTTTCTGTTAACAGCTTGCAGATCACTACTGTCAATTTTACATTTGACTTAAATGGGCTATACAATATTTTTCAATTCAAGTAAAATGTGTTGTTGTTTTTATGAAAAAAGAATGATGATCTGATTATTTCTCTAATAATTTTTTTTACTTGG
>NW_011888816.1:5009935-5010280 GCF_000151845.1 Pteropus vampyrus | reverse complement strand
AGAGAGAAATGCTTTCTAGCCACCAGGAGTGACCCCTACAAATGCCTTGGGGTTTGAGAGAGTGCTTTCGGGAAACCAGAAGTAGGGAAGTTCCCATGGAGGAGTGGCAGGACATCGCATGCTCAGCTAGAGCTTGGATTTTATGCCATTGGCAATGGGAGTCATGAAAAAATTTCACGCTGGGAGTAACGCGAATAGATTTCATTGAGAAAGGTCACCTATAGAAACAAGAATTCTGGGAGGCCTCTCCGAACATGAGAATGAATTAAACACAATTGAGAAAGGACATGAGGAAAGTAGAGTTCTGTGATTAAAATAAGAAATGGTGAGGATTTGAACTAACAC
>NW_011888816.1:5006731-5008640 GCF_000151845.1 Pteropus vampyrus | reverse complement strand
GAACATGAGAATGAATTAAACACAATTGAGAAAGGACATGAGGAAAGTAGAGTTCTGTGATTAAAATAAGAAATGGTGAGGATTTGAACTAACACAAGAGCAACGAGAATAAAGTGAGAAGGACAAACATCAAGAAGTAAATAATCATGGCTGATATTGCATACTTGTTATGTGCTGTACACTCTTATGAGTGTTTTACATTTATTAATCCTTTTAATTTATACAACAACCTGATACAATATGCGTTATTATGACAAATCCCATTTTACAGGTGAAGAAAGTAGAGCTCAGATTAAGTCATTCACTAAATATTTCAGCTATTATATAATCAGTAAATGGCTCAAACAATTTAAACTCAGAATCCATATTTTTATCCACCATATTATAATGTCTCTGGAGAAACAAAATATATTAATGATGTAGAATCAACATTATTTCTTGATTAAAAAGATAAACATTTGCAGGGGAAGAGAAATTGTAGATGATTTCTAAGTTTCTCACTTGGGTTAGAGGTTGGAGAGTAAAAGATTCATTTCATAGGTTGACTATAAAATATGCATGAAGCACCAACGTGAAGTTTCCAGGAGCATTGTGATCTATCGATATGTATGTAGAAGAAAAGTCTGAGCTAGAGAGCTAGAAGTTACAATTCCAAAGGCCATGGCTATGTGTGTGGCTGCTAACTTATTGATAGCTGGAGAATGACAGGGGATGAATGAAGCATTCTTGAACACCGATTCATTCTCTTGAGTAGAATACTTTGGGCTCTAAGTATCTGGAAACTTCAAATTAAACTGGCTTAAACAATAAAATTAATTGCCTCAAATCATAAGAACCTGATGGCAGTTTTCTAAACTATTTGAATGGCTCAACACTGTCATCAAGGGCATAGATTTGCTTCCGTCTCTGTGTTCCGCCATCCTCATTTTTGGCTTTGCTATTATGGTTACAAAGTATGCAGCAGTTATAAATATCATAATAAGTCAAAATTGGAGATAGAAAAAAAATCATAGTTATGAGCTCAAGTATTTATTAAAATCTTACTAAATAGGACCACAACACATGGCCACCCTTAAACCTCTCTGAGGCTAGGACATGAAATGACTCTGACTGGCTCAGTCCACTGAGCATCTACTTCTGTGTAGAGATTGAGGTCAAGGTCTCCTGAGTAATGAAAGGGAGTGGATAATATTGGAACAAAGTGGAAATTCAGTTAGCAGATGTAAAGAGTGAGAATGAATGTCAGATAGGCAATAATTGTCTATTGTCTGCTATTGTCAAAAAAAAAGGGAGTCAGCAAGCACAGGAGAGATAAAAAGAAAATGATATAGTGGTTTAAGAAAGAGTACTCTCAGGTAAAGCCTGAAAAAAAAATTTTTTTTTTTCATTTTAATTTACATTGAAAAAAATAAGATTTTCTTTTCTTTCTCTTTTCCTTCTTGCTCTCTCCCTCGAAGCTCTTCTATTCTCCTCTCTTTTTTTTCCCCCTTGAAATCTTATAATGAGATAAGATAAGAAAGGAAAGCCTGGTTTGTGGAAGAAGTAAAAGTCCCTTTTCTCTGTATCCTCATCAGCGCTCATCAAATCTTGTCTTTTGATAATAGCCATTCCAACAGGTGTGAGGCTTTGATGTGCATGTCCCTGATGATTAGTGATGCTGAGCACCTTTTCACATGCTTGTTGGCCGTCTGGATGTCTTCTTTGGAAAAGCGTCTATTCAGGTTCTTTGTCTATTTTTAATTGGTTAATTGCTATTTTTCTTGCTGCATTAGTTTCATGTCAGTAAACCTTTATTACTTTGTTCATTCACCCAGCACGTGTCACCAAACATAGAAGTTATATGTTTCCGAGGGCCCACTCATGTTGACTACAGAGCAGAATAACACCCTCACACTCTCCACCCTTCATA
>NW_011888816.1:5003972-5005451 GCF_000151845.1 Pteropus vampyrus | reverse complement strand
AGGCTGGTGGAATAGAGCTCCTGAGAGACTGAGGTTGGTAACCTGGGCTCCTCGTGTCTCCTGAGGTCGCCCTGACATCATATTTAGGTTCTGCAGTGTTTTGAATTCTCCTCTTTCGCCAGTAAATGTACAAGAGATTTCAGAGTCTCAGTTATCCATTGCAACTGTGCCATCCCATGGAGCATTTCAAAATCCTTCCGTCTGGTACTGTCTTACTTGTTCACGCCTCTTCAGCTAAAACACTTGAGTGCTTTTAAGAAGTAGCCGAACTGAGTGGGATAAATTCTCCAAAGAACTGGCCATCGGCATCAGCTGCCTGCTACTTCCCAGCCTGTGTGCATCTATCTGCCTGTGCTCTGGGTAACAAGGAAGTGATGCAGGGTCATTTCTGCTCTTTCCGATCAATTTGCATCAACGATCATGATAAGTATGTTGCAACTAAGAGCCGTTTTCTCCCTTTCAGGTTTGAACAGATTCTGGCTAGTGGCCTCTGGGCAGCACCTTGCACTATTTCATTAAAGTGCTAATAAATACAGAGGAAAAGATTAAAATGCTCAATAAACGCCACAGACTAAGAATGAAAACAGTCTTGACAGAATCGGGCAGGAATCTGCATTTATTACATGGTGGGGTCCTTTTAAAAGAGAAACCACTGTGAGTTTTGCTTTATGAAACAGAAAAATGGGAAAGCAGGAAAGAATATTTGTAATGTATATGACAGACAAAAGGTTATGGTGTTTCTTCTATAATGAGCTCTTAAAAATCAATTTTAAAATATCAAATATCTTGGTGCAAAAGACACCAAGAGGCAAGTCACGCAAAAATGTAAATTCATTCAGTCAATGTTCGTTGAGTTCCTACTATGTGTCAGGCACCATCTGAGGCATTGTGGATCTGATCCTCACAGGCCAATATGGAAGATAAATAAGAAACAGACAAATATATAATATAATGTCAGGTAGAGATAAAGGGTAAGAAAACAAATAAAGCCAAATATAGGGATAGGGAGGGAGCGTGGTGGTGAGGTCTATATTTTAGACGGGGTGATTCGTGAAGGCCTATCTGTGGAGGTGACATGGAAACAGGTTGTGCGAAGCAGTGGGGTGAGCCATGTGCAGATCTGATAAAAGAGGCTCCAAGGCAGAGGAAGGAACAAGTGCAAATGGCCTGTGGTAGGGAAGAGCTCAGCCTGTTTTAGGAAGAGCTAAGAGGCCTGTATGGCTAAAGGAAGTGTGGGAGGAAAATCTCGGGATACAAGATTGGGAAAGGAGGCCGGGGCTGGATCACACAGGGCCTCGTAGATCCTAGTAGAAAGTTTGGGTTCGTTCTAAGGGAGGTGGGAGCTGCTGGGTGGTTTCGAGTGGAGAAGTAACATGATCTGACTGGAGTATAAAGAGAACCTTGGGGGCAGTGCAGTGAATGGACAGTGGGGTGGAAGCAGGGAGAAGAGTGTGGAGTTGTCCAGGGAGACATGGTGAC
>NW_011888816.1:5002031-5002817 GCF_000151845.1 Pteropus vampyrus | reverse complement strand
TCCTTCTATTTTTCATTGTCATAATGTGCTTGGAAATGGGCACATATTCATTACTGACGGAAGTGTAAAGTGGCCTTTTGGTGTTCTACTTCCAATTTGGCAGCTGGGCATCCTTTTGCCCCAAGACAGGGCTACCTGCATATGCCGAGGGGGTCCTTGGCACTGGTACTAATGGAGCCTCCTTGCTGATTGGAGCATCACCTCTGCTAGCAAAAGTCTAAGATACAGGGTGTCCGTAAGGCATCGTGGTGGCCCCAATGTCAAATAAATTCACTTCCATGTAAGGTATAAATAATTAGTGAAATGCAACCCAGAGAAAATGTACCAAAGATTTAAATAAAGTTGCTTATGCTTGTTTTATATTTTCCTTTCTTCTATTTTGTAGATAATGAGCTCTATATTATACTGCGATGGCTGAATCTTAGTGTGTCGAAAATGATGGTGGATACCTTGAAAGCTGACCTTCCTGTGGTCAACTGCGTTAAATCTTGAATAAATTCTCTCTTCGTTGCCTTTTACAGATTGTTTATAGTTTGCATAGAAGTGAATTTTTTAAACATCTGAATTGCACGAGGACTTTATGAGTACCCTGTTCCTCTCTACTTCTCCTCCCTCTAAGACGCCCCTTCTTCCCCAGATCCAGTATCACCATCTCTTTCTCTTCCTAGATTTTGTTGGTTCCCCCCCACCTCACTTTTTCATTGTGGTAAAATACACATAGCAGTCTATGGCCATGCCACCCTGAACGTGCCCGATCCCGTCTGATCTCGGAAACTAAGCAGGGTC
>NW_011888816.1:5001624-5001981 GCF_000151845.1 Pteropus vampyrus | reverse complement strand
GGCCTGGTTAGTACTTGGATGAAAGACCACCTAGGAAGACCAGGTGCTGTAGGCGTTTAAAAAAAAATACATAGAACATAAAATTTACTATCTTAACCATTTTAAGTGTACAGTTCAGTGGTATTAAGTGCATTCATATTATTGTTTAACCATTACCACCATTTATTTCCAGAACTCTTTTTATCTTGAAACTCTCAACCCATTAAACGATAACTCCCCATGACCTCCTTCCCCCCGATTTCATATGGTTCCAAGGGCCTCACCTGTGTCCCCTAAACCCATGTCCTAAGCAGTCTCTGTTTCCTTAAAATAATTTCTTTTGTGATGTTATTGGTCACTTTTTAAAATCTCTTTATC
>NW_011888816.1:5000307-5001574 GCF_000151845.1 Pteropus vampyrus | reverse complement strand
CCTGTGTCCCCTAAACCCATGTCCTAAGCAGTCTCTGTTTCCTTAAAATAATTTCTTTTGTGATGTTATTGGTCACTTTTTAAAATCTCTTTATCTTTTCTTTTCTCTCTGCTAAAGTGCAGCCTTGCCGCCTTCTGTCAAGAATGGAAGTCTTTTTTTGTTTGTTTTCCCTCTCTGCCTCTTGAAGTCAGTAGCTGGTATTTCATAGGATAATAAAAGCCCACAATATCCTGACCAAAAAGACTGGGAAGGTGTGGGGGATGGGGGTGAGCCGAAGTCAGGGATTGGGTTTTTTAAAATGTCAGCAACACAGTGTCATCTTTCTGAAAAGTAATTCTGCAGCATCTAGCAAGAGACACAGGTGCTTAAATTCGCTGATCTAGTAATTCCTCATATACAAAGATATACACAAAGGTTTATGTTCAGCACAGTTTTGTGCATAATAGTTGCATCCATGTCTGTCTGTAGGCGCTTGGCTCGATAAAATCAGAATGGACTCCTATGCAACTATTAGAAATCATGCTTGAGTTTAATACACAGGAAATGTTTATGCTATAATGAAAAGTGAATGCAACAAGATTTAAAACCTGTATGTATGTTATAATCTGAAATCTCTCTTAAAAATCTATCTGCAGAGAAAGACACGCTAGGAAACCTCAGTGTTGACCAATGGTTATCACTGGGAGGTGGAATATTGTTTAATTTTAAATTTTTATACATTTATCTTTTCTATTTTCAATGACTGTGCATCTCTTTTATAATCAGAAAAAGATATGAAGAACATAAAACAAACACATCGACAATCTTACACAAACAAAATGAATCTCTTACATAGTATTCAAAGAAATGCAAATTTTAATTGATTTTTATTTCTACTTAAATAAATGAGGAACTATGAGGTGAAAGAGTAATTTTCCCGCTGAGACTATTTTGAGTTTCTAGAGCTTTCTGGGTGGGGTATGCCTGTGGAAGAACTCAGGCCGTTGCCTAACAACAAGCTTCATAAAACAGAAATGGAAATATGGTACTTGTAGCTTTGAGAAAACAACTGACTCTCCTGCGGAAGGAAGGTGTCTCGAAGAGAAACTGGGTATTTCTAAATTTGCTAAGATCTATTTCTTTCACTTGCTCTCAAATAACACTTTGGGGTAGCCCACAATGTGGTTGTTAACTCAGCAAGTTAAGCAAACAATATGACAAGTCATGTTGAGATCGAAGTGGTCCCCATGGGCTAGTGGGGTGGGGTGCAGGTGGAGAAGGAAATTAG
>NW_011888816.1:4996484-4996793 GCF_000151845.1 Pteropus vampyrus | reverse complement strand
CTGCACTTAAATATTAAGCACCATTTAAGCATTGAGGGCAGAGGCCTGGTCTCCCCTTTGGAACAGCTCTAGATCTGAGCTCACCTGTTGCATATAATATATGCTTAATAAAGGTTTTGTAGTATACTGCTTTCATACGTATGTGGCTGAAAATTTCCCACGCCCTTTGACCCAGTTATCCCCACAGCATGGAATTTATCCAAAAGAAATCATTGAAGAGAAGAAAGGAAATGACACGGATGAAAGTGCTGTGATATATGTATTCAGTAAATATTGGAAGTAAGTGAGATGTTTATCAACAGATTAATG
>NW_011888816.1:4995091-4996434 GCF_000151845.1 Pteropus vampyrus | reverse complement strand
GAAGAGAAGAAAGGAAATGACACGGATGAAAGTGCTGTGATATATGTATTCAGTAAATATTGGAAGTAAGTGAGATGTTTATCAACAGATTAATGGTAAGCAAATAAATCATCGTACATGATTTTGATGGGACATGATTCGTTCTCTCATTGATTAAACAAACATACTGACTGCCAAGGAGGTATCAGAAATACAACAATGAGTCAGCCGCCTTTAATGAGTACACAACCTGGCAGAGTCTTCTAAAATGATCATCACGAAACTACATAGACGCAGAGAGCTATTTCTGGTCTAATGTTAAGAGGAGAAAAGCAGACTACGAAACTGTCTGTACATTATGATTGTAACTCTAAACGCATGAGGATGTGAGCAAGGTCTGGATGGGCCAATGGCAGTACCGCATGGTTAGATTACAGATGACATTTTCTTTAGCATTATTACAATTGTTTTTCAAACATTAAAGTTTTAGACCACCCCAAATGTTTACTGAAAAAAAAAAGCTGTTCCTGTGACCTTGGTTCTCCAGGTTGGCAGTGGTGTAAATGATGGGGTTTTCTCCAGATGGCAAGGCATTGCCTCGAGATGATTGGGAAGGAATGTTCAAAGCAGTTTGGAGGCTGGGTCAAAGAAAGCTATCAATCCATATATCAGGAGTATCCACTGAGTGCCACTGTAGGAACCAGCCTTCTCTATGCCTGGGCTACATTATACAGCAGAGCCTGCAGGCTCCTCCAAGCTCTGTCAACACCACTGTTTATGCACAGTGCCAGGTGGGGTGCAAGCTGAAGTCTGGGAACCAAACAAGACTGTTGGGACCTGTAACAGTTGGTGACTGGTTCTTTATACTGGAAAAAATGCTAGCGATGTGAAAAGTTCCATCATCTCTATTTTACAGATGAGAAAATTGAAGCTCGGTTGGTTCTCAGTGTGGGCAAGTGATAGATTTGGGATTGGAAACCATCCCTTCTCAGTTTGGGCCAGAGTTCTTTCTATTTCTCCTCTTGGGCCCAAGAGCATGTGGAGATGAATGAGGTCAGACAGAAGGGACCTGGATGGCAGGGTGGGTGGAGTCCTTTGGGAAGGGGAGACAATGGGGAATCTGTTGGAGGGACTTCATGATGGAGGGTCTCAGAGGCCAGGCACTTGAGTCCGGACTTGATGTAGTTGGCAAAGGTTTGGGGACATGATAGAAGGGGTTTAAAGAAGAGGAAGCTGCTAATGTATGCTGGCTGGTGTGACTGGAAGGGAGACCAGGGCAGACACACGGTAAAGTTGGTGGGCAGCTCTTGTTTTGTCTGATCAAAACAGCACTCGCCCCTCCAGCTTCTTGGAAATAACGTCCT
>NW_011888816.1:4990555-4992755 GCF_000151845.1 Pteropus vampyrus | reverse complement strand
CTGAAAGTGTCCCATGTCGGACCCCTCACCCCTAAGCAAACACAGACGGTCGGTCATCCTGCAATGCTTAGTGAGGAGGAGGGGTCGCCACCGTCCGGGCCTTTTGGTACCATGAAAGGGCTGATGGACCCGAGATGGAGGGCTGTGCTTGGCCAGGCCGAGCTGGGCCGGGGTGGCTTGTTAACCTGGTAATGCCACCCCTACACTTCACTTTGCCACCGCCCCCCTTCCTCCACTCCTCTTATTTCCTGTTTCCTTCCAAACAAAAATGAAAAGATAAGATATTTCTGCACAGGTCCCATTCCCCCCTCTCTTCCCAGCCAGGGCTCGCTCCTCATTCACTCCAGAGGCTGCAAGGGCAGCCTTTTCACCCCAATCCCCTGGGGCCTCCTCCTCTTCCTTGTGATACCACAGACAGGCACCTCAGAAACCCCAACCATACTCAGAGTACACCTTCTGGCTGTCACTGCCTCCCTCTCCACCACAACTAAAAACAAAGTTCAGCTCCTTTAACCAAGGGAGTTTCCACACCCCGCTGCTTCCTTTTCATGCTGGTGTCACCAAGACCATGTCTCTGCCAAGGTTAAAGCCCACCCAGCCAGGGTTTGCTGCTCCTTTCCCAGCCTCTGCTTTCTGTCCTGGCCCATCTCTGCATCTGACCCAGGCTCTTCCAGGAAGAAGTGAGCCAAGGGCTACCTCAGGCTGGGATGGCATTCTCAAAGAAAGTCTACGCTTTCTTCGCTTTATGCTGCGGTGCCCTTTTCTTCGGCTGTGACCTTAATCAGTAACATTTAAGTTGAACCATATACAATGGCTGATATGCAACCATTTTTGAACCACACGAATGCCAGTTTGAAATGGTGCAAGCTCCATTTCAAAGGGGGAGACAAAGGAATTGCTACTTGTTGCCTATGGCTTATTGAAGACACATAGCTTCCCAGACATGCAAATAGGAGGGCGAATAGTCAAACTTTGGTGGTCATAATTTAGGGATCTTGGGGCTAGCTATCCTCCTCACCTCTACCTCCCCCTTCACTCTGTGAAAGGAGCTGGTAAAGCTGACCTTGAGAGGAGGCTGAGGCCAGTAAAACTCATTTTGCATCTTTTCCAGCGCTTGTGCTCAGCCCTGAAGCCCAGAAACGTCGTGCTTTTGGATTTGCCAAATCTACATGAGGTGGGTTTGATTTCCACTCTTGGCACTGCGCCTTACACAAAGGGACCTTCTACAAGTCTTCACGCAGGTGTCCCTGGGTCACTGAGGAGGGAGAGCGGGGAGGTGGGTAGGAAGGGTGAGGGCTGCAGACTGGGGCTCTCCCGTGATTGCATCCCACGTCTGCCCTTTTTGGCCGAGTGAGTGACCTTGGGTGAACAGGGAACCTCTGAGCCTGACATTCCTCACTTGCAAGATCAGGGTTCATTCTCATGCCTGCTCAGGGCACTGTTTTGAGGCGAGCACCTGGCGCGGTGTGTTGTATGCAGCAGGCATTTAATAAATGCTTTAGGCGAGGAAGCAGAAGCACTTTGAACCTTTCAAATCATCCAGACTGCTTATGGACTCTCATGTTTCACTTCCGCCCTAGGCGTCGTGGAAATTTAGTCTACAAAAGTTTATTTTTTTCTCCCTGAAATAAAAAGTATTTTCTTTTCAGATTTTTTTCGGAGGGAAGCTGTCAGGCTCATTGCTAAACACTCCACATCATTACCTATTTAATCCTCTCGGAAGGAAAAGTCCTATGTTTAATTCACTGCCCTGCTAAATGTCTCCAGAAATATTCATGATGACAGGAAAGGGTAGGCTACGACAGACCACAGAGCATGGAGCAGGTAGAGATGGTTAGAAATAAACAAGTGACTGCCGGGCGGAGCGGCAAAGAGGTCTTGTTCCCAGAGGTGCTCACGAGGATCTTTTCTAATCAGGTGCCAGGGACTATTAAACTCTGAGAGTTTAGTGGGTCCCTAATGTGAATGAATGAATGAATGAATGAATGAATGAATGAAGTGAATAAATGAACATGAGTGCATGACTATTGAACATAGCTGATCATGAAGCAGATATCGGAGTGAGCAATTTTAGCTCTCTCTTCTGCACAAATGTCGAAGCCTAGCTGCCGCCTCAACTGTGTGACTCTGAAGTGGCCCAGGGTCTTGCTTGGCTGGGAACGGGATTTGCAGTCTGTCTGAGCTTTTCGAGCCAGTTCAG
>NW_011888816.1:4986853-4987945 GCF_000151845.1 Pteropus vampyrus | reverse complement strand
TTGCACCCCATTCCCTAGGCAAGCAGATGAGTGGATCTCTATTCCTGCAGCAATGAGTCCACCTAAAACAGGACATTACCCACCCACCAGCATTTTACACGGGGCCAAACGCAGACCCCAAGCCTAAACCAGCAACAGGAGAAAACAGTGCCTGGATGAGGCCCCTCTGGCCGGGTGAGCCGCCGCTTACAGAACCTGCCACTTCTGGGTTTGACACGCCTCCTCTCAGAGCACTTTATGGTGTTTCTCGATCTCTGCCAAAGTAAACTGTGACACGTCGAAGGGAAATACCTTGTGGCTTCTTTTAAAGTAATTGAAGAGACAGAATTGTTAAAGAATTAATTAAGCCAATCTTAATGAAGTATCTTTACTATATGCTAGTGGAAGGACAAATGAAAATCAAAAATAGAAGGATTCCCCCTGCTTCCTTGTCCTTAAAAACACTTCCTTAAACACGTCCTTAAAGTGTTTATCTTAAAAAAATAAGTCATCATGACCCAGGAATGCCTTTCTCAAGGACCTGGGAGTCATCTCTTTGTAGTATAAACATCGAGAGATAGAGTCTTATCTCTCAGCTTCTGTGGAGCCTGACATGGGTGGGTGCCATTGCTCCAGGTTGCAAAAGGACCTCTGATCATAAAGATAGGAGAGGTTTACTTCTTCTCTGGATGAAATCTGTCAGCTAACATCAATGGTAACTCCGATTGCCATCATAAAGGTAGGGTGAATTAACTATGTGTGACTGTCAAATTCTCTTACTTGAGTTCTGGTTATTGTTTATCTTGAGAACATGTGTGTGAGGAGTTGTATGGGCTTGCTATATAATAGGGTAATAATAGGGTAAGATTTTTTTTTTGTCTTTACAACCTCTCAGCAGATTGCCAAGTGATGCACATCACATTCTAGTTTAATGCTTATTTAATAATAAAAGTGTTTTCTTCCTCTACCCTTCTTGTGGAGAGGTTTTCCTGGGTTGGAGATTTTGTTTTTAATTATATTTTCCCAACACAAGGCGCTGCGCTAAATTCTGTGGAGGTAAAAAGATTGAAGATACAGTCTCTGTGAATTTTTGTTATCATTTAGTAACAGAAT
>NW_011888816.1:4984068-4985553 GCF_000151845.1 Pteropus vampyrus | reverse complement strand
TTTTCCCAACACAAGGCGCTGCGCTAAATTCTGTGGAGGTAAAAAGATTGAAGATACAGTCTCTGTGAATTTTTGTTATCATTTAGTAACAGAATATAAGAAAAGTTATGGGGAACCCAAGAATTGGACCATTTAAGCAGAGTCTTAGAGGATGGGAGGGTCTTCCAGGTAGACAAAGGTAAAGATAGGGGTTGAGGGGTGGAGTTGAAGCCAAAGGCAGTGAGGGTCTGAGCACGAGGAACTCCCTTGGGATAAAGGCGGGCAGAGAGGGTGTCAGGGAATACACTAGAAACGGAAGGACAGGAGCATCTGGGGTTAGGAGGGCCTGGCTTGTCCCTGGAGCATTCGGGAAAGTCTAGTTTAGCCTGAGTGGAAGGCTCCTGTGAGGATGCAGGAAGAGCCGAGGCCCAGAAGGCAGCAGAGGAGTCAGCAGAGTCGTCTCAAATTCCACACTAAGGAACTGTAAGGAGAAATTATCAACTACTTTAAAATAGGTCCCTCTCCCACCCACCCCCCAAAAAAGTCACTGGTGTCCTACCTAGCACACCCTCTGGGTCCATCTTCTCCTTTTATCATCGGAGCTAACTTTCAGCTCTGTAAGTTATAGGAGGCTGATAGCAATGCAAGGATTCTTGTTCATGGAAACAGAAATTGCGTCTGGTGGAGGGACACTGGAGCCAACTTTGCGTTTACCTGTGAATTCATGTCAGCATTCCCTGGAAGGATCTCACCCATGTTATTGGTGAGGCCATGGTCTGTCCATTCTTGGAGCAATATAAGATGCCACCATGTGAGGGCTCCACGATGACCATCATTCTACTGTTGATGCACAGTGGGGGTCGGGGGGCCTCAGTTCAGGGCCACCATGAACAGCGCTGCCATTGACATTTTTTGTGTGTGCTTCTACATCTCTTACAACACGATGCATTTTAAAAATGCAGACCAACAAGTAGACCACTGCATGAATCCACATATACAACACGATGCATTTTAAAAATGCAGACCAACAAGTAGACCACTGCATGAATCCACATACACAAAGGGGAGGGAGCAGCTGAATGTCCCCGATCCCAATGATAATTCATATTGTGTAAGGATGCAAAGTTAGATGGTAAAACTAGAAGAACAATTAAGGAAGTAATTACCATAAAAGTCAGGATTACAGCAGCTTCTGGGAAGGCGGGGTGCTGGTCAGGAAGGGACAGAGAGAGGCTGCTGGGGGCTGGCCCGGTTCTCTCCCGCTGCCTGGAGATCAGTTTATAGGAAGTTGTTAAGTGGCACACAGCTCTTTGAGTGTGTTATGTTTCACCATGAACACCGATTTAAGGAAAAGGACAAAGAGGACCTGGGAAGATGTTTAAAGAGATGTGATATAGTTTTCTTCCATACCAAGAACCACAATCTACTCCTTAACTTTATACACCACTCCTTAATCCTCACAGAAACTCAACCTGGACCCATTGCTGGCTTCTACCATAATCAACT
>NW_011888816.1:4981645-4983263 GCF_000151845.1 Pteropus vampyrus | reverse complement strand
TTCCCCTGTTTGCGTCCTACTGCATTGTTTAAAGATAAATCCAGACATCATAGCATTTCACCCATAAATAGTTACGTGTGAGTCTCTAAAGAATAAGGACTTTCAAAAAAATAATAACTTCAATACTATTTCTCGCCTTAAAAAGTTAACAGTAATTCCTCAAAATCATCCAGAAGCATTTTTTTTTTCAATGATGTTTTTTTTTAAAGTTAATGTCAAATCATGAGCATTTCTCCATGCCCCTAAAATGTAATTACTAGGGCTTCTAATCCTATCCGTCACACCAAGCATATCGTAAATGATCTAATCACTCATGCCATTTGGACAGTAAGACTACAATGTCCTCAGGTACATGACCTCCCTTGCTGGCATGTAAAGCAAACCAACGTCATTACCCTGCTTTGACCTCTGACTACAGTGCTCTGCCCCACACACCCACAGGTGCTCCTACCTGGGCTGGGCTGGGAAGGGAACCTCAGGATGTGTCAATCAGCCACTTTGTCCCAGGCAGACTCTGCCAGAGAGTGTTTCCCTTTTTCTCCCTCCGTGGGTATTCTTATTTGAAAAATTGGCCAATAGTGTCTGGTTTCCTGTGAGGTGAGCTACGTTTAGAAGCTGTGGCAGGCAGGCTCAGAAGCTCCAGCCCAGTGGCCAGCCGATGTCGGGAGGATCTGAATTTACAAACCTAGAAGACTCAGCCCTGTGGGCAGACCGAGAGGGGGCTGGAGAAAGTCAGGATTGGGGGCTGTGGTTTTCATCCCCACGTGGTGGAAGGCAGGGAACAGTGCAGTCATTTTTAATGGCATGACTTTGGGAGAGCCAAGAAAGCCCACAGAAAAGCAGTTTTCCTGCCCATAAAAAAGGAGCCCATTACACTCACTGGACAGCAGATTAAACGAGCTACAGCTTTTGTTCCCACAGTGTGGTTCTAGCTGGGGAGCTCATTAGAAAGGCAGCATCTCAGACCCCTCCCCAGCCCTATGGAATCGGACTCTGCATTTCAATGAAATTCTTAGGAGATCGGTAAGCGCGCGGAGTTGATAGATGTTTAATAATTATCTTTTTCCCCACCTCCGTCCTTCGAGGCACTGGAGCTCCCTATACCTTCTGTCAAGTTACCGCAAGTTACACATCTTGGGCACAAGCTTTACCCTTCACAAACGGGCCAGGCTCCTTTCCGAGTTCTCTCTCACTGCCGCTGCCCCTGCTCCAGCCGGTTGGGGAGCCTTGCTGGGCCCCGACTTCTCCAGGCCACGCTCCTGCTCCCTGTCCCAGCCGCCTTGTTCCGGTGGCAGCGCAGATCTCGTCCACCACAGCCTCCCTGTCTTCCTGCGGCTGCACACACACTTCATTTCTTCGGCATAGCTCTTTTTCTCTGATTCGAGCAGGCTTTGCCTAATGTATCACGACTCACTTGTTTTTTCTTCCCTTATCCTTCCACCTTTGTCCGCCTACTCCCTTTAAGCCTTTAAGCCATTAAGCCTTAGGACGTAAGGCTCCAGCCAGTGTCAAATCTTTTCAGAATAAAGCCTCAGATCTATGATCATGAGGACAATAAATTTCCATTTCAGTCCCAGGCCCATTTACCACAGGACCAGATGGGATGATTTCAGAACCT
>NW_011888816.1:4972133-4980710 GCF_000151845.1 Pteropus vampyrus | reverse complement strand
ATAAAGCCTCAGATCTATGATCATGAGGACAATAAATTTCCATTTCAGTCCCAGGCCCATTTACCACAGGACCAGATGGGATGATTTCAGAACCTATTGGGATGATCAATTACCCCAGCCCCATTCAATCAGTAGAGCCCACTACCCCAATGTATTTTTCCCCTATATAATCTTTCTCTCCGAGACAGCCTAGGGTACCAGATCTTTGAGCAATAGCTCTCCTGTCTCTGGGACTTGCAACTCTCTAAAATAAACCCTTTACGTTCTTTGCTGCAAAACCTACCTGTATCTCATTGACTTAGATGTGCAGGCAGACAGAACCCTTTGCTCCGGTAACATTCCCATCACGTCCTTAGCTGCCTGACTCACGTTCAAGGCAGACACAACTTCTGGTCCGTCCCTATCTTGGGGCCCAGGCTGGGGCTGGTCACGATGGACCCTCAGTACGCATTTATTAAATGGCCAGTGACTTCTCCAAGGCCTTCCCCGGCTCTTCCCTGCCCACCTTGCGACCTGCTCCCCAGCACTGCCTTAGCACGGGTTGCCGTGGTCTCCTGAGGTCAGGGGTGTACTGTATGCTCCCCACCTTGCCTCCTCTTCAGTCCCCGTCACGGCTCAGCCAGGACAGAGCTCTGGACCGGGACTCCAGGGCTGCAGGCTTTGTGACCTGCTGGCTTTTGAGGAAGTAAGTCCTCCACTGGTTTCCCCTCTTTGTCTGCTCCTGGCAGCAGAGTGTTAGGCCCCCTTTCTCTGCCTTTAACTCCTGTTCCGCTTCCCCAAAGGCTCCTTTTGAAGATCTGGCCCAAACTCTTTCTCTCTTCTTGTCACACGCTCTTCCTGGATGGTCTCATTTCAGTGGTCAGTGACCACCTCTGTGATCTGTCTCCCACGTCTCCATCTCCAGTAGGGCCCATGTGACCTCTGATGTCCATCCATGCCCTTGACACTTCTCACCATTTACCCCACTGACCATTCTCCCCTCAGAAGCCAGAGGGCTCTTTCTAGAACCCAAACTGCCGACTTAAACCCTGCAAGAGTTCTGCTCACTGTAGTTCAAGTTCCTGGCTGGTCAGCATGGCCTTCCCATGATCCGGCCCCTCCATTCTTCCCACTCTGCTCTAACCACCTCCAGCTCTTCCAGCGCCACCTCCAGGCTGATGCATACGTAGCAGCTTTTCCCTTCCCACCTCACCAGGCTGGGAGGCCTGGAATTCGATTTTACCCTCCGTCGAAGCTAACGAGTTGGCCTCTACTCTTCCACAGATGCTGGTGGAAGACAGGTCTTCATGACTCATGGCCAAGCCAGCAGCATATTTGTGTCAGTTCCCTTCCCGCCAAAACCCCACAGAATGACATGGTGAGCCCAGACGGACACCTGCACACAAAGGAGGTGGCGTGATATGAGAGGAACTCGGAGGTTGGGGAACGTGGCATTTTATAGCAGGCAATGAGCAAGACTGGTCTTTGGCCCTGAGAGGGACACTAACTACCTCAATTCTCAGACTGCAAAGCCACTCTGAGAAATGGCCAAGGATGGAGCGGCTGGGGCTCTGCATGCGTGGCACCCTCCACCAGGAGAGCCTCAGCAGGCTACACGCATCTATGGGCCTCGGTCAAGGCGTCTCTGGCTCTGCCCTGGGAACATTCTCTTCCCTGGACCCCTGTCCACCCCTCCCCAGTCCTCCCACCCTGGGTGCTGCCCCATTCCTTAGCTAAAGCAGTCTTCACTCCTCATCTGCATGGCCCCTTTGGCCTCACCCTTTGTCTGAGTTTTTCCTTAGGAAGGGTGGCAGAACGTGCCACCTCCGAGTAAAACTCTGCGGGAGAGAAACGACAAAGGGAAATAAGGATATGATTATGCCTTGAAAGCCAGGCTGAGATATTCCCACTTTATGCTACATGCTCTGGCGAGCTTTGGGGATGACCACAGCAAACCTTTATGAAGCAAAGCTATGCGATAGGCAATGTTCTGAGTCCTCCGTGCACGTGAACTCATGTAACCTAATTGTTCCAGGAGCAGGCATCGTTATCATCCTCATTTACAGGTGAGGAGACTGAAGCTAGCGGAGGCTGTGTAACTCGTTGAAAGTGACACAGCTCATAGGTGGCAGAGCCAGGATTTTAATTTAGTGTTTAGGTTTCATGGTCTATGCCACACTTTCTGGTGACATTTTCCCCAAAGGGGTGAAAATTTGTTCTTGTGCTTTATGTCTAAAGGCCAATATACGCACAGTACATTAACAGACAAACAGCACGTCTATGTTGTTAAAGCTTCACGAGAGGTGATTAAGAATATAACATCTATCCCAGGCAAGAAAAAGCTAAAGGAGTTCGTCACCACCAAATCAGTATTACAAGAAGTGTTGAAGAGACTTCTTTAAAAGGAGAAAAAAAGATAAAAAACATAAGTAATGAAATGGCAATACGTATCTATCAACATTTATTTTAAATGTAAATGGGTTAACCGCTCCAATCAAAAGACCTAGGGTGGCTGAATGGATAAGAAAACAAGACCTTTACGTATGCTGCCTACAAGAGACTCACTTCAGATCAAAAGACACGCACAGACCCAAAGTAAAGGGATGGAAAAAAGATTTTATGAAAATGAAAACAAACAAACAAAAAAAGCTAGGGTAGAAACACTTATACCAGACAAAATAGACTTTAAAACAAAGGCTATAGCAAGAGACAGAGAAAGACCCAGCAATTCCACTTCTGGGTATTTATCCAAAGAAACCCAAAACATTACTTTGAAGGGACATGTGCACCCCTATGTTCACTGCAACATTATTTACAATAGCCAAGACATGGAAGCAACCTAAGTGTCCATCAGTAGATAAACGGATACATAAGTGGTACATATATATGATGTACTCAGCCAGTTTTTACTCAGTCATAAAAAAGGATGAAATCTTGCCATCTGCCACAACATGGAGGGACCTAGAGGTATTATGTTAAGGGAAATAAGTCAGACAGAGAAAGACAAATACCATATGATTTCACTTATACATGGACTCTAAGGAACACACTACACAAACAAAACAGAAACAAACTCATAGATACAGAGGACATTTTGATGGGAGGAGGGTTGGGAGGCTGGGATGGGAGGAGGGTTGGGAGGTTGGGTCAAAAAGGGGAAAGGATTAAGAAGTACAAATTGGCAGTTTCAAAATAGTTATGAGGATGTAAAGTACAGCATAGTGAATACAGTCAATAATATTATAATAATTATGTATGGTATCAGATGGGAACTAGATTTATTGAGGTGATCACTTTGTAAGTTGTATAAATGTCCAATTACTATGTTGCACACCTGAAACTAATATAATATTGTATGTCAACAGCAATTAAAAAGTAAAAGAAAAGAGAAAGTAAAAACACATACAATGTCTAAACAGACTTAGTGGATGATGATAATAAAAGAAGGTTGAGAAATCCTCATTTACGCTGTTAATCAGAATCCTCCGCTGTGTCTCATGTTTAAAGCCTAGGGTCAGTGAGGAACACGACGAAAGCAATAGCTTCAGAAAAATAAACCAATGGTTAGATGGATCTGAGGGAAAGCAACTGGAATAAAAGGGAAGGAACCAATATATATCAAGTGCTTCTCCGTGCCAGGCACCGGGCTGAGTACACGGCCCGTATCTCTTTTTTTGACCTTTCTCTTCAAGTTAGGTATTATTATTTCCATGTCAGATGGCACAAGGAGAAAAGAGCAAAGGGTTCTAGGCCACACAGCTGGAAAAAGGTCAGGTCGGGGTTTGAACTTCCTGAACTGGAACCTAGGCAGAGAAAGCAGTGAGAAGGCAGAGGAGGAAGCAGATAGCCGAAGAGAGAGGAGGGGTCTTGCTAAAGGAGAAGGCACAGAATTGGTAAAAGACTGGGCACATTGAGAGACAAGTGAGCATTCAAAGGCTTTTCTGCCGTTGCCAAGACAATGGCAATATGCTAGGACATTTCGGAAGCAGAAAAAGGTTTCTCTTTCCTCTTCCCCCGCCTCAGAGAAGAAAAGATCAGACATAGAAAATTGGGAAATGGGAAAGGAGTAAATCTAGAAAAAAATTAACCACATTTACTATTTCCCTCTGTCCTAATATTTACATTTTTAGCATCGCCTGTTGCAATTTCCCAGGCTTGTTTCATAGATTCTGCTCGACAATGATAAAAAGCCTCCTCTTTTGTACAAAGGTAACCGGATCGGGCAAAGAACTCTAAAAGCATTCTGGATAAAACATTTTTAGGCACCACTGAACTATTTTCTTTGCTACATTAAACAAATCTGTTCTCATCCCCCCGAAATATGGTACGTAGTCCCATAAACATAGAAATTACTAACGGAGACCAATGGAAAATGAATAAGTTAACTACAAATTTGAATTATAAAAATATTTCCATTTTAGCCCTTTGAATTGCATAAGTAATTAAAATTAATTCCTAGAATGTCTTTATGTTGCTTTCTGATGTTCTAGAGGATCTGCTTTAAGAACAAAGTTAAATAATAGTTGTCCCTCGCAAACTGTATCCTTAAAGCAGATTTTTTCTATTGTCTCTCTGCAGATAATATAATGCTCAATACCCAGGGACCATAATTTTCAGAATTCCTACATCCCTATCATTGATCGGCTATCGCAAATAAACTGTCAGTTCAGCCCTCTGCCCAGGGAATAACCTCATACATGGCATCTGTGACTCTAGAAGTGACAGATCACCTCCACTCCTATTTCCAAGAGGATTTTCTTATTTTAAACACTGTCATTCCAACAATAATCGACACCAAGTGGTTCATAATGAAGTCCAAAGATGGAGGAGCAAACCCAGCGGCAGCCTTGCACTAATTTGCACAAGTGCACCAGATCCACTGGACCCCTAGAAACTAATGATAAGTAATATTATGGGCTCATATTGTGCTTTTGGGGCTGAAGTGGACACTGTTCAATGTAAGACTGTAACCGGACTATAAAATCGAGTGGGGGATTGGGGGGTCCAGTGCAGCCAAATTGGCTCCTGGTAAACTTTCTCAGCTGGATGGACTTGAACCAAGAATTTAAACACCTCAGATACACCTTTTAATCCTTTAGACCAATAATTTCCCTGATGCGACTGACACTTGTTTCAAAAGTACATGAAAAGGTACAAAGATAGCAAAGCTGTGAAAGAAACATTTGACCAGCTCATTTCTTAGCATTCAAAATATCTGAAATTGGCAGGTTTTTGGTTGCTTCTTTCACTGAAACCTTGAACAGTATGAAATTGTAGCTGTGGCTACAGATGCATTCAGGCAAACCAGATTGAAGGACAGTCAGTGAGAAACCCTCCTGGTTGGTACTTTCATAGAATTCTACTCTTTTATGGCAAAAAAAAAAAAAAAAAAATCTTGTTATAATAGAACAGTCTGTATTTTATTTAGAACCAGCTTCTAATTTACTCGCCTCTAAAATGAAATATCAATATTTTGCTTGAACCAGCTGCCCAAAGAATCGATGCTGAAGAATCGAGCACAGTTACGTTTCTATCTATGTTTGAAGGCAATGACCTGGGTCCCTACATGGCTGTAGAAGATGATCATCTGACCGCTTACTGGCCTGCACGTGCAGTTGATAGTTAAGTGAGGGAAGAAGGGAGTGCTCGGTGTCTAAGGGGCAGTGCTGAGTCGTCTTACTCTCGACCCACTTCTTGGTGATGGAAACTGCAGGAACGTTGCGGCTTCCAGAGAGCCCCACGCTGACAACAGGCTCACTTCAGAGTTTCCAACATGCACCCTGGTAAACAGACCTCGGTATGTTCCAATACCATTAATGCTTTCACTTTCGACATGTGTGGAGTATCCTCTCATCCGAATGGGGCACAACGAAGCCTGTCTTTCCATATTTCGAATTGCTTAAATGGAAATTTTACTTAAAATTCCCTTTTCAAAAGTGTTTTAGATCAAGATTTTGTAAATCTACAATGTCAAGTCAATTTAACCTGCCTGCAAACGAGGCTAAAAAGGTATATTTCCTTGAAGCCAGTACAGATCCTGTAGCTTAAGTGTATGTCTGGATTCCATAAAGAAGCCAACATTTGTTGAAGTCGTATACTCAACAACGTGGCAATAATTCCGTCTCTTCATATGGAGCATTTAGGATGCGAATTAGGCAACATTTTTGTCATATCTTAAAATGTGTGTGTGTGTGTGTGTGTGTGTGTGTGTGTGTGTGTGTGTGTGTGATGATTACTGTTTTTTTGACAAAGTAAATGATCCAAACGATTCATATGCGAAAATGTGTCCGTCGGAGAAAGATAAACACTGTACGATCTCACTTATATGTGGAATCTAAAAACATCAACCTCAGAGAAACAGAGAGTAGAACGGTGGTTGTCAGGAGCTGCGGGGTGGAGAAATGGGAATATGTTGGCCACAGGGTACAAATTTTCAGTTATATGATGAATATGTTCTGGGGATCTAATGTACAGCATGGTGACTGTCATTAATAATACGGCGATAGATACTTACAAGTTGCTATGGGAGTAGAGCTGTAATGTTCTCACCATAAAACGACAAAATGGTAATTATGTGAGGTGAAGGATGTGGGAACGAACCTCATGGTAGTAAACATTATGTAACACAGATGTGTATCAAATCCCCACACTGTACACTTTACACTTACACAAAGTTATCTGTCAATTACATTTCAATAAAGCTGGAAAAAATACTCAGATAAAAGGGTATCTGCCATTTTTCTCCAAGAGTCTCATTTGGGTTGAATTATTTCTAAACCTCGGTAGGTTAAAGGCTCCCGTTAAAGCAAAAGTGCCCCTTTATTCCAAAACAAATCGTCATTTGCATGTTAACTATTAAGCAGTTATCGATAATGCCGCTACTCTGCACTGCGTTTTTGTTTGTATGCCATGCATCATCAGTCCAACTCATTTGTTCACTCACTCACTCACCAGGTATTTATAAAGCACCGACTGCACATCATACCTGTGCTCAGGGCTGGTTACTTACAGCACAAAGATGAACGACGCAGGATCTCTAACCTCACCCTGCATAGTCTCTGCTTGGCTTCCACTCTTTGGGGTTGCAAACGAGACAGCATAGGGAATGCTAGGTAATAGGCAGTTATCAGAAGCCTACAGGAGTGGTCTGTCTTGCCTCTGTCCACCGAGCTCTGTCTTTCTCATGCTGGTGTCTTTGCCTGTCTCCAGCCCTCCCCAAGGCCAAGAGCGTCAGGCTGGGCAGCCAATCAGCAGACACGATCCAGCCTAATGGACAACGTTTGGCTGCGGGACACCGCTCCAACCACTGGTTTCACTCAAAGCACATGGCTTTGCTAACAAAAATGCCTGCAGGAGCTGCTTTTCTAGGAAGGGAGTGGTGTATGCAGGTGAAGCTGACAAGCCTTTGTGGTAGAGTAACCTGCAGACGTGCAATTATTTGGAGTCACACTGTCCTGGTTGGAATCCTGACTATGCCAGTCAAGCTGTGTGGCCTCAGGTCCAGGTATTTCTCCTAGTCTGAGTTTCCTTATTGTGAAAATCAAGATAATAAAACCCACAGGGCAAAGCCGGAGTGAGGGTTAGCAATGACGCAGGCGGAGCACTTTTCAGATACCTGGACCGCGTGTGTCCTCAGGCAATGATCAATTACCACTCAAAGCAAGAAGGTCCCAAATGGGGTGATGAAGGTAATAAAAATCTGTGTTTGGGGGATACACGGAAGAAGGAACGCTCCCGTCCTCAGAGGTTGTGGTGGGTGCATTCACCAGGCGAAGACATGCCAGCAAAAGGACCAAGATGTACAAGGGGTCGAGAGGGTGAAGGGCCTCACACGTCAGGGAACTGTCAATGCGGTCCCTTCTCCTGGGGACCAGGGCTTTGATGATATGCAGGTGCCTGTTCCCTTAGAACCTTCTCTTTTCTCTCTGGTCCTGTTCCATCCCACGCTGCTCCTTCAGCTAGGATTTTTAAGTGATAATGACTTTTTCTATTTCACCCTCTCGGACCATCTTTTCCCTCTCCTCCCACGGATGACCTTTTTCTTATGCTTGAAAAAAATTAAAACCCAAGTGCTGTAAACTGAATGTTTGTGTTAAATATTCATAACACGAATATTCAGAAATAACCATAATTCATATGTTACAGCCTTAATTCCCAAAGCGACTGTATTTGGGAATAGGGACTTCAAGGAAGTAATTGAGGTTCAATGAGATCATAAACGTGGGTCCTGATTCAATAGGACTGGCGTCCATACAAGAAGAGGAAGAGACACCAGGGGTGGCTGTGCACAGAGAGAAGGCCGTGTGAGGATGCAGCAAGAAGGTGGCCAACTGCAAGACGAGCAGAGAGGCCTCAGGTGAAAGCGAACCTGTGGAGACCTTGACCTTGGACTTCCAGCCTCCAGAACCGTGAGAAGTCAATTCTGTTGTTTAAGCCCCTCGGTCTGTGGCTTTTTATTATGGCCACTTGAGCAAACTGGCACACCAGGTTTGAAGCCAGTTCATCAGAGTGGAATTCTTTTTCAAAATTTAAGGGCTGACGACCGTGAGGAACATCTATCGTCCACAAGTTAGGTTTGTTTAGCTTGCTGCAACCAAA
>NW_011888816.1:4966469-4972083 GCF_000151845.1 Pteropus vampyrus | reverse complement strand
ATGACCTTTTTCTTATGCTTGAAAAAAATTAAAACCCAAGTGCTGTAAACTGAATGTTTGTGTTAAATATTCATAACACGAATATTCAGAAATAACCATAATTCATATGTTACAGCCTTAATTCCCAAAGCGACTGTATTTGGGAATAGGGACTTCAAGGAAGTAATTGAGGTTCAGTGAGATCATAAACGTGGGTCCTGATTCAATAGGACTGGCGTCCATACAAGAAGAGGAAGAGACACCAGGGGTGGCTGTGCACAGAGAGAAGGCCGTGTGAGGATGCAGCAAGAAGGTGGCCAACTGCAAGACGAGCAGAGAGGCCTCAGGTGAAAGCGAACCTGTGGAGACCTTGACCTTGGACTTCCAGCCTCCAGAACCGTGAGAAGTCAATTCTGTTGTTTAAGCCCCTCGGTCTGTGGCTTTTTATTATGGCCACTTGAGCAAACTGGCACACCAGGTTTGAAGCCAGTTCATCAGAGTGGAATTCTTTTTCAAAATTTAAGGGCTGACGACCGTGAGGAACATCTATCGTCCACAAGTTAGGTTTGTTTAGCTTGCTGCAACCAAAGAGGACACACACACGGGAGGACCCAGGGAGCATCTCCATAAGGCGGAGCTGGGAGGGACTTATAGGGTCTGGGCTTGTGCTGGATGAGTCTCAGTAGGGATGCAGGACACAGGCTCCATTCTGGATCAGATGCTGTCAACCTTCAGTAACTGGGCGTCTTAGTAAGTTTTATCTGGCAAGAAGCTGGCAGGATTGAAGTGGGCTAAAGTCATCCCTGGTAACGAGGCAGTGATCACCGACGTCAGTCACAGGTGGGGGTGGTTTGTCATTTCGTGGTTGTGGAAAGGCCTTGTCTGAGCATCTCTGATATTTAGGTGGGAACGTCATGGTCAGGCAGCCAACAGGCAAGTTTTCGCTCTCTTTTCTTGTATTAGGGAATTCTGCATGGTCCAACCCACCAAATAGGGAGCAAGGGACAGGTCAGCTGTGATGTTGTGCACGTGCAGCTCAGGCCATGGTTAACAGCCACACTCGCAGGCGCCCTTTCAGACGAGGAAACTGAGGCCCGGGAAGGTTAGAGGACTAACCCCAGACTACCCAGCTGCTGGGGGCGGGGGGCTGGGCAGGTAGTGCACCCCACGTTGGAAATCTACCTACATGCAGTGTCCAGGGGCTTCTCTTCAGGTTACGAAACCCAGAGCGGATGCCTTCCGGGCAGAGTCAGGATGGGCAGTCACGGCTCCCTCCTAAAGGACTTTCCTCCTGGCCCTGGGAGAGCCTCGGGCAAGGCAAAGGGGAATGGCTGAGATTGTTGGTCAGATGAACCATCTCCTCAATGGAAGCCTTGGGGCGCCCCCTTGTGGCTATCACACGAACTGCTGGCCCAGGCCTGGGCTGAGACGGTGGGACAAACAAGATTCCTGCCACTCAGGATAAGTGAGCACCTGTGCCAGACCATAGTCAGGGGCTCATTTGACCTTCAACCCATTGGCCTGTGATCTGGGTGTTCTCAGCTTGTGCTAGAGATGAGAAAACAGAGCTGAAGTCAGAATTTACCCACGAAAAGAATGTTGAGACTGGGATTTTAGGCTTTGTCCGGTGAGCTATTGGTGTTGCTCAGATGCCCCCTCCCGATCCTGAATTTGTCTTTCAAAGTCAGTCCCTCAACTAGGTTGTGTGTGAAACAGGAATCGTTTTGGGGCTTTTTAAAGGGCTTCCCAATTTTATTAAACCCAATAATTCCAAAATATTATCCTTTCAACATGTAATTAACACGAAATTCTTAATGAGATCTACTAAATTCTCATTTTTATGCCTAATTTTTAAAGAACTGGTCAATATTTTATACTCATATCATATTGCTATTGAGACTAGCCATACATCTAGTGCTCTATAGCTACACGTAGGCAGTAACAACTGTGTTAGACAGTGCAGTTATAGACATCGTCATATTAAAACTATGGCTCCCGAAAGAGACCGGCCCAGCAGCACAGGCTTCAGTCATCTGCCAGAGGTGCCTACATGTGAGTGTGGTTTTATTATTTCCTCTTCATAGAACTGCTCAGACTTCATCACCACCTTCTTACACGGGAGTGTGTTTCGTGTCTGCCTTCCCGCTAAACAGGCTCAGCACGAAGCAGGGACGGTGTCCACCTAGCGCTGTATCCTGGTGCCAACGGTCAGCTCTCAGAAAGGGTTTGTCATCGACCGCCTGCCCAATTAGGGGAGAAGTGGCCATTTGCCCAGCACCCACCCTGTGCTAGCCACTTAGTTATTCGTCATCACTCCCCATCACAGCCCCCACTCCCCCCGCCCCCGAGGGACCCACAGTCACACTTGTGTGATGCAGCAGAGCACGAGCTTGGGAGGAAAAGCCACCTGCCTGACATCACCCTCATGGTGAGGGCCCAAGTGCGACTAGAAGCCAGGCCTGGTGGGTTCCCACCCCTGGTGCCTTCCCCGTCACCAAGGACAGCCCCCGCTTTCGGTTCCCATCCCAGAGGGACTGTGGTCATGCCGTCGACGAGGCTCTACTCTCCTCTTGGGGCGTTCCCTTGCTTCCAGGAGATTCCAGCCCTGGAATCTCCAAGGGTTTGTACTTGTCTTCATGACCCTGCAACAGGGCCAAGGGGAGGAGACCACAAGAGCCGGATGGTTTGTGGGTGCAGGTACTGAGTGCAGGTGCGGAGGGAGGGGCATGAACCTCAGCTTGGGGCCGATGGAAGAGGGGAGCAGGAAGCCGCCCTGCTCAGAAGGGCCAGAGGCTGGGTCAGGCTGGGCAAACTCTATAAAGCCCAGTAGGGGTCACCCTCTCCTCTCCTGGTGGGGAGAACTGGGGGCCCCACGCACTGTTCTGAGGTGCCCACCCTCCTCATCTTTCCCAGTCTCAGGGGGAATGAATCAGTGAGGAGAGCACTCAGGTGCATAGACAGACCAGGCTGGCAGAAGACGAGTTTGACAAGCAGGAGTGTGGATAAGAGTAGAGAAAGGCAAACTCCGCCTTCAGTAGAGCAAATGCCTGACTCAAAAGGACTTCTGGGAGAGAAGGCTGAAAGGGATGCTCTGAGTCTGAGGGAATATTGATGAGAACAAGTAATTAATTCACCTAGCACACCTCCTGCCCGCCTCACAAGAGGGAGCTCTATGCATGCCAGCAGACCTGAGTTTATGCACCTCATAGAACCTGATGTACACTCACAAATCCTGCCTCGCCAGGTTTCTGCCTCGCACAGAAGCATGCATAGATGACAGTACAGAAGCACACAGAGGCGGGCGCTGGGTCCCACTGGGTGGCTTCCTTCGGAGTTTTACTGTGAGTGAATGACACACTCTCCACAGGGCATAAGAGCTTTCCCTAGGTTGACAGAGAGTGGTCATTGACAGCTATTTTAAAACTGCTTTTAGTCACTCTTTCAACCCTCCCTACAACTGTGTGAGAAGCAGGTTCTGGCTGGCAGGAGGGCTGAGCCCTTACATGTTGTGCCTCAGTTTCCTGCTTTGCACTGTGGGGGAGGAGTAACTACGTCCTCCCCAGGACCCGTACAGCTCTGTACAACCAGTGTGCTTGCCACTCGGTGCCTGACTACCCAGTTTTGGTAGATTTAGAAAATTCTCTATGGACACACGACGTGGAGCCCTGAGCTGGGGCTGAAGCTGGGGCTGGGAGGGTGGGGTACAGAACTTTGAATCTCAGAGATTCAGTCTGGAAGCTTCATGGACACATACCTGTATCCTAATCTGGGAGGGAGAGAAGACCATGGGCTGAAGGGGAGGGGGCGGGGGAAAAAGTAAAGGAGAAAAGAAGCAATTTGCAGTTAATACAGGTCACAAGAATATCCAGAGACACCTTCCTGAGGCAGAACACCCAAGATGCTGGCTAATTATCTAAACACACCTTTTAAAATACAGCAGAAATGTAAAGGAAATCCTCAGAGGCCAGAATGCAAATCCAGGGAGGTGAAGGAAGGCTGGAGCCTGCACTGCCCTGGGCCCCCTTTGGGAGGGGGCCCCATCCATCTCTAAAAGTTACACCTCTGCATCTCTAAAAGTTACACCTCTGCAGGAGCCCCATCCATCTCTAAAAGTTACACCTCTGCAACGAGGAGGATGGAGACAAGGTCTGGGTGGGAAGGTCTGAGGCCCACACGAGCGGGTACCCTCTCAATGCCTGTTCTGCTCCTTACCTAGAACACAGAGGCTGCAGCAAAGCCTGCATAGCAATGCCATGTTGGGATGTGCGATTTAAGGGAACGAAGGGAAGGAAAAAGGAAGTGAGGCTGGGAGAGAGGAGAAGCAAACACCAGCAGTGCGTTCCTGTGCTCACCACAGTTTCCTGAGAAAACAGGTGTGACCTCTGCTAAAGTCCCCTGGAACTGCTATGGGAAAATCCCCAAAGCTCCAGAATTCAGACCAGCAACAATCTAAGCCGTAACCCAGAGAGAAAGAGAACTCAGGTCCCAGAAGAGCTAGTGCTCTGAAAATCTGGGCAGTGAGCTTAGGGGCAATTTTGCTTTCATACAGGCATTGTTACAGTTGGCGTGGGCTGATTCACAGACCCCTGACATCGCTATGGGCTACGGGCAGTTACAGAGCATGGGATTTTTCAAACGGGCACTAAGGCAATACATCTGAAAGGAAGGAGGTACATCTGTCTAAACACTAAAAGCAATACATCTTTTGACTCCAAGGTCCTTGGCCTATGCAGCAAGCATGTTTACAGAAGCAGAACAAAGAGCTGATTAGAAGTGTTGGTCATTTAAGTGGGAAATTCCTCTTCAGAACCATTGCCTCTTGGAACAGCTGTGGGGTCGAAGGGTAAGCAGTTTAACCTCAGCTCTTTCTCTTTTCCTCTGTCTCTTTGGTAAACATTTCCCTCGTGAGGGCATCAACTTTCCTGCACTTCTGGGCTCTCTGACTAGCCACTGGGAAAGCCAGAGAGAGGCTCCATGGGTGCAGGCAGATCAGACGGAGAACCAGAGCTGCATGTCTCCCGGTGCTGGGGGCATGATGGAGGCTGCCCAAAGCCTTGTCCCCGTCCCTGGGGAAGCTGAGACATGGCAGTGTTAGGAACCCCAGGCGAGGAAGGTGGCAGCCTAGACTCTACAAGGGTGGGATTGCATGGGCCACCGCTGGGGGCGCTCTGGCTGGGAAGCAGCCAGTGTTCAGAAGGCCAGGTGGACGGAAGAAACTTCCAGAGAATTTTTAATGAGTCAAACTGACGACAGTTGCCAGGGAGCAAAATCTCAACGAATGGAGAAAATGCTCCAAAGGATGGCAGTTTTGCAGCTTATTCAATACATTAGAATCAAAGGAGAAGATGTAAGGAAAGTTGCATGAAATCCACGGGTGGTAGATTAAGGGGGCGGGAGAAAGCAAAGAGAAGAAATCTCTGGGATTAGATATAAAGGCAACATAGAGAGACACAGAGTTCTTTTACACAGGTGAGTACAGGATAGTTAACAATGAGCAATTACAGCACACAGAGATGGGATGTGGAGGACAAGATAACCATGAGGGTTCTGTGGTCTCATGCTCTGATGAGACGGCTGTGCCCTTAGGAGTCTGGGGAAGATTGCTTAGACATTTCAAAAGTATGTTATCTTTGAT
>NW_011888816.1:4954537-4965779 GCF_000151845.1 Pteropus vampyrus | reverse complement strand
AGGCAGATCAGACGGAGAACCAGAGCTGCATGTCTCCCGGTGCTGGGGGCATGATGGAGGCTGCCCAAAGCCTTGTCCCCGTCCCTGGGGAAGCTAAGACATGGCAGTGTTAGGAACCCCAGGCCAGGAAGGTGGCAGCCTAGACTCTACAAGGGTGGGATTGCATGGGTCACCGCTGGGGGCGCTCTGGCTGGGAAGCAGCTAGTGTTCAGAAGGCCAGGTGGACGGAAGAAACTTCCGGAGAATTTTTAATGAGTCAAACTGACGACAGTTGCCAGGGAGCAAAATCTCAACGAATGGAGAAAATGCTCCGAAGGATGGCAGTTTTGCAGCTTATTTGATACATTAGAATCGAAGGAGAAGATGTAAGGAAAGTTGCATGAAATCCACGGGTGGTAGATTAAGGGGGCGGGAGAAAGCAAAGAGGAGAAATCTCTGGGATTAGATATAAAGGCAACATAGAGAGACACAGAGTTCTTTTACACAGGTGAGCACAGGATAGTTAACAATGAGCAATTACAGCACACAGAGATGGGATGTGGAGGACAAGATAACCATGAGGGTTCTGTGGTCTCATGCTCTGATGAGACGGCTGTGCCCTTAGGAGTCTGGGGAAGATTGCTTAGACATTTCAAAAGTATGTTATCTTTGATGCAAAACACAACAGACAGGTAAAGACTGACCTTTGTCAAGGAAGATACAGGCCCATGACTACCCGCCGTGACTTGCTTTTAATTAGGGACTTTTATGTTCAGACCGTCCTGTGTGCTGATTATATTCGGTCTCTGAGTTTGTAAGGCCTGCCTCGCAGGCCTGTCCTGAGAGCGTCAGGTTTAGTATGTGGCTCCCCTTTTTGTCCCCAGTCAGCAGGGATGAGCAGACCCTGGGAAGCTGTAAGCTGGGAACAATTTGAAGCCTCAACCAGAGGGAGATGGTTTGTTTACAAAGGCTATTTACAAATGTATGGGCTAGGAGAGGTCCCAGTAGTGGCTTAGCCCCTACGTATAACAGCAAAACGAACTGCTACCACTTTTAGGTTTACAAGGACAAAGGGAAGGAGAGGTTTCTGGAAACTAGAAGCAGAGACTCAGAATAGTAGATATTTGCATCTCAAAAAGATGGCTCCCAGGTCACTGAGGAAAACTGCTTCAGTTGTGAGATTGGCCCTTATAAAAATTTACACACATTTAAAAAAGACAAAACAATTCTGAAACAAAAGAGAGAGGAGAAGGAAGACTCCCTTATTTGCAACAGGGAGAATTAAGCCCCTTATTTTTATTTTGTGTTTGCCCTTACATCATCCAAGTTCGGGATATTTTTTAACTCCAATCTTGACAATAATACTATATATAGACTTCTAAGCCCTAGAGGCATTTTTTAACTTAACTATATATTATGACCATATTTGTATGCCATTGAAAATTTCCTCATATATGCCATTTCATATACTTTTTAAAAGTATAGTAAGCATACAATATTATATTAATTTCCGTGTACAGTATAGTGATTCGACATTTACATACCTTATGATGCGATCTCCACACTAAGTCTAGTAACAGTCTGTCACAGGGCAAAGTTACCACAATGTTATTGACTATATTCATCTTTTTCTACCCATCCCCATCCCCTCCCCTCTGGCAACCATCAGTTTGTTCTGTTTGCATAACCCTGTTTTTGTTTAGTTTGTTCCTTTGTCTTGTTTTCTTTAGATTCTACATATAAATGAAATCATGAGATAGTTCTCTTTCTCTGTCCGACTTATTTTACTTAGCATTATCCCTTCCAGGTCCATCCATGTCGTCGCAAATGGCAGCATTTCATTCTTGTTTATGGCTGAGTAATATTCCATTATATATGTATATCTATATATCGCACCTTATTTATCTATTCGTCTATCGATGGACACCTAGGTTGCTTCGATTTCATTCGAATTGGTATTTTTGTTTTCTTAGGATAAATACACAGAAGCGGAATTGCTGGGTGTACTGTAGTTTTATTTTTAGTTTAGTTTTGTTTTTTTTGTGTGTGGAATCTCCATACTGTTTTCTATAGTGGCTGCACTAATTTACATTCCCACCAACAGAGCATGAGAGTTCCCTTTTCTCTACATCTTTGTCAACACTTGTTATTTGTTGATTTTTTGAGACCAGCCATTCTGACAGGTGTGAGGTGATATCTTATTGTGGTTTTGAATTGCATTTCCCGATGATTAGTGATGTTGAGCATCTTCTTATACGTCTGTTGGCATCTGTATGTCTTCTTTAAAGAAATGTCTCTTCATGTCCTCTGACCATTATTTGATCAAATTGTTCATTTTTTTTGTTATTGAGTTATATGAGTTCCTTATATATTTTGGGGTAAAATGATTTACCCCTTATTGGATATATCATTTGTAATTATCTTCTCCCATTCATTAACTTTTCTTTTCATTTGGTTGATGGTTTCCTTTGCTGTACAAGAGATTTTTAGTTTGATGCAGTCCCATTTGTTTATTTTTGTTTTTGTTTTTCTGTGCTCAAGGGGATATGTTCAAAAAGATATTAATAAATGTCTTTTTAATGCATAATATTTCACCATACAGAAGTCTCTATTTAACTGCTTCCTTATTTTTGGATTTGGATTGATTTCATTTATTTTCTATTGTGAATAATGTAAAAATACACTTGAACATACATTTTTTTAAAACATGTTTCAAAATCTCCTTGAGGTTCTTAGACATAGAATTAATGAATCACAATACATATGTGTTTCTAAGATTTTTGATACTCCCTGTCAAATTGCTTTCAGAAAGGTTGCAACAGATTTTGCTCCCACTAGATGATCTAAAACACTGATAGTACTGAGAATCATCAACACAGAAGGTTCAACGTCTGACTAATAGGAGTTCCAGAAAGGAAAAAGAAAAAAACAAGGGAAGAAAATTCTCAAAGATGTTGGCTTGAAAAACACGAAATTGCCATTTTTATAAGTTCAAAATAGGTTAGATCGAGCCATTTTATGTGATTCGACAGAACATGTGACAGAAAAGATTTTTCAGAACTAAAAGGCATGAGCCTCCATATTGAAAATGTCAAACGAATAAGAATTTGAATAATCGAAGAATCACACCAAGGTACAACACTATGAAATTTCAAAACTCTGGGGATAGAAAAAAGATCCTGGAGGAGGGGGAGAGAGTGGCCGAGAGAGAACTGGAGAGAAGGAGGAAGGGAGGGGTCACTTTAAAAGGAGGACGAATCCTAATGTGGAGCAGCGCCTTTAAAATCTAAGAGGAAATGATATTCATCCTACAATTCTTGACGCAGCAAATGATCAACCAAGAGTAAGAGTAGAATAAAGACTCTTCAGCTATGTCAAATACTGAATGAAACTACCTCCCAGCTGTCCTTGCAGAGGAAGTTATTGCAGGGTGTGCTTCAGCAAAACAGAAAGGAAACCAAGAAACCAAGACATGGCGTCCTCCAGCTAGAAAGGTAGAGCAGGGAAATCCAAGAATATTAACTGTTGGATAAAGAGCAGATTGAGGCAGAAAGAATGAGGGCTGAGCATAGTTGGTCTGGGATAGGAGAGGACGGGGAAAGGAGCCCATGAAACCCGGGCATTCGGAAAAATTATTGAAAGTCACGGGGCAAATCTATAGGAACATTTGGAAAAATTAATTATAGGCGCATAGAAGACTAAACAAATAAATAAAATGAAATACTTAATAAAGGAAAAACAAAAAATAGTTTATTAAATTTTTTTGCATACGTTACTGGGATAAAAATAAAATTAAATTATAATTTAAAAATCCCCTACATACCACCTTCTCTCCCCACCCCAGAAAAAGCATATGAATTAACCTTTATGTGTTTCATAGGTCAGATAGCTATTTTTATTTCTGCTCTGATGTTTATCTGGAAATAAAGCCATTTCGATGTTCTCAATGAATCTTTGACTCATCTCCAGAGAAATATTAGCATTTATGACCTCAGAGATTTCTAGATCTCTACTCTTCGTGTAAAGAACTTTGCAGTTCTTCTCTTTTTTTTTTTTTTTTGAATTTCTTACTTCCTGGCTGTTATCAGGGGCTGGAGAGAATGTCCATTCCACACCAGATAGCGAGCATCGTGTTTTGGTAAGAGTATCGAGATGTGGCTTAGTTATAGAATGGTTGGTTAGGGTGATGGTTCTGTTAGTCGCTTGCCCCCAGCACAGCAAAACAAAACTTAATTGCAATTTCAGTCCCTCCGAGAATGCGACCTTAAACAACTTCTGTTCATTAACAGTTCTGATCTGTAGCAGGTCCCCCAGTATTCCCTGAAACCTAGCAGTTTCATAGTTTTGGTGCTAGGGCAGCTGGGTTTGAGCTGATCTTGCCATTCATTAGCACCGTGACCTTGAACAAGTTATTTAACTGATTTAAACTTCTGTTTCCTCATTTATAAAATGGTGAGGATTAAATGGGACAATGTATATATGTGATAAAGTACGTAGTATTTACTCGGACTGGTCGATATCTTAGCTATAATTAATATTATTTATAAGAACGATGTTGATCCTACGCAAATCACCTGTATACGCAGTCAGCATAAGTGGTACCGAAAATAATATCACACACTAAAAAAAAAATATTCATAGAGTCATCAGGTAGAATGGAGTTCTGAGCTCACTTATTTGCCTTCAATATGATTCACGAGGAGTGATCAAAGAAAGCGGGGCTGGTCAACGCATCTCACTGGGGCTCATGTCATTCGGCACCTCACACATCCGTCTCTAAGATAACCAGATAAAACTTACTTCCTCAGATTTTTAAATTTGATGACTAGCATTTGAAAATCAGCTCTCTTCTCAGAGGCATATAAATTGCATATGCAATGCAATAATGTCCATGATGTATAGAGTTCTTATATGTCAATGGGGAAAAGGCAACTGAGTAGAAAAATGGGCAGGGAATATGTCAGAAGAAATAGAATAGAATGCTACTTGTATGAAAAGATTTCCAACCTGCAATATGCAAATAAATGGAAAAAATTTAAAATTTTAAATGGTTGTTTTGGTATATAGGAAATTAATGGGAATGGGTGTTTGTGTAAATTAATCTTTTCACTTTGAGATAATCATAGATTTACATGGAGTTATAAGTAATAATACAAAGAGATCCCATGTACCCTTTACCTAGTTTTCCCCAATAGTAATGTCTTTCAGAACTGTAGTACAATATCACAGCCAGGATATTGACATCGATACTGTCAAGATACAGAACAAGTCTATCACCATGGTGATCTATCATATTGCCTTTTTAAACCTACACCCACGAATGTAATATCAATGGAATTATACATTCTGTAAATTTGGGGATTGCCTTTTTGTTTTTTTACTCAGTCTAATTTTCTAGAAATTCATTCTACTTTGTGTGTTAGTAGTTTGTTCTTTTTAACTGCCAAGTAGTATTGCGTGGTATGGATGTACTACAGTTTAACCACCCACTCACTGAAAGGCACGTAGGTCATTTACAGTTTAAGGCTATTGCAAATAAAGCTGCTACGAACATTCATTTTCAGGTTTTTGTACGAACTTAAGTTTTCATTTCTAAAATAAATGCCTGGAAGAATAGTTGCTGGGTTGTATGGTAGTTGTATGTGTGGGGAGTCACTTCTGGACATGCGAAATCATTTAACAAGGAACAAGGATATTTGTGTACTTGGCAACAATGTAAGAAGTTGAGATTGTAAAGGGCTGGGAAAAACCGGGAGGTAACTGTTCACATAGCAATCACTGCACATTCCTTGCAACAGTTTAGCAGAGAGTTCTGAGTTGTGAGAATCTCATTGTTCTACTAGATATAGTAATCTGGCTGACCTTAGTTCTTGACTACTGTCTTTCTTATTGTAATGTTATAAATAGTGTGTTCTAAATAAACTCTGGGACACAGCTTGAATCTGTGATCCCTCCTGCAATTCTGTCTGTCTTCTTTCTTTTCCTCAGTCCATGCTCCCCCTTTCAGGTACCCTCAATTACTTCGTCGGCTGGCTCCAACAAGTGGTGCCCGGACAGGGACCTGAACATGGGGAATAACAGCTAGGACGTGCCGCAGAGTAAGGTGTGCGCACGCGGAATCTGGGGGCCTAAGAGTCCTGTAGGCGGCCAACCGCAAGTACGCAGGAGTATTGTGATATAGAAACTGAAACAGAAACTTAAAGAAGTAAAAATGGGCCAAGGAAATAGTCGACTGCTTTTTGTACAAATGCTTAAAAATATGCTTAGAGTAAGAGGGGCCCAAGTGGGCCAGCAACAATTAACTAAGTTCTTGCAATGTGTGGAAGAAATATGTCCCTGGTTTCCGGAAGAAGGGACTGTAGATTTAGAAACCTGGAAAAGGGTAGGACAAAAATTGCAAGATTATCATGATGTTCATGGGCCTGGTAAGGTCCCGGTGGAAACTTTTGGGTTGTGGACCCTAGTCCGAGACTGCTTAGACCCCCAACATGAGAGGGACAAATGGCGAGAGCATGGCGCCCCTGGTCCTGAGGCCTCCCCTAAAGTGGAAGGCTCCAATAGTAAGCCTCAGGATGAGAGCAAGCCCTCGGCGCCACCTGATGAAGGTTTAGGTGCGCACTATTCTTCTTTGTTTTTTGGGGATGAGGAAGATCCTCTCAACCCTGGGGATGGGGTGCAATTAGGAGAGGAGTCTGCTAGGTATCATGGGGATGACAACCTGCTGCCCTTTGAGGCGTTTGTGGATGATTCGTTGGGAGGAAAACAGATAGCAAAATTGGAAAAGAAAATAGAGGCATTAACACAACAATTAAAAGCCTTTGGCTGCGAGTCACCCGGGCCACCTCGAACGCCTACTCCTGCTATGATAGCTGGATTGGACCCCCCTTTGGTTAATATGAATAAAGAACAACATTTGACCCCTTTAAAATTACCTGGATCTACTGCCCCGCTCCGTTCAGGGTTAGAGCAAGGCCTTTGACAGGCAGCTGCCGCCGGAGAGTCCATTCCTGGGTTCTGTTTGATGGCTTTTCCTGTTTATGATGCACAAGACCAGCAAGGACAGGCCCGAAGGGTTCATGAACCTGTTTCTTACAAGACGCTGAAAGAACTTACGACTGTTTGTGCTCAATATGGAGCGACGGCTCCTTTTACCCTGGCTCAGGTTGAAGGCCTCTGTGCCAGGGCTTTAACACCATGGGATTGGAAAACAATTGCTCGTGCCTGTTTGTCAGGAGGAAATTTCCTCCTCTGGGATGCTGGGTATCGAGAGGAATAAGACAGCTAGGTTGAATCATCAAGCTAATAATGGAATCACTTATGAGATGTTAGCAGGGGAAGGACAATATCGGGATAACGCTCAACAGTTAGGGTATCAAGTTGGTGCTTATAGGCAGATTAACACTGCAGCAAAGAGGGCTTGGACTATGTTACCTGATTCTGGACAAAGAACTGAGGAACTTTCTAAAGTAAGGCAAGGACCTGATGAGCCATATCAGGATTTTGTAGCTCGTTTGCTTACAGCCTCCTCACGCCTAATTAGTGACCAAGAGGCAGGCATGGTCCTGGTGAAACAGTTAGCTTATGAAAATGCTAACTCTGTATGCCAGACGGCCTCGAAGCCTTTCAGAAAGAAGGGTAACTTAGGGGATTATATCCGACTGTGTTCGGATATTGGACCGTCCTATCAGCAGGGCGTTGCTTTTGCTGCCACAGTCCAAGGTCTTACCATAAAAGATGTTTTATTGAATCAGCAGAAAAAAAGGGAAACAAGGCAACAAGTGTTTGGGGTGCGGACGCCCCGGTCATCAGGCGAGGGATTGCCCTACCAAAAACGGCCAAGGAAAAGGAAGGGAGCCTGGGGTGTGTCCCAAATGCAGGAGGGGAAAACATTGGGCAGGAGATTGTAAGTCTAAGACCAATGTGGTGGGCCAGTTTATTCAGGGAAACGGATGGAGGGGCCAGCCCCGGGCCCCGAAGCAGTGTTACGGGGCAATGCAATCATTCATCCCTCAACAACAGGGAAATCCGTTCTCTCACTGGCCCGAGCCACCGCAGGAAGCGCAGGACTGGACCTCAGTTCCTCCACCTATGCAGTCTTAACTCCAGAAATGGGGGTACGAGCCTTGCCCACAGGGGTTTTTGGGCCTCTTCCCCAAAATATGTTTAGGTTGCTTCTTGGGCACAGTAGCGCAACCCTGAAGGGCATTAAAGTGCAACCTGGTTGATTGATGCAGATTATACAGGAGAAATTAAAATTACGGTAGAATCCCCTTCAGGAGTTGCTCCCGTTCCAGCTGGCCAACGGATAGCTCAATGAACACTTCTACCCCTTCCCAAAACAGGTTTTGTGGCTTCGGCGACCCCTCGAGGGAATCGAGGCTTTGGTTCTTCTGAAATGTATTGGGTGCAATCTGTCCCACGGGACAGGCCAACTTTAGCCCTTCAGTTAAATGGAAAACCCTTTACGGGACTCTTAGATACTGGAGCAGATGTCTCTGTAATTGCTTCCCAGCATTGGCCTCAAAATTGGCCCAAACAATCTACTATGACTCAACTTCAGGGAATAGGGCAAACTCAGTCTCCTGAACAAAGTGGTGATTTTATCAGATGGAAAAATGATGAAGGGCATGAAGGAGTTTTCCAACCTTATATTGTCTCTGGCCTTCCGGTCAACCTATGGGGAAGAGATATTATGCAAAATATGGGAGTTTATCTCTATAGTCCTAATCCTATTGTATCCCAGCAGCTGTTTGATCAAGGACTTTTGCCTCAGCAGGGTTTGGGAAATAAAGGGCAAGGCTCAACCTCAGCCCTTATGCCTAAGCCACGTCCACCTAGAGCTGGTCTGGGGTATTTTTAGAGGAGGCCATTATCCAGCCTGTACCTCACGCAGACCCAATCACCTGGAAAAGCGAGGAACCTGTGTGGGTGGATCAATGGCCTCTAACAGAGGAAAAAATAAAGGCAGCTCAGTTGTTAGTGCAGGAACAACTGAACCAAGGGCATATTGTGCCTTCTAACTCTCCTTGGAATTCACCTATTTTTGTCATAAAAAAGAAATCAGGAGAATGGAGGCTCTTGCAGGACCTACGTCAAGTAAATCAAACCATGGAAGTGATGGGAGCCCTGCAGCCCGGGCTCCCTATACCATCTGCTATTCCACATAACACATTTAAGATTATAGTGGATTTAAAAGATTGTTTTTTCACTATTCCCTTAGCCCCTGAGGACTGTAAGCACTTTGCTTTCAGTGTGCCTTCCACTAATTTTAAGGAGCCTATGAAGAGATATCATTGGACTGTGCTTCCGCAAGGAATGGCTAATAGCCCAACTCTCTGTCAAAAATTTGTAGCTCAAGCCCTAGAAAGAGTTCGCAGGGAATACTCTTTAGTATATTTGATTCATTATATGGATGATATCCTGTTAGCCCATCCCAATGAAGGTGAATTATTAGCTGCCTACGCCTCTCTTCAAGATGCCCTCCATCAAAGAGGGTTGATAATGCCCCTAAAAAGGTGAAAAAACATCCTCCTTATTCCTATTTAAGGTATGTTTTGTATCCAAAGATGATTGTACCTCAAAAACCGCACATTAGAGTAGATCATTTAATAAGTTTGAACGATTTTCAGAAACTTTTAAGAGATATTAACTGGCTGCAGCCTTATCTTAAAATTACTACTGGCGAGTTAAAACCTTTGTTTGATATTCTCAAGGGAGATCCCTCCCCATCCTCCGATCGCTCCTTAACCCTTGAGGTTAAAGAAGCTCTGAGCAAAATAGAAAAGGCCATTTCATCACAGCAAGTTCAATTTATAGATTATACAAAACCCTGCGAAGCTCATATATTTGCCACTGCCCATGCCCGCACAGCGGTTTGATGGCAGGGTGGTCCCCTGCTTTGGCTACACTTATCTGTCTCCCCTGGAAGGGTATTAACCCCCTATTATGAGGCGGTAGCCAACTTACTTCAATTGGCTCGTGAGGAGTCTAAACGGTATTTTGGGAAAGAACCTGAAACTATCACTGTCCCTTATACCAAATAGCAGATTACCTGGCTTTTTCAAAATACTGATTCTTGGCCTATTGCCTGTGCACATTTTGCTGGTAAATTAGATAATCATCTACCTAATGATAAACTGTTGCAGTTTGCAAGTATGCAAGGATTCATTTTTCCCCAGTGCACCCAACAACAACCTATCAAAGGTGCTGATGTAATATTTACTGATGGTTCCTCTAATGGTATGGGTGCCTTTATGGTACAAGGCTGTTCGCCTGTGCAATTTAAAACTTCTGCAGCTTCAGCACAAATTGTGGAACTTCAAACAGTGGCTGCCATTTTTGCTACTTTCCTTTCCCCTTTCAATTTGTATACAGATAGTCAATACATAGTGTGAGCTGTCTCTGTCCTTGAAACAATTTCTTTCATATCTACTACTAACAATATTATCCAATCATTATTATGTCAAATTCAGTGGGCTATTTAGACCTGAGCAAGCCCTTTCTTCATTGGACATGTTAGAGCTCATACTGGATTGCCAGGTTCATTAACCGAGGGGGATAATTTAGTGGACAAAGCTACCCAACTTTACGTTCTCCTAAATAGTATACCCCTAGAGAAGGCCTGTCACTCACATTCTTTACACCATCAAAATAATCAAAGTCTGAGAAAACAGTTTCACCTTACGTGTGAGGCAGCTCGTCAGATTTTTAAGCAGTGTCCTGTTTGCCCTCAGATGCATTCTGTGCCTCCAGTAGGAGTAAACCCTAGAGGTTTGAAACCTAATCATCTCTGGCAAATGGATGTTACCCACGTACCTGAATTTGGCCGCTTAAAATATGTTCATGTTGCCATCGATACTTTCTTGGGATGCCTATATGCCTCGGCTAAAGCTGGAGAGGCTACAAAGCATGTTATAGCTCATTGTTGGGCTTGCTTCGCAACCTTGGGCATACCTTCTATTATTAAAACTGACAATGGCAGTGGTTATACTAGTAAAGCTTTCCGCACCTTTTGTTCACAATTTAATATTGTATGCAAAACAGGTATCCCTTATAATCCCCAAGGCCAAAGTATCGTTGAACGTGCGCATAGCTCCCTCGAAAATCAATTAAATCAAATAAGAAAGGGGGAGCTGTACCCTCTGTCTCCTTAAAACTCCCTTAATCATGCCCTTTTTATTTTAAATTTTTTAATTTTGGACACCCACGGGCGGTCTGCAGCTGATCAATTTTGGCATCCCTCTACTTCTCAACACTATGCTCT
>NW_011888816.1:4931206-4950787 GCF_000151845.1 Pteropus vampyrus | reverse complement strand
GTATTCTGCTGTTGTTGGGTGTTCCATAAATATCAATTAGATTCTATTAGTTGATGGTGTTGTTGAGTTCTTCTATATACTGATTTTTGTCTAGTTGTTTTATCTAATGTCGAGGGAGAAATGTTCAAGTTTCCCATTGTAATTGTTAATGTGTCTTTTTTCCCTTAGTTCCATCAGGATTTCCTTCACATATTTTGCAGCTTTGTGGACCGGTGCATGCACAGTTCCAAATGCTGTCTTTTTTGGTAGATTAACTCTTTTATCATTATATAAAGTCCCTCTCTGTCTCTGATCATTTCCTTTGCTCAGAAGTCTACTTTATCTGATACGAATATAGTTACTCTGCTGTCTTTTGATCAATGTTTGCATGGGATATCTTTATCCATCCTTTTACTTCAATCTACCTATACCATTATATTTGAAATAAATTTCTTGTGGACAGCACATAGTTGGGTCATGTTTTCTATCTCGTCTTTTAATTGGTGTGTTTAAACCATATACATCTAACGTAATTTTTGATATTTTAAGGGTTCAATGTTTATTTTTATTAAACACTTTATTTTTTGTTTTCTGTTTTATTTTCTGTTTCTCCGTTTTCTTTTTTCTACCTTAATTGAGCATTTTAAGAATTCTGTTTGAATTTATCTCTAGAGTTTCTGAGTATGTCTCTTTGGATGGTTCATTCAGTGTTTGCTCTAGGTGTTATGTTATATATCCATAACATCAGAGTCTACTGGCTCAAGTGAAGTGTAGGAATCTTATTTCCTGTTATGTTCCCCGTTTATAACATAATCGCCTTAAATAGTTCTCTCTATACATTTAGAACCACATTAGGAAGTGCTGTAATTTTGCTTCACTGTCAAACAACTTAGAAAACGCAAGAGGAGAGGAAAAATGTATGCACCATATTTTCACTCTTCCTTCCTTCCTGACGTTTGAAGGTTTCTCATTTTAGAGACCTTTCTTTAGTTATTCTTTCAGGATAGGTCTCTGCTGGGAGCAAATTCTCTTAGTTTTCCTTCAAAAAATGTCTTGATTTTAGCACTTGCGAAATGCCATGCTACTTCTTTCTGGCCTCCATTGATTCTGACGAGAAATTCACCGTGATCGGAATTTTTTTTTTTTTTCCACTATAGATAAGGTGTTATTTCTCTCTTATTGCATTTAGATTTTCCCCCTTGTTTTTAGTTTTTAGAAGTGTGACCCATGATGTGTCGTTGTGGTTTGGATTTATTTGGTTTTATCTTGTTTGGGGTTCCCTTGGCTTCTTGAATATGTGAGTTTATGCCTTGCCAATTTAAAAAGTGCTCAGACATTACCACTTCCAATACTTTTTCAGCTCCCCTTCTCCCTGCACTTTCTCCTCTCTTTTGAAGAGTCCGATGACACAAATGTTAAATATTTTGTTATCGTCCCACAGGTGTCTAGAGTTCTTTCTGGGGCTTTCACTGTGTCTAGTGGGAGGAATAGGGAAAAGGTACATTTATTCCATCTTCCCTAAAGTGGAAATCTAGGTTTGTTTGTTTGTTTGCTTATTTATTTATTAACTTTTTTTTTTTTTTAGGTGAGGCAAGCCTTGGTTGATCTCGCAGATTGCAAGAAACTTGTCAGCTTACAATCCCTTATTTTTTGTAATTTTTTATGCCTACAGTACCTGGTCTTCCTAGGTAGACTCCCATCCAAGTACTAATCAGGCCCAACCCAGCTCGGTAGGTATATTTAGTTTTAAGCAGGCCACTTTTCTTAACTCTTTTATAATAATAGGAAGAAGATTCTAAAGAAGAAGGAGGATGGCTAATAAACAATGAATGCTGTTCTGTAGTCAACAGCTTAAGATATAGGGAAGAACTCATTTTACAGATGAGGAACATGTGCACCAGGTCCCATTGTCCCACAGGTAGTAAGTGGCAGGGCTGGGATTCAAGCCCTAGTTAAGGGTGCCTACAGCCGTGACTCTTAATTTCCTTCTCTTTTCTTATCCATTCTGGCTTACACTGCCTCTCTGAAAAAACAGCCTATATAGTAGAAAGTATACATGTGTCATAGGGCGGGGGCTGTTAAGGAATGAATAGCTGGGAAGAGTCAGAAAGCTATCACAACAGCTCAAGTGAGAGATGCTGGTGGATTCAGATATCTTTTGAAGGTAGAAGCAACAGGATGCACTGATGGATTGGATGTGTGGTGTAAAGCAAAGAGAGGAGTTAAAAGTGAATTATGTTTTTGGCCTGAGCAACTGGGGGATATAGATGTCATTTATGAGAGGCAAATCCCAGGGGGGAAGCCCAGGTTTGTGGAATGTGCATCAAGAGTTTTGCTTGGGATACATTACACTTAGATTCTTCAAATGGAACTGTCGAGTAGGTAGCTGCAATTATGAATAAAGTTTAAGGAAGACATATGGGCTAGGTGGGGAATAGATGTGGGCATCGCCAACCTGTCGATGGTATTAAAGCCGTGGGAATGGACAGCTGCACCTCGTAGGGTAACAGAAAGGAGAAGAGGCTCAAGGGCTGAGCTCGAAATAAATAAGGGACAGCAGTGTGTGAAAAAGCTGCTTTGATTAATTCTTGTTTGTTTGTTTGTTGTTGTTTTGTTTGTTTGTTTTTGGTTAAATAAGAAACAAGGCCACTGGCTGAGAATAAGAACAGAGGATTTGGGGTGAAATGGTTGTCTTGGAGGCTAGGAGGCTGAGTTGACCAGGGGCATTGAATAGAATCTCCTACAAATGTGGAAAGCCTGTTTGTGGTTTACTGTCAGGAACTAAATGCAGCTAGAAGGGAGGTTATGCGTGTTTCAACTAAGAGCTGCTGTGTGGGTGCAGCTGTAGAGCAGGCAGAAGGTGGGTTTCAGAGAGCTGAGGTTCAGTGAGTAAGCATGTGTGGAGAGGTAGATGGTGGGAGATTTGAGTCTTCCTGGAATCAAAGTCTCCTCCCTGTTCCCCCAGACTGTAGTCCTGTTTTCAATGCTGGTTGAGTTTTCACTGGTGCCTTTCCTATTGCTCTGCTCCTTGTTCATCTCTCTGTCCTGCCCCCTACACACACCCCTCTGGGCCTCAGCCTTCCTCCTCCTCTTCCCCTCCTTTCTTGGTTTCTCCTCCTGCCTCCCTTTTTTTAGTTTCTCCTCCTGCCCACAAGCCAGCTCAGCTAGAAGAACTGGAACCAGAAAAGGCACAGTAATAGCGATTTCCTGTATTTGACCAAGCAGCTTGCCAAGTCTGAACTGATTTTCTTAGAATGCAGGCTTATTGCAGTCAGAGGAAATTCAGCAGCTACTCTGTCCTTCGTGTGCTCTGAGCCTTGCTGTTTGTTAGCTCCATTGTGAGATGTGAAGGTAGCCTCTGAGCCATTGCTTCCACTGTCTTCTGTAAGAACCTTTTTGCCCAGCAAAGGAAAGAGTGACCCAGGTGAAAAAGACTGCAGCGGACATTAAGATGCACCCCACCCCACACCCCACACACCTGCTTCCCTTCTGACTAAAGGACTTATTCCTCCAGCTTCTGGGAGTGCTGTTGGCAGATGGCTCCTGGCTGTCAGCTCTCTCTGGAATTGTTTTGGCTGAAGAGAGCCCCTTCTTGGGACAGCCTGCATGCAATGACCGGTCAATGCCAAGTTCTAAAGTCTCGGCTTCTTCAACCCAAATTAAGACATCTCAGAAGGGTCATTTCATCTTCAGAGCTCCCTGTGGGGTGAGCCGAGGCTTTCATTGAGACCGCACCGTAGCTCAACTTCCCCTAATTCCCCAGTGCTTGCCTCCCCCTCCTCCCTTCCGTAGATGTTGATCCCCTTAATAAACTCCCTGCACTCTAATCGGCATCTCGGAGTTTGCTTCCTGGGGCACCCAGTTTGCAACGGTTGATGCCAGGAGTGGTCCGAGAAAGCAGATGCTGAGCTAGGGTTTCAGTGCCTTTAGAAACTTGTTTTCTTGGCATAGTACTAAACCCACACCAGTGTCCTAAAATAATTTCTTCACCAGAGTCCTCATTTTCTACAAAATCATAATTGCATCTGTTATCTTTTGGGTTCCAAGCCCAAATCCTTCATCAAATGTAAGTTGTACCCACAGTTTCTCTTCTATTGCCCCAATCTTCAAACCAAACACCCTGCTTCTTGGGTAAGCATGAGAACACTTGTAGTTGAGCTTGCTTCTCTCATGCTGTCATCTTGCATTCTAGGTTGAAGGGCAGAGGTCAGAATTCTGGGTCGGGCCCATCCCCTGTGGGATGAACTAATTTCAAAGCAAAGGGGATCGTCGGGAGCTGAGCAGACACCCAAGTTGTGCGTGCTGCAGCCTCTCCCCTTCAAAGAGGCTCCAGAGGTTGCGATAGAATCACAGCAGCCGAGATAGAAAGCTCTACAAACTAGAATATTAATAGTAAGACCGAAATCGATATCGACCAGGGCACCATGGTATTGCCGTCCCAGCGGTCTATGGCCAGCAGAGTTATCGAACAGCTTGAACATCATCTCTGAGAAAAGCTGGCTCCCACATGATGGCTGGTGATGGGTGGTAAGGAATTTCTCTAACCTGAGGAGACAGAAGGAAGGGACGGTCTAGCTCAGGGCTTGCAAATTTAATGTGCACACATCATCTGTAGTTAAAATGCAGAGTCAACTTCACCAGGTCCAAGGTGGGGCCAGGGTTGTGCATTTCTAGCAAGCTCCTACATGATGTCAATGCTTCGGTCCAGGGACCCCATTTCCAGTAGCAAAGATCTAGAACGGTGGTTCTCAACTGTAGCTGCACCTGAGACTCACATGGAGGAATCTGCAAAACACTCAGGGATTCTGATTTCATTGGTCTGGAATGGGACCCTGACGCTGATATATATATATTTTAACTCCTCCGTAATTCTATAAACTGCTAAGATTGATTAATACTTATTTAGAATGCGTAAGCATTGTAGCTGTTATTTACTTCGTAACTATTATGCATGGCAGACAAACGCGTTTGAGGAGCTAATGACTGGGTGGACAAAGGATGATGATCAATCGAATTCTCTCTGGGTGAGGCTAGAAACATCTAGGAAGGGCCACTCCACCTGCACCACTCACCTCATGCCAGTGCACGAGAAGGCTGCTTGTAAAAACTCCCTTGCACTCTAACCACCATCCAGCTGTGGTTAGCACAACACCAGAAAGGCTAGGGCAGGCCCCATTGAAGGGATTGTGGTTTCTTTGAATCATCTGTGCAGAAGGAGGCAAAGAAAGGTCCCCATCGAATGTGAACGCAAGCAGACATCTCCGCATCTGTAATGGAAATTCTGCATAAACATATCAACTGAAATGTCCCTTGGCACTCAGACGAAGCTTTCCTCCCTCAAGTTTCACATTTTAAAAGTAGTTTCCTTTTTCATTCGGCACAAGGCAACGATGGTAATGCTTTGAGACCAGTCGCTCTGTAAAGTTCTTAAGTGTGTTTCATGTTATTTTCCTAGGGCTGCCATTACAGAGCACCAAAAACTGGGTGGCTTAAAACAACAAAAATCTATTCTTTCACAGTTCTGAAGACCCATGTCCAAAATCAGAATGTTAGCAGGGCTGTTCTATTTCTGAAGACCCAATGGAGAACCTGTTCCATGCCCGTCTCTCTCAGTTTCCGGTGCTGCGGGCAATCTTTGGTGTTCCTTGGCTTGTAGAAGCATCGCTCCAATCTTCTGCCTCTGTCATCACATGGCTGTCCTCCCTATGTGTTTGTATGTCCATGTCCCCTCTCTTTTTCTTGTAGGGCAGCAGTCATATTTAATTAAAGGTCCACCCTACCAATGTGACCTCATCTTAGTTAATAGAATCTGTTACAATCCTATTTCTAAACAAGGTCATAGTCTGAGATTCCGCAAAGAACATGAATTTTGGGGGATACCACCTAATCCAGTATACTTTTTTTTTTTTTAACCTAAAGACGGAAAGACTCTAAGGCCATCACAGATACATATTAGAAATGCTTTGCCCAAACGCCTTGCCAAATGACCCTTAAATGTAAGTCTTCTACCTAACAGCCAGCCTATTCTATTTCCAGCAACTTCTCAGGCAGTGCTATGTGATAGAAAGAATGCAGAACACCGGGCCCGGGGGACCTGAGGTCTAATCTCCACTTAGCCGTGTGACTTTGGTTAAGTTGCTTAAACTCTCTAAGGTTGCCTAACGTGTGATGGGGGCCTTCGAGGAGACAATTAAACGTCTGTCGGACACTTTCTTTTGTGTGATTCGTCATATAAGAAGCTTTATAGTTGTTGTTTGATGAACAGAAATATTATCTGCATGAAGCTGTGAGGATAAGTTAGTTAACATATAGCCTGATATCATCATCGTTGGTGATGAATAAATATTAGTTCTTTTTCTATTACTCCTCACACCAGGTGCCGGCAATTTTGATACACCAACCAGCCCATGTCACTCCCCAGCCTCCGTAAGCAGAGGCACCCAGGTCACCTGCCCATGCATTTCTGATGGGCAGCATGGAGCTGAAGACTCTGGAGTCAGCTCTGTCAGGAACTCCCATTGCGACTCAGGCGGGTCATTTAAACTCTTTCTATCTGGTGGTCCACTCTGCCGCCTACTCAAGAATGAGCAGCATCTGAGAGCAACATGCCAGCGTGGAAAGTGCAGACCCAGGGCCCAGGAGGCAAGAATGCTCTCAGATGCTGGCTCAGGTGGCTGTGAAGTGTCCGCGTCCTGAGTTCTCAATACCAAAGTGGTCCGGAGCTCACCTGTTCTACCCCACCATTTTCCCCTTTGTGTACCTGCCCCGATCTTTACTGGCTGGCTGTGTTTGAAACTCCATGTGGAGCTGCCAGGGGTTAATTGACTTCTAGCCTTTTAAAGAAAATATGAAACAAGAATCCCTCCCTGAGTCTGGACAGTGTGCATGTCTGTGTTTCCTTGCTCTTTTGCAGGACTTCCTGTTTCTGCAAAGATTCTTCCCCCACCCCATCAACTTTAAAAGTCACTGGGCACTTGTGCAAGTCTATCAGCCACCACAGAGCACCCTTGCTTTGCCATCTCTCTTTCTTTTCCAGGGACCTCTCCACTGAATGCCATTTGAGTGACATTGCTGATGGGCTGAGCTGCTGCTGTGTCTGCTGGGTGTGGCCATCTCTTCAGGCATCAAGCCATGAAGATACAGGGGGGTCACACTCCCAGTTTTTTGGACAAGTCATAAACACCCTATCTCCACAACAATAACAATCCATTACATTTTTAAGACACACCAAAGCTTTCCAAGCACTTTCACAACGTATTATCTCATTAAGTCACAACCTCCCCATGGAAGCTTTATGTCCATTTTACAGATGAGGATCCTAACCCCTTGTTAACATGTGAGCTGCAGCCAGTGGCATCTGCATGCCCGGGAGCTGGTTAGAGATGCAGAATCTTGGGCTCAGACCTGCTGAATCCTGCTCTGCAGTTGAAGAAGATTCCCAGGTGATTTGTGTGCATTAAAGCGAGGAAACACTGGACTATGACTCAGGAAGATTCAGTGGCTTTCTCAGAGTTTCATGGCAACTTGGTGACGGAGTTGGGATGAGAACCCAGGCTCTGAGACTCCCAGAAAAATGCTTTTCTTACAATAATGCTTTACTTTCTGCTCAAAGGCACATCCATCCCTCAAGGCCAGCTCACCCAGAAGGCCCAAGCAGAATCAGGCACCATTACTTTTGCTCCTGAAGCCCTAGATATGGTCTGTCAAGGGAGTGAATGCATCTGGCCTTGCAATACGGTAAAGAAAATGGAATCCCAAGCATCTTCTTAAGGTAGCTGTTGGATTTGTCTGGAAGAGCTATAGCACTTGAGGTGGACACATCTGAGTGATGGGGGAGCAAAGGAAATGAACCGCTGTGCAAAAGGAAGAATTGGTGTTGATCCTGAGAATGAGGAAGACCAAGGTGCAGAGAGAAATTCGGAGGAGAAAGGAAGAGGAGAGAGTACCAAAACCTCGTGGGAGGCGGTACAGCAGTTTCTGAATTCTTGGTGGGAGTGAATCGCTTTTTGTTTCGTTCTTTTTGGATGGTGGTGAATAGGCTGTGCTTTGCACAAAGCAGAGGCTTGGGGCGACACATTGAAGCCGAGAACAACCCACGCCAGAGGGGTGAGAGGCCTCAGTGGGCCGGGTTGTCTCTCATTCTTCTTGGAATCCCCAAGACCTAGTCCAGTGCTCCCCAAATGTTTCTTGTATGAATGAATGAGAGCTGAAGAAAGCCATACGTATTATCTAGTTCAATTCTGTTTATTTGTCCCGAGGGGCCCCTTTACATCTTATCACTCACCCCACAGCAGTAACCAGTCTTTTGATTCCTGATGCCATCAGTTTGTTTTACCTGTTTTTGGTCCCTCGTATAAGTGGAATCATATAGTATGCTGTTTTTGTGCCTGGCTTCATCTGTGCAATACTATGTTTGTGGGATTCAGCCATACTATTTTGTATAATTGTTAATTATTCATTCACATTGCTGTAGTGTATTCTGTTGTGTGAATATACCAGAATCTATGTATCTATTTTACTATTGATGGATATTTAAGTAGTTGCCAGTAGTCTACCATGAATATCATTGCTATTAATATTCTAATACATATCTTTTGTGAAATGCATCTTTGAAAAATCTTCCATAACTGCACCCTCATGAGAGTTTGATGGGAAATAGGATATTTTCATGGTCTCAAAGACTCTCTCCACAAATGGTTTATCAATAACAAAAGGGAAAGCATCAGCTTTACTACTGGCAGACATTTTAATCAAATGAACAAGGTTAATATCACCAACATTGAGAGTAAATGACATCATGTGTCCCTTGAGAAGGACACATCATTTTTGTGGTATTTCTGCCAAAAAAGTTTAACCAAGATCTAATCATAAGGAAATGTCAGTCAAATTCACACTGAGGGACATTCTAAAAAATAATTGGCCTGTATTCTAAAAAAAAAAAAAAAAAAAGTCACTGCCTTGAAAAACAATGAGAAGCAGAGTTACAGTTTCAGATAAAGGCAAGTAAAAGGTGAAAGTAATGAAATGGCTGCCATCTGTATGTGGAAATGCTTACTTCCCTCCCCGGTGTTTCCATGAGGAGCTTCCAAACCCTTTTTCACTTAGTAACGGACACTTAAGGTGTGGCTTGATAGCTGTTTTTTAATCACTAAGTAATATCCCATTGCATACATCACCACAGTTGGTTTATCCATCCATCTAGTGAAGGGCATCTTGATTGCTTCCATTTTTTTGGCAACTATAAAAAAGCTGGCGTAAATAGTCATGCTCAGGTTTTTGTGTGGATATGTTTTCAACTCATTTGGGTAAACACTTAGGAACATGATTACTGGGTTATATGATAAGCACATTTTCGCTTTATAAGAAATTGCCAAATTGCCTTCCAAATTGTCTATACCATTTTGCATTCCCACCAGCAACAAATGAGTTTGTCTTGCTCTGCATCCTCTCCAGCATTTGGTGTTGTGAGTGTTTTGGATTTTAGCCATTCTAATCAAAGTATGGTGGTATCTCACTCTTTTATTGCTAGGACACGCAGTATCCCAGCTTTAGGTGTAAAGAATTAATTTTATTCAATATTCATATACATTACAAAATGATCACACAGTAAGTCTAGTCACCACCTTATCACCATGCAAAGTTATTACAATATTATTGACTATATTACTATTATTGACTATGCTGGAAGTGATCCCCATGACTTATTTATCTTATAACTGGAAGTTTTTACCTCTTAATTCCCTTTACCTATTTCGCCAGCCCTCTAACCCCTCTCCCACTGGTAATCACCAGTTTGTTTCCTGTATCTATGAGTTAGTTTTAGTTTAGTTCAGTTTGTTCATTTGTTTTATTTTTCAGATTCCTCAAATAAATGAAATCGCACAGTATCTGTCTTACTGTTTGATTTATTTCACTTAGCATAATACTCTCCAGGTCTATCTATGTTGTTGCAAATGTCTAGAATTCATTTCTTTGTGGCCAAATAATATTCCATCATGTATAGGTACCGCATCTTCTTTATCTAATCCTCTGTTGATAGGCACTTAGGTTGCTTCCATATCTTGGCTATTGTAAACAGTGCTGCAATGAACATAGGGGTGCATATATCTCTTCGAATTAGTGTTTTTGTTTTCTTTGATAAATACCGATGAGTGGAATTGCTGGCCTGTGTGGTAGTTCCATTTTTACTTTTTTGAGGAAAACTCCATACTGGTTTTCATAGTGGCTACACCAATTTTCATTCCTACCAACAATGCACAAAGGTCCCCTTTTCTCCACACCCTCACCAACACTTGTTATTTTGAGTCTTTAATCGGGTTGCTTTTTTAATATTAAATTGTATAAGTTATTTTTGAATTTTAGATAATAACTCCTTATCAGATGCAGAATTTGCAAATATCTGCTCCCATTCAACGGGTTGCCTTTTCATTCTGTTGATGACTTCCTTCACTGTGCAAAAGATTTGAGTTTGATGGAATCCCACTTATTTATTTTTGCTTTTGTTGCCCTTGCCTGAGGAAACTGGTCTAAAAAAATATTGCTAACACTGATGCCTGAAAGCTTATTGCTTATGTTTTCTTCTAAGAGTTTTATGGTTTCCAGTCACTTTTGTTTTAATTTATAATTCTCTAATGACATAAAGCGTTGAGCACATTTTTTGTATGCAAATTTGCCATCTGTAGTTGTTCTTTGGTGAGATTATTCTCAAAACTTAAAGTAACAACAGAAAAAAATAGTAAGCCCAACTCTACTCTTCCACCCACCACAGATAGATATCTACAAAGGAGCTGTTACTAGGCACAAACACACCTGAGAGTGCAGACTCTGAGAAGAAGAAATTAGCAACTGAAACAAAGGCTCTAATTAAGGTATGTATTACTAAGCATCCTTGGGGAAGAACGACCTAAGGAAGTAGGGACACTTTTATGTCTTTGGGAAAGAGGCAAAGGGGAGGCTGATACTTCAAAGTTCTTGAACAAGAGGTGAATTTTTTTAATCTTTGCATGTCCCCAAGAGTGCACAAACCCTATCTATGGCTTAGTGGCTGCCTGTGACTCTGGCTGAGGAAAGCAAGCCTTGCTGTTGTTGTCTGAAGGATGTTAGGAGGGAGCTAAAGTTCTTATAAGAGTGGGAGAAAAGATCCTTCATATTACCAGGGGTCACCAGGTGTCATGGGGGAACCTGTCCTCGTGTGGATACAATGCTTATATCAGACGGCAGAAGGACAAGTGTCTTTTGTACTCAAGGCAGAAAGTTGGCAATCAGAAGTTCATCGCTGACTCGATGTTAACTTAAATGGTTTTACTCTATTTTCGCTAAACCCTGAAAAGCTTTATGAGCCCTGTTTCGTAGACAAAGGACCCAAAGCTCAGTTTGAAAAACAAGCTCAAGTTTTCTTTGCTATAAAGTAATCTAGAACTTGGAAGCCTAGGGGCCTAGACTCCGCAAGACTGGAGCTTTTTACTCTATCCACAAATTAGAGAAATATGGAAAAGAAAAATAGTTTGGAGTTAACAGATGTGTTTTCGAGTCTTAGCTCTGTCATCTCACTCTCTGTGGATTGAAGCTCTCTGAAATTCAGACGTAATTGTTACTCCAGAAATGGAAAAGACATTTTCATGCCAGCTTCCTAGAGATGCAATAGAAATAAATGTTGCGCATCTAAGATTCCTGGCCCACCGTAATAGACGGTAGATAGCTACTACTTCTCATGAATTTTACTGAAAAAGATCAAGGTGGCGTGTGGATTGGGTGTCATTAGGAAGGCTCTGGAAAAGAGAATGGATTGAGGACCAACTCATATTCTAGGATAGAAAGATGAACTAAAACTTGTTTAAAAAAAAAAAAAAACTTTAAAAGACAAAAAAGAAGATGTGGCAGGGGATGGAGTTTTGAGAGATGCCACAAAAAATTGTAAAAAGACCCATTTTTATACTTCAGAAACTAGTTTTTAAAAAAATCTACTTGGGAGTAAATACTTAAATGAAATTAATATTTTAAAAAATGGCTAACTTGTTTGGCATTTCAAATTATAGAAAGGTGGCATAGTAGATAGGGATTCTGAGTGTTCAGCGATCGAATGCCTTGAAAAATAATAAATCTAGATTGAAAGTGCCTTGAATGTATATATCAGTTTGAGAAGAATTATCATGCTTTAAATGTTGAATCTTCCTTTCCATAAATATAGTATATATTTCCTTTTAATCATGTCTTCTTTTACATCTATCTACGAAGTTTTATAACATTTTACATAACTGAATTGCAGTTTTTATCAGGTTTGTTCTTAATAAGCCTCGTAATGTTTGTTGCTAGTATGATTGGGATCATTTTTTCTATTGCATTTTAAAATTAATTATTTATGGTGCTTATGAAAGCAGCTAAAAGAATGAGCTAAACTTTTTAGTATCGCTTAGCTGTATTTCTAAAACAACATACCCGGAGAAGAAAAACAAGACAGAAAATGAGAGATGTGATGTTATGCCATTTATGTAAGTTAAAAGTGAACACAAAACAGTATTATGTATTGTTGATGGAGACATATAGTATGTAAAAGTACAGGGAGAGATTGTTTAAAAAAATACAAAATTGGTTTTAGTAATTGCTCCCGTGGTGTGGGGTTAAGCTGTATAGTTAAAGTGAACTTTAATCTTTGTTACATTAGAAAGGAAGAAAGGAAGGGAGGGAGAAAGAAAAGGAAGAAAAAAGAACCAGAAGCAAATATGACAATATATTATTCGTTGCTAATTATAGATGGTGAAACTATAGGTATTTAAAAGTCCTTTTTAAATTTCGCTTTTCTTGTCCCCCCCACCCCCGCCTATTAGTCAGCCAAGTATTAGTCAGCCAGGGCAGTTTTCAATTTTTGAAAAGTGTTAATAGACTAGTCTTATTTCAGCATCAATTCGAATCAAAAAGTCTCATCTAGACATCATCTAAATCAGGTATGTGTGAGACTTGAGCTACGATCCATTTTGAATTTTGGGGCGGGGGGCATAAACATTTAGTCCATACATGGCTTTAGGACTTCAACATGTGAATTTGATGGGGAGGGGAGGGGAAAGGAACCATGTTCCGTCCACATTTTTAAATAAAAATATTTTAAAGGAATAAATGTCTCTTAGGTGCCTCTGTGACCAAGTCCTCCTGCCTTGATGGATTATACACTCGAGCCTAACGTGACAGTTACTGACGACTACTATCCTAATACCATCACAAGCCCCTGTGATGGGGAACTCATCCACAGAAATAGCAAGTCACTTCTTGCCGTCTTTTACTGCATCCTGTTTGTACTCGGTCTTCTGGGAAACAGCCTGGTCATCCTGGTCCTTGTCATCTGCAAGAAGTTAAGAAGCATCACAGATGTGTACCTCTTGAACCTGGCCCTGTCTGACCTGCTTTTTGTCTTCTCCTTTCCATTTCAGACTCACTATCAGCTCTACGAGTGGGTGTTTGGAACTATAATGTGCAAGGTGGTCTCTGGCTTTTATTACATTGGCTTCTTCAGCAGCATGTTCTTTATCACCCTCATAAGCTTGGACAGGTACCTGGCAATTGTCCACGCTGTGTATGCCATGAAAGTGAGGACAGCCAGGATGGGCACAGCCCTGAGCTTGGTAGTATGGCTGACTGCTATCTTGGCCGCCAGCCCACCGCTAGTATTTTACCAAGTGGCCTCTGAAGATGGCATCCTACAGTGTTATTCATCTTACAATCAACAGACTTTGAAGTGGAAGTTCTTCATTCACTTTGAAATGAACATCTTAGGCCTGTTGATCCCCTTCACCATCCTTCTGTTCTGCTACATTAGTATCCTGCTCCAGCTGAAGAATTGCCAAAACCACAACAAGACCAAGGCCATCAAGCTGGTGCTCACTGTGGTCATTACATCTTTACTCTTCTGGGTCCCATTCAATGTGATCCTCTTCCTCACTTCCCTGCACAACATGCACATCTTGGATGGATGCGTCACGAGCCAGAGGCTGATCTATGCCACCCATGTCACAGAAACCATTTCCTTCACTCACTGCTGTGTGAACCCTATCATCTATGCTTTCATGGGTGAGAAGTTCAAGAAACATCTCTCAGAAATATTTTGGAAAATTTACAACCACATCTCCCTCTTCCTGGGGAGACAAATCCCCAGAGAAAGCTGCGAAAGATCATCGTCTTTCCGTTCTGCAACCACGGACTACATTTTGTGAGGAGTGTACCGCAAAGGGGGTCTCTGCTTTCATCACCACTCTTCTTTCAAAAGGAAAACATGATTTATATCAGAGTCTGAGGTGCCACGAAGGGATGCTCTCAGAAATGTAGTTACAGACACACGATATAGTTCATATTAAATGAGCTCCTACCATTGCAAGTTAATCTTCTCAACTTTTGAAGCCTTGATTATCTTCTGAAGATAGCCTACATATTACACTTTTAAGTGTAATATCTGTTATGAGTTTTTGAGTGTCTTTATATATGAATTTAAATTTTATCAAATGCTTTTTTCTTATCCATTGAGGGAATCGTATAGCTTTCCTCCGTTATTCTGTTAACTTGGTAAACTACATTGATTGATTTTCTTATGTTAAATCAACCTGTATGTTCTTTGGCAATAAAAATGACCTCTTGATCATGATCATTTTCATAAATAATTGAATTCTCTTAGGATTTTTTGTATCTGTGTTCACGAGAGATATTGTCCTGTAATTTTCCCTTCTTACAATGTCCTGGTCAGGTTTGGCCTCAAAAAAAATGTGTTGAGAAGTATTTCCTTTTCCACTACTCTCTGGAACAGTTTGTGTAAAAAATTTGGTGTTATTTCTTCTTTAAATGTTTGGTGAAATTAATTAGTGAAGCCATTGTGGTTTCTCTGTAGAAAGATTTCAAGTTATGCATTCAAATTCTTGGCAGATAGAGATTATTCAGATTTTCCATTTTTGTTTGTCTCACTTTTGGAAAGTTGAGATTTTTAAGGAATTTTTCCCACTTTATCTAAGTTGTCAAACATATTTTCATAAGGTTCTCCCTAATATATTCTCATAGTCTTTTTAATGCAGGAGGATCTGATGTAATGTCCCTTTTCATTGATAATATTGGTCATTTGTGTTTTTATCTCTTTTTTCCTGATAAGTTTTATGGGGTTTATCAATTTTACCAATCATTTTAAAGAACCAGCTTTTGATTTTGTTGATTTTCTATTTTTGTCTTTTTATTAATTTTTGCTCTTATCTTTATCTTATCTGGTTTTGGGGGGTTTAATTTGCTGTTTTATTCTAGCTTCTTGAAATGGAACCTTACATTATTGAATCTCAACCTTTGTTCATTTCTGAAAAATGCCTTTAAAGCTACAAAATTCCCTCTAAGCACTACTTTGGCTATATCTCATACATTTGACATAATATATTTTCATTAATTTTCAATTTAAATTATTTTCTACTTTTCTATTGTGAATTCTTTTTTGAATCATTAATTGTTTAGGAGTTAATTACTAAAAAATTTCCAAACATTTGGGGATTTCTAATATGTTTATGTTTTCATTTCTAGTTTGAGTTTCCACTGTTCTCAGAGAACATACATGTATGCATTCAGATTTTTTGAAATTTATTGAAAATTGTTTTATGACCCAGAATATTGTAAATGTTTCATGTATATTTGAAAAGAATACGTGTATTATGTAGTTGTAGGCTGCAGCTGATTAATCAGATTGTTCAAATCTTCTATATTCTTGCTGATTTTTCTGTTTGCTTATTCTATGAGTCATTGAGAAAGGTATATTAAAATTTCTAACTGTGATTATTTGTCTCTTTTCATTTTGACTCAGATAATTTTTGCCATATATATCTTGAAGCTATTCATTAGGCGCATACAAATATAGGATTGTTATGCCTTTTTATTGAATTGACTATCCAGTTTCAGAACCTTTTCAACACTCCAAAGGGAAGTTCCATACCTATTAGTGATCATCCCTCTAAGACTCCCTCTTCCCCAAGCACTAATTTGCACTGTCTCTGTGGAATTTCTTATTCTGGATACTTCATATAAATGGAATCATACAGTGTGTGGTCTTTTGTGTCTGGCTTCTTCCATTTTGAAAAGTGTTTTCAAGTCTAGGCTCATTTTTGCAAGGAAAAATGCAAGGAAAATAAATTCTGACTTTCACCCTTGGTACTGTCAGACTAGGTAAAAAAAGAGTGTAAAAGCTGGACAAAAGTTAAAAATATATTTGTATCCAACTGCTTCAGAATTCATGGATAAGACATAAAGGAGATGTCTTATCCATGAGACACCTTGGAGAAGACATAAACCCAGAAAGCTGAACCCAGTGTTTGGATCTGTTTCTCCCTTGGAGATAGGTGCCAATTTCAGAATGGGTTTCTGCAAGGCTGAGAATCTGAGTAGCATTTGATTAACACATAAGGAAAGGAAGTTTAAAGTTGGACCTCAGTACTTTACAAAACAGAATGCTGGTAAATCTCCTCTGTTTTCAGTTGGGACTCTGAGAACTATACCTTAGGATTAGTGTGAACCAGGAAAAGAGAAGCCCTTGGAAGAGCTAGAACCTAGCTTTCAATCCTTAGAAATTGGTTTGAGGGAATCCCAGGTTGCTGCTGCTCCCCCAGGAAACTGACAAAATCAAACATTAATCCCCTCTAGAGGAAGATAATATCATCCTCTACCTGAATCATTCCACCAGCAGGCTTCCAAATATTTTCAAACTTTTTTTTGTATTTTTGGCACACAGTAGAAATATCCAGACACATGAAAAGACATGAGATCATTAACAAAAAAGACCAGAAGCAACAGACAATAGAAGCAGACCTATAATAGGAATTCCAGATATGGATGTGACAAAACACAGATTTTTAAAACAACTAGGCTTACTATGATCACCTAGATAAAAGGAAGGCTTGAAAATTTAGCAGGGAACTGGAAAGTATAATTTTTTATAGAGGAGATCATATATTTGAAAATTACTAACTAGAAACTCTAAAAGTGAAAAATAAAATAATTAAAATTAAGAACTTCAACGGATTAGACATAGCTGAGAGGAAATTAGTAAACTGCGAGATAGGCAAGAAAAATAAAGCATAGAGAGACTGAAAAAAAAGGAAAGGAAAAGGAAAAGAAAAATATAATGGAGAGAGCGAGAGAAATAGAGCATAAAACAATAGACACTAACATGTATTTTCGAGTCCTAAAAGGAGAATAGAAAAAGCAATATTAGAAAATATAATGGTTGAGGATGTTCCCATGTTAAAGAACCACATGAAGAGAAATAGTCAGGAAGTCCCAAGTAGAATGAATAACTTCACGCCCAGGCATGTCGGAAATTGATAAAAACCAAAAACAAAGAGAAAATCTTAAAAGCATCCAGATTTTTAAAAAAGACATTATCTTCAAAAGAGCAGCAATTGAAGTGAAAAAGAAATGATACCTCCTCTAAAGAGCTAAACGCCAAACTAAAATTTTATATCCAGTGAAGACATTCGTTAGAAATGATGGTCACATAAAGCATTTCGTAAATTTTTAAATAAAAAGCATCAAATACGAACAAGACAAAGGAATAAAATGAAGCTTCTAAATAGTAATATAAAAGACCTTCATGACCTTTTTGTAAGGAAAGATGTCTTAAACGGAATTCAAAAATATTAACCATAAATTAACTTTGACTGCTTTGACATCGACTTCTATTAAATAAAAGACTAAGTAGTGAATGCTGTGATGTGCCACCAGGTCCTCCCTCGGGAGTGAAGAACTTTTTACTCCAGCTGCTGGGAGAGCCATCGGCAGATAACATTCAGTTCTCAGCCTCCCTGGGGATTGCTTTTTTGCCCCCTTTAGAGAGTGGGCTACATCCCATGATGGATTAACTTGTAGAATGTCCTAGTCCCCTCATCCCAGTTGGGATAGCTTTGAAGGACAGAGTCAGCAAAAATTCGCGTTAATTCTGCAGTGCAGCTCTGACTTCTCTCTCTCCTCATCCATGCTTCCTTCCCCGGGGTTGATCCCAGCGGCAGACTCAGGAAAACTTCCTAACACCAGCCTCCATCTCAGACTCCGTTTCTTGGGAAACCCAACCTGTCACAGACACCCGTGAGAAAGTGAAAAGGCACACACAAAGCCTCAGAATGCATCATGGCTTCAGAGTTGTATAAAACAAAACGAAAATAAAAACATTAAGTGGAGAGACAATAGGATAATAAATGATAATGACGGAGGCAATAAAAGAACAAAACGAAACGAAACGAAACGAAAACAGATTTACAGGCTTAATTTCTACTTTTCACCTCTGCAACATGCTTTCTCCGTGAGACAAAAGGTGAATTAGACTGTAAGTTAATCATAACTTAGTAAAAAAAAAAAAAAAATGCAACCCTTTCTAGAGGGGGAAAAAAAAACCCAAAACAACAAACAAACAAAAAACTCTTCGACAGGCCCTGTAAAGCTCTGCAAAGCCAGCCTCACCGACCTGTCTCCATCTTGCCCGTTGCTCCCTCTACCTGTGCCATTCCACGGCTCCGCCCTTCCTTGAACCCTGGAAGATCGATCGCTATTTTTCATTCAAATAGTTCCCCTCTCACTTTTTATGTGTGTATTCCGCCCTCCCCTTTGATCTCTACTTATCTGAGTGTTAGCACTTTTACTTTTCTTATTCATAACTCGTAGTTTTATTTTATTATACACACCCACCCACACAATGTGCTCTTCACTTCGGCTTTTAAATTTTTCACACTGGCAGCACAATGAAGCACTCAGTCAACACTTGCTGAGTTGAAATGATGAGGGCAGCGGGGATATGGAGACGGGGACGGAGGGACATTTATATTTTGAGACACCTGCTTTGAGCTGAGCACACCCAGCATTTTCTCGTTGACCTTCAGAGAGTCCTTCAAGACAATTATTGTTAACCTAAGAGGCTGCCAAACTGGAATCCCAGAGCCTGATGTCTCCAAACCAAACCAGGGGAGTTCTGCCCTGCCTCCTGCATCAGCCAGCAGGTCCCCTGTCTTCTACACCTGTGCTCTGTGCTCCTCCACCAGGCTGCCCAGCTGCCGAGCCTGGAGCAGGCCAAGCTCTGGAGGACAGGACTCTGAGTGCAGCCAGCTGCGTGGGAGGGGCCACCATGCTGGGCTCAGCTGGACTGGACCAGCTCTGTGGTTGGCGTGTGGCTTGGGGAGCAGTTTCCCCTCCGGACTGCTGCCTGCCAGGACTTTTCTCTCTCTGATCCAGCAAAAACCATTTGGAGCAGCCGACACTTGTACCCCTGGATCCCAAACCATGCCAGGCTTTCCTGAGGGGACATTGCAAGGGATACCTCAAAAGTCCCGTCCTGGGCCCTGCTCCTTCATTTACAAACTGGCCTAAACTAACCTCCCTGAGCGTCAAAGAGGTCATCTGTAAGACAAGGATGATGAAGATGGTGACGAGGATAAATGTCATCATCCTGCCGGTTCCACAGAACTGCCCGACGTCCAATCTGTAACCCATAAACCTCTTTGTACACATAAAAGGTTAATAATTATTACTATAACAAAAATACATAGCATATAGCCTTGTACTAGCTGTGTAAGTTAAAGCAATTTTAACTGTTCTGTGCTTCTGTTTGCCTAT
>NW_011888816.1:4928175-4931156 GCF_000151845.1 Pteropus vampyrus | reverse complement strand
ACCCCTGGATCCCAAACCATGCCAGGCTTTCCTGAGGGGACATTGCAAGGGATACCTCAAAAGTCCCGTCCTGGGCCCTGCTCCTTCATTTACAAGCTGGCCTAAACTAACCTCCCTGAGCGTCAAAGAGGTCATCTGTAAGACAAGGATGATGAAGATGGTGACGAGGATAAATGGCATCATCCTGCCGGTTCCACAGAACTGCCCGACATCCAATCTGTAACCCATAAACCTCTTTGTACACATAAAAGGTTAGTAATTATTACTATAACAAAAATACATAGCATATAGCCTTGTACTAGCTGTGTAAGTTAAAGCAATTTTAACTGTTCTGTGCTTCTGTTTGCCTATATGTAAAATGTATAACTCTGATTTATATGCGAGGGTTCTACAGGCTTCTGAAGCTGTGTTCTGCCGCCACCTACCATTCACTAGCTGGCAGTAACAATAGTCACCTACAGTAGGACAGAAAGAATTGGAGCTCCTTCTGGTGTATGTGTCTGAGTGTACGTGTGTGGTAAATATTGTTAAAGTATGTCAGTCAAGGAAACACTGAAGAACTGTTCCAGATTAAAGGACACTAAAAAGACATGACACCTAACTGAAATATATGATCCTAAATTGGATTCTGGATCAGGGGCAAAATGCTATAAAGGACAGTTTTGGTATACTTGGTAAAATGTGAATTTGGAGTTTATATGGGAGAACATAAATAAATATTAGAAGAGACAAAACAGAGAAACACTTGGAGCGGTGCCTGGGATATAGAAAGCAAATTACCCATTACTTACCTACTAGGATGTAAGCCCCAGGAGTGTATGACTTCATCTGTTTTATTCACTGCTGTATCTTCAAAGCCTGGAACAGCCCTGGCACATAGTATGTGCTTAATTAGTATGAGCTGAATGAATAAATGAACTGGCCCCTGAGACGAGACATAGTTAAGAATTAGGGTGAGGTATCCAGGGCTACTTGTCCTCACATGCAGGGACTGAGGTTATCCACTCTGGCTCCTGGTAATTGTTGGTCACCTTGGGGACCCTGGCCTACCAAACATTCTGAGATTGATCCAGTTGTTCCAGGAACCTGGTGAACACAAAGAAAAATACGTCTGGCAGCTCCCCAAATCAAACGCATTTGTAATTTACTAACTTGAGAGTGCCTGGAGCCCCTTCTAGTTCTGCCCCCCACTGCTTTTCTGCTGAGGGGGAGGGAGTGGATTTTGCTGCTGTCCTCAAGGGACAAACACAGGCTTTGATTGGCTGAGTCTGAGATTCAGGCAAGTGTTCACCTACTAGGGGGAAGGCTTGCCTTTTTAAAGAGGTTGAGTTGGCAACTCTCAGCTTGATGTGCTGCAGAGAGGTCTGGGATGGCTGGTGGGGCAGCGACATGTGGCATCCCTTCTCCCAGCTGCGCCCTGGCTGGTCAGCTCTGGCTGCGATGCCAGCCAGCCTATCACTGAGTTTCCTTGCTTAGCAGATGCCAGGCAGTCTTGAGGGTGGTCACAGAGTCCCAGAATGAGAGAGCTGGAAGGGGCCTTAGACCTGCTGCTCTCCTTTTAATGTATGGAGGAGACAAGAGAATTAAAATGTTAATCAAGCCACAATCAGAGTGCAGTATGCTGATCGGCCCTGCAGCCAGGCCAGGAGGATGCCTGCAGAACAAAAGAAGATTTCTGCTGAGATTGCTAACAGCCCACTCCCCACACCCGTGAAGGGGAAACAGGAACCAAGAGTCATTCCCTATGGCTAAAACCATGGAGAACCTATGGATTAAGGACTAGAACTGCCAGCAGGCCTTTCACTCTACATATTCTTACCTTTTCAGGCTACATACTCTTCCCCTTCCTCACTGTATGTCCATATCAAAGGAAATGGGAACTAAAGAATGACATATAAACTGAATTCCCTGAACACTCGGGGTCTCTCTCACCGTCCCTCTCACTCTCTGCCTCTGAGAGACCACACTCTGTCTGTCGAGTGTTCTCCCTTTTCTGATAAACTTCCCTTTTGACTCCGAATATGGCGTGTGTATTGAATTCTTTCTACACTCTCCGACAAAGGACCCTCTTCTCTCGGTGAGTGCAGAGCTTGGTCTCTTTGTCACATGGGGAAATTTGCCCTGTCCTGTGTCACTTCGACCGATGAGAAAACAGACCTTGACATACAGGATGCCCTGCCCAAGGCCACAGCAGCTATTGGCAGAACAGAGACTTTGAACCTGGACCCCTGATCTTAGAAGATGCTCAGCCCACTTACCTATGTTGTCCTACATTGAGGGGTGGGGCCTTCAAACGGGGAGGGGGCGGGGAAGGGCTTAGAGACAACATCTGGGGGCCCTTCCCGTCTTACTGACCCTGCTGATCATTTCCCATATAAAGTTTGGCTGACAATCCCCAGAGTGAGCAGAATCAGGGAAAGAAATTCTGATCAGTGGCAACTCAAGAGAAAGCAGAAATTACATTTTAATGAGGTATTTTCTGGAAACACACAGACACCCAGCAAGTGTTGTGGCACAAATGATTCTGAGACCCACGGAGCCAATTGAGATGAATTATGAGCCTTTATTCGCCGGCCGGCGACTGACTCTCTACCACGCAGGGTTAGAGGAGATTGGCCCCGAGCTTCTAGAGGAGGCAGCTTATAAAGCCTCCAACTACATCCTTGTATAAGCAGATTACAAGAAGCAGAAGTTAGCCATTAACGTTTTGTACAAAGATAAATGTATCTGGGGAACTCTCAGATCATACAGGGCCTAGTAGACAGTTTTATTATCTTCACCTTGGAATGTTGTGCTTCTTCTCCTGGGGCTGGCGCCTGGAGCTATCACCTCCCTGTAACTGAGTTACTGCTCTCCCTGGGGGCTGGCGCCTGGAGATACCACCTCCCTGAAACTGGAGAATTTCCACTTTTACACTAGGAGGCAAAATTAAAAGTGAATTGTATGCAAATTAAGTGCTAAGAAATAGCATTCATTAGATG
>NW_011888816.1:4913096-4928125 GCF_000151845.1 Pteropus vampyrus | reverse complement strand
GCTATTGGCAGAACAGAGACTTTGAACCTGGACCCCTGATCTTAGAAGATGCTCAGCCCACTTACCTATGTTGTCCTACATTGAGGGGTGGGGCCCTCAAACGGGGAGGGGGGCGGGGAAGGGCTTAGAGACAACATCTGGGGGCCCCTCCCGTCTTACTGACCCTGCTGATCATTTCCCATATAAAGTTTGGCTGACAATCCCCAGAGTAAGCAGAATCAGGGAAAGAAATTCTGATCAGTGGCAACTCAAGAGAAAGCAGAAATTACATTTTAATGAGATATTTTCTGGAAACACACAGACACCCAACTAGTGTTGTGGCGCGAATGATTCTGAGACCCACGGAGCCAATTGAGATGAATTATGAGCCTTTATTAGCCTGCCGGCGACTGACTCTCTACCACACAGGGTTAGAGGAGATTGGCCCCGAGCTTCTAGAGGAGGCAGCTTATAAAGCCTCCTACTACATCCTTGAATAAGCAGATTGCAAGAAGCAGAAGTTAGCTGTTAACGTTTTGTACAAAGATAAATGTATCCGGGGACTCTCAGATCAAACAGGGCCTAGTAGACAGTTTTATCATCTTCACCTTGGAATGTTGTGCTTCTTCTCCTGGGGCTGGCGCCTGGAGCTATCACCTCCCTGTAACTGAGTTACTGCTCTCCCTGGGGGCTGGCGCCTGGAGATACCACCTCCCTGAAACTGGAGAATTTCCACTTTTACACTAGGAGGCAAAATTAAAAGTGAATTGTATGCAAATTAAGTGCTAAGAAATAGCATTCATTAGATGTCACCCCTTTCACATTTCATAAGATGAAAAACCTCATTCTACAAATATTTGAGTCCAGACTTGGTTTCATGGGATCTAAAAGAATGCTTTGGGATCAAACCAGAGAACAAGTGATTTTTCCTATTGGACTCAGATGAAACGACCACCTTAGAGCCCCATCAAGATGACGCATGAAATGCACCACCACCTAGAAATGCTTATTTCCAGATGGAGCCACGTGCCAGAGATGAAGAAAGCCTTCCACGGATGGGACAAGTCGTTTGTCTTTGGGGAATCGGCAAGTGGTTCCGCTCATTCCCGTGAGGGAGACTATCAGACACTGGGAAAAACGTGCTCAGAAAACATGTGCTTATGTTTGTGAACTTTTCGCCAAATTGCAGCCTATGTTTTTCTTACTGGGAAACCAGCAGGAAAACAGGAGCTTGAACTTTCCAGAAGATGGGGAAATCGTTTGTCACGGTGTTGATGGAGTGGTTGTGGCTTCCATACGATAAAACACAAAATGCCACACAGCCTAGGCTTGCTTTATGGCTTCTTTTCTTCATTTGCCTCTGCTATCCAGGCTCTTGGCGTAGAATCCCAGGACTCCAACTCTGGCAGGATCACAGCCCTCCACGCCGAATGTCCCTCCCTTCCACTCCAGAAACCAGCCTAGGAGCTGTTCCACCTCATCGCTCTCTGGTTGCCCTGTCATCCTCAGCTCAGTGAGGCTGCAGGCAAAGGTCACTGGTACAGAAAGAAGAAGGATATTTCTCGCTTTCGTAGGCCAAAGCAAACGTTACCAAAGTTTCTGGTAAAGCCATTTGAGATTTTCTTCCTCCTGCTGTTTGTGCCCATCTGTGACCTGGCACAGAAGGTGACTTTTGCCACTGCTCAGGGGGAATGCCTGCCTGCCCTGGAAGACTCTGAAGGCTGCTCTTTCAGACTGTGTGTTTGGGGCGGGAGGGGATATTCAGATGGGAGGAGCCTCTTAGTTATAAGACGGAGACCATGATAACACACCCATTTGCCCCTCTGGGAGGCCACTAGTCATAAAGAGGCTCATGAAGTTGGAGGGGAGGGGTTTGTGGCAACAGAGTGTGCATGGTATTGTCCTTCTCTGCCCCCTACCGGCTTCCAAAAGCCAAGGTGGGCTCATCGCTTTGACAATGGTAGAAGGAATTTAGATATTTTCAGAAGCAGTTCTGACCCTAGGCCGACAGGGAAGGTCTCCCTGAGCTGGCTTCCCCGGAAGCATGGGGAGCAGCTCACCGGTGTGCTCGTCACCATTCGAGCCATCTTCTTCCAAATGAAGTGACCAGGTGCATGGCCCTGTGAGGCTCATCTCCTCTTGCCCGGAAGCAGGAAACCAAAACTTCCTTTGAAGCAGATTCTACCACTCCCGTTTGTTCTCAGCTTCCCATGTTTATTTCAGCCCTTTCCTTCCTGGATGGTGGAAACCCGGAGATGTCAAAGGTTGTTGTGAATAAAGTTTTAAGAGGGGGTCATGTAACTAAATTGATATATATGTACTTCTTGGACAGTGTCTACAGCCACTCGGATGGGAAAGCATCATACAATCTTAATATCTAAACTGAAAAAAAAAAAAAAAGGCCAGATTGGGTTTGAGGGACCCAACATGTAACTTGAGAAGAGTTAGGTTATAAAAGCGAAATCACCTTCTACTAGTTGCAAGCAGGTCAGGGAGGCCTTACCTGACATTAACGAACTCGTTCTGAACTAAAGTCACACATAATGTTTTCACCAGATAGTTTCCCTTTTATTTTTGAATTCACTCCTCCAAGCTCTGCCATGAAGAAACTACTGCTCCAAACTTTCACTCATCTGCTGATGGGTGATGCTCTTTTCACATCCCCAAGAACATGGGAGGGTCGGAGGGGATGGGGGGACTCTAAGCTCCAGGATTGTGAGTGTGGCAGGACAAGATACAGAGGAAGAAAACCTGGTGGGTGCCAACTGCCCTCGAAAGCCAGCCATTTCTTCTGAGTGGAGAGCCAAGCCAACACACGCGCTGAAGGTGGAGCAAGGGGCAGCAGGCTTTCAGTCTAGGTCTCACCTCTGCGCCCACCTCCAGAGTGCCGGAGAGTAGCCTCTGAAATACACCAATTCGTTATTGATATAGCACCCTTGCTGGTGTGGGGGTGGGGCGGTAAAAGTAGGTCTTCCCTTAAGAAGTTTGTTAGTCATCAACATTGCACAAAGAAAATGAGCCTCGCAGCTTAGAACAAGGGGTAGCAAAGTACTCAAGAATAACCAGTTAGGTTTGTGTGTGTATATATATATATCTATATCTCTATAGCTAGGTATCTAGGTATCTATATCTATATCTAGGTATCTATATCTATATCTAGGTATCTATATCTATATCTATATCTAGGTATCTAGGTATCTATATCTAGATCTGTATCTATATCTGTATCTATATCTAAATCTAACTGGTTTGTGTGTGTATATATATATCTATATCTCTATATCTAGGTATCTATATCTATATCTAAGTAAATAGATCTATATCTAGGTATCTAGGTATCTATATCTATATTTATTTACTTAGATATAGATATAGATACTCTAGGTATCTATATCTATATTTATTTACTTAGATATAGATATAGATACCTAGATATAGAGATATAGATATAGATATAGATACCTAGATATAGATATAGATACCTAGATATAGATATAGATATAGATATAGATATGTTTTGCTTAATCCCCTCTGGGTACAGAGAGTCCACTTTCTTGTCTGTTCCTTGTGCCTCAGTAGCATAAGAGTAAAGCCTTAAAAATTAGCATCTTGCTCCCGGAATCACCAGTTTTTCTTCCCTGACCTGGATATCCCGGGTGAAGAATGAATGGTGGAAAGTAATGAAGGCTGTCACTACGAAAAGTCTGGAATTTATTCTGCAGATAACTACAGCCACTGAAGGTGTGCGTCTGCCTTTTTCGACAGGAGCGTCAGGATCCCAGCAGCAATTCTCTTCAGTGGATCAGGCCAGAGAAGAATAAAGGGAAGTTGGGAGGTCAAAAAGGTCATTGACAGAGTCGAGGTTCTCAGATATAAAATCATTATATCTGGATGGACCAGCACTGTCCAATAGGAATGCAGTGCGAGCCACAGGTGTAATTTTAATTATTCTAGTAGCCATATTTAAAAAAGTAAAAAGAAAGGGGTAAAAGTAACTTCAATAATATATTTCACCTAAAACAAAAATCCAAAATATCATTTCGACATGTAAAACTATCAAAATCGTTAAGGAGTTATTTTGCCTTACTAATACACGTCTTAAAATTGGGCTATGTGGATAACATTACAGCGCATGTCAATTCTGATGTTAACTTTTCAGCATCTGAAGGGAAATGTGTGTTGGCCAAAACAATAAAGACGTGTTTAACAGAAAAATATTCCACATGGCTTCAGTTGTTAATATAAACCAATTAAAATTAAATCAAATTAAAAAATTGTTCTTCAGTCACAATAGCCACATTTTAAGTGCTGAATAGCCACAATAGCTGCTGTCTACCTATAACGACGTATCCCCCGCAAAAAACAAAATCGCCCGCTAAAGTGCCAACGAAGCTCTGAGCTCAGGAAAAACGCGGAACCTGCAGTTCCGGATATTTTCACGAGAGGGCACCGAAGAGCACACCCCGACCAGCTGGAGGCGAGCGTCCGACCCCGGAAGCTAATTCACACAGTTCTATCCAGTTCCTTCGGCTTTCTCCACCCCCGGCTCCTCTCAGCCTATTCACTTCAGGTCCTGAAGCTTGCGGCCGCGCAGGATGAGCCGGACCGCTGAGCCGCGGTGTCCGCCGAGCGGGTGAAGAGCCGCAAGTCGTTCCCGGGCGCAGGATCGTGCGGCACCTCCGAGCCACGCGCGGGCGGTGCACTCGCAGCCCCGGGACGCGCAGGTCCCAGTCACCAGCGGGCACAGACGGTGGAGAGCCCCGGCTTGGAAGGCGTCGCCCGGCTACAGCCATCGCGTTGTCTTCTCTTCCGAGGTTGCCGGGGCCGGGCCCGAGCTCCCAGTGCGCTCGCAGGCCTCCTGCAATGATTCAGAAGTCACGCCCCGCCGCGCTGCTGCAACCCCAAGATGTCGGAGACAGGGTGGAAACGCTTATGGTAAACTGCGGGGACGGGAAGGCAGGATTCCAGGCCGCCGGCTCGGGGAGGCGGCCCGGGGGGAGCCTTTTTCGCGCCCCAGACACGCGCTGAGTTGGGGACTGGTTGGGACAGATGACAGGGAAGAGGGAGGAGAGGATCGCAGCGCATCCTTCGCTTGGGACGGCAGAGCAAAGGTCGCGCTGCCGCAGTGGTATCCGTTAGAGATGGGCGGAATTGCCGGGGCCTTGGAGGGTTTCGGGGAAATGTGCCCGCGAGGCCGAGAAAGAGATGCGATCGCTGCTGGGCGTTGCTTAGAGTTGGATGCCTTAAGTGACAGAGGTGAGAAGACTCCTGGGCGTCTAGATACCTGGGCCATCTCCAGGCCCGGTGATGTCGCCAGACCGAGGAAGCTGGGATCGCTCGGAGCGGGGAGAGTGGTCACCTTTGGATCGCCAGCGGCAGCCTGCGGGGAGTCAGGTGCGGTGGGCGGGGCTGCGACGCGTCTGGATTGGCTGTCGCCGGGCCACCATGGATGAAGGCGGGGCTGGGCGGGGACGTCCCTGAGGACGGCGGCGCTGTGTTGCCGCTGATAGTGGGTGGAGGCGAGAGTGCGGCCTGGCCTTGGCCTGGGGGGGCCTTCGGCCTGCGGCCCCGGGCCCTCTCCCTCTGAAGTATTGCTTTGGAGCCCCGTTCGCAGTGGATGGGGTGCGGGTTATTTTGGGTTTTTTTTCCCCGTAATAAATGGCGATGGCAGATTTACGTTTACGTCTTTGAAAACGTGCTTACCGTGGTCTCTTTCTGGGTCCTCCAGCTCTGGTCTCGAGATCTGAATTGGATTTACAATTTATTTTTTTAAAGGAACGTAGGAATTGCTTGGAGAAGCTGTTTGCTAACTATTAAAGTGCTAGTTATTGTCTTTGTATACCTGTGTAGTATTGTTTGGTTGTCTTTGCCCTACCCACCCCTCAAAAAAAAAAAAAAAAGCTGGTTTACTCATTTTATTTACCTTAAATAACTTTGGGCTCTTTAGAAAATCTACTATGCCACAAAAGATGTGCTATTCACCACTGACAATGTTTTAAGATTATTCGAAATGAAAAGTGTAATTTTTGAACAATTATATCGCTTTTTTTTTTTAAACAATGAGAGGTTAATCTATACTGCTAGTTGTGGACGAAAAAAGGGTTTCTATGGAAAATAACCTCACAGGGTGCTCTGATCATAAATTCCTAACTGGGCAGGTCATGGTAGGTAGTCAGTCATGCACCAAGCATATGAACTTTTTTTAGTAAAAGTTTTATCTTTGACTTAAGCAAGCCCTACCCATTGTTTTTGTGTATCTAGGTTAGCACACCTTTGAAATGACCACCTTCAAGAGAGAACATAATCTTGTTGACTCTCCTGTAATCCAATTCTCACCTTGCTCTCTCCCATCTTCATGTAATCTTCCTTACTTCCTTACTGAATTCCAAATGCAGAAAATAAAGCACAAAACTGTCATTCTCCAGAGCATCTGAAATCTTGTTTCCTGGCAGTTGTCGTCCATTTGGCCCAAATAAATTCTTATAAAAATTCTATACGGGTTTGGACATTCTTACATTGACATAGTATATATTTAGCATTTGCTGTGTGCTAATGGACCTGGAAAATTATAAAGTTTAAAAAGTGTGGACACTAGTAATTTGCTCAGCAAATATTTGTTGAGCCACTATTATGTTTAAGCACTGCACAGTGAAAATAAAGACAAAGAAGATGGTTCCTACAATGGAGGAGGGTGTGTGTGTGAGCGAGAGAGAGAGAGAGAGAGAGAGAGAGAGAGAGAGAGAGAGAGAGAGAGAGAGAGAGCGCGAGAGAGAGCGCAGAGCGAGCAGAGCAAAGAGCAGCAAAACAAATTTCATGATACTTATGAGGATTGGGGAAGCAGCACCTGGGAGAACTGCTCAGAAGCTGTACCTACAGGTCATTCCTGTAGCCTTGCTAGAGCAAAGGGCTGCAGGGAGCCAGGGGGATGGGGCATACAGGGCCCCCCAGCTTTAACCTGTGGGTTTGTGGTCAAGGGAGAGCCATGTGTTGATTTCCTGTTAGCTGATTGATTCATTCTTGACAGTTGAGCACCTACTGTGCACCGGGCTTCGTGGTCAGTACTCGAGATACCACCATGAACTCCATAAGCAGGAGTTGTGGCCTCTCCTGTCCTGGACCCTCAGTCATAAGGGAGATGGGCTCAGGTGTGGTGGAAGCACTGAGGGCGGGTTTTCCCAGAGCTGGTAAGGTCTAAGCAGAAGCCCTGGAGGATTAATTAGACGTGGGAGGAGGTAGGGCAGAGTTTTCAAGGGATGAAGAGGAGAGTCCATTAAAATCCCTGAGCATGTAAGACGGAGGCTGAGAGCACAGACCTAGAAGATAAGGCAGGGCCATGGTGATTCATGAAAGGCCTTGGAAGTTAGCAGTCTGGACTTTATCCTGGGAAGAACATGAAACAATTAAAGGGTATTGTTTTGTTTTTAAGTTTTAATTCAAGTATCTCACTGAAGGTATTTGTACCTGGAAGCAGTGTGGTCAGATCACAGTTTTAAAAGATGACTCTGGCTTCAGGGTAGAGAATGGATTAAAGCAGTGTCCCCCAACCTTTGTGGCACCAGGGACTGGTGCTCCTATGGGAATCTAATGCCTGATGATCTCAGGTGGAGCTGAGGCGGTGATCCTAGTGCTGGGGAGCGGCTGCAGATACACATAAAGCTTTGCTCGCCCATGGTTCACCTCCTGCTCCGTGGCCCATTTCCTAACAGGCCAAAGACCCATACCTGTCCTTGGCCCAGGAGTTGGGGTCTCCTGGATTAAAGGAATCAAAGAGATGAGGTGGTGGCAGTCACCCAGGATAATGGGGCTCTGAGCTAGGGTGACAGGGGTAAATTTGAGAACTTTTAGGAGATAGAATGAGAAAGTGCATTAGAGGCTGAGTCAGGGGTACCGCCCAGGTTTCTGGCTGGGACAGCTGGCTAGATAAATGACAGGGCATTCGCTGGGATGGGACTCTTGGAGGAGGAGCAGATTGGGGGTGAGGGAGAGAGATGAGTTCAGGTTTGGAAATGTCCAACGTGCCTGTGGGACATCTGTGTGAGTGGATACAAGGGTCAGGAGCTCTGGAGAGAGGTTCCAGTGTGGAGAGAAGGGCGGGGCCTGAAGCCGTGGCAGTGGGTGAAGGGGCGCGAGAGCGGGTTCAGGGAGAGAAGGGGGAGGAAATCCCTGAACTCTGAGGAAAGCAGCATCTCGAGGAGCCCGGGGCGTCCGCAGGAGACCACTGCCGAGCAGCTTTGAAGTGTCCTGAGTTTTCACTCCAGATTCGGGGTGTGGTGAAAAGAACATGAACTTTGAGTCCTGGCCAATGGCTTCAAACCCTGTGACTTATGGCACATTTGTGACCTCTGTGAGATCTCATATCATCTGTAAAATGGGTTTAAATACCTAGCTCTTAATAGTGTTATGAGGTTTTGAGGAGTGTGTAGAGAGGCCTCCCCCAGTCCTGCTGGGAGCACAGTGGAGGGAGGCTGCAGACTGCTGAAGAGGCCACTAGGATGGATTGTTGGGGGGCCGGCTCTGGGAAGACTTGAAGTTATCACCAGCAGGACTTGGTCATGAAGCACTAGATAGACAGACTGAGGAGTCTTACGCATCTCCCAGATTTCCCACTGGATCGGAGGAGGGGCGGGCGTGTGCAGAAGTGCTGACTGAGTTTCCATTTCAGGTGTTGAGTTTGGGATGTGTGTGTGTCCGTGGGAGGTGGGGGAGGCATGGGAATAGCAGTCTGGAGAGGGGCTGCAGGGGCTGGCGATGGATGTGGGTGGGAGTTGCCGGCACGTGTGCGTGAGGGGTGGGTGTGGGTAGGGTGAGGTTGCCCAGAGAGGCTGTAGCCGGAGGAGATAAGAGGAACAGCAACATCTGCAGGCAGGCAGAGGGAAGGAGACCTCGAAAGGCAGCCGGAGGAGAGAGAACCCCAAAAGTGAGTGGCGAGGCGGTCAGCCATTTCAAATGCACCAGAGAGGCCAAGTAAGAGAAGCGTAAGGATGGGAAAGGGGTCCTGGGATGTGGCAGGTCCTTGGGGAGCACAGAGGGCAGCTTCAGTGGAGAAGCGTGAGCTGGGTGGCAAAGGGGGGTGGGGAGGGGAGTGCCGAGGAGTGACTGGCCAAGACGCAGCTCGAAAGATAGGGGGGCTTTCAAGTTTATTTCCAGGCAAGGGAGAAGATGCCAGTGGAAGGAAGAGGCTGAGTATGCAGGGAAGAATGGCTCATTGATGCCACAGAGTGTACGACGAGGCCGAGATACACAAACCTCATGGGAATATGTGTGAGCAGCAGTGTGGATTGAAGAAGCCAGTGTGTGAACTGTTGACTGAGCGTGCGCATTTTGCTCGGTTTCTCTTGTTGTCTTAGCAGTTCTACCACTCTGGTAATTTTACAAGCTATTTGAACCTGGTTATAAGCTCCAGCGTTTACTGTCTGAACTTATCTAGTCCTTTCTCTAACAGTCTTTTAAGTAATTCCAGTTATAATTTGAGACTTGTTCATTTGGTGGAATATGGAATGATCCCTCTTCTCGAAAATAAATACCGTGGATTACAAACATTTTGGCTATGTTATGTGTATACAGGCAACTTCATATTCGTCTTAATAGTGTTTTAGGACAACAGTATGCCATTCATTTAAAAATAATGAGGGGAAATTTTTTTTGAAAAATAATAAGGGGAGAGAAGATCTTTTTGGATGGAGCTTGCCAGGGGCTTCCTTTGGAGAAGAGGGCTTTCTTTCCTAACTGGATTTTTTTAAAGTGCCTTTTCAGGGCCTCATGTGCTGGAGGCTGGATCCTGGGGCCTGCGGTGAGGGCTCTGCCTGGGGGAAGGACGTTTAGTCTGGGAGGGAGTCCTGCCCATCAGGGTGGTGTCTGGATCCGCCAGTGTGTGTGACTGTCGTGGCTTAAAGAGGAGCCAGCAAACCCAAGAGTGGCCACTGGTCTGTGGTGCCCTCTCTGAGCTGCTTAGGTCCCAGCAAGCTGGGTAGGTGTTAGACAAAGGGAAAGTTTTCAGTTAAGGAAATTCATAGGTTTTACCGGAAATGGCACATGTTGTAATTGTGGCTGAGCTTAAGGTTTTCATTTCCTTTGCCTTGGTCCTGTAAATAGCTGTAGGTTCTGTAGCTGTGGGAACCTGGAAACCAGTTCAGTTAAACACTGTGTTCAATTGATTTTGCTTATACGAAGGTAGATGGCCAATAACTTTTATTGTCAGGACAAATAGGGAGGCGTGGTTGGTGGCATAATTCACAGATAAAAATAGATATGTTGCTCAGTAGGAGCAAAGTCGTATCAGTACTAGGTCCCAGCGCTACCTCTTGCAGTGTGCTATGTTCTCGACAGCATCCCAGCACTGTTCATTCCTGGCTACGCCTCTCCCTTCTCTAAAGTGTGAAGATAACACAAGGTGAGTTTCCAAGAGAGCCAGCCTTACAGAGGTGAGGCTTGCTGTGGCAGAGCTGCTGATAGGTGTTCTCTTATCTTGCAGTTGCATCCGGCGATGAAAGCTTTCCTGTGTGGCTCCATCAGTGGGACCTGCTCTACCCTCCTTTTCCAGCCCCTGGATCTCCTCAAAACGCGCCTGCAAACTCTCCAGCCCTCGGCCCCTGGGTAAGGTCTGCTTCCCCAGCTTCACTGAAGAAGTGGTTTCAGCAACTTCTCACAGACACAGGGGTATCTTTACTCAGTTAAGTCAACTTTCATTCTGTTGGATGCGCTAAGAGAAACAGGCATGCCTAACTTTCATTGGGTTTTGTGCATATTCTTTTCTGTGAATATTTTTTGTGTTTGACATTTCTTGTTAATTAAACGGGGTCCTTCCCTGAGCAGCTTCCTGGGGTCTGCCTCAGTGACATTTGCGTTTTATTGTGCCAGCCAGTAATGGCATAACTGTGCTGCCTGGTACGAACAGTGGGTGGTTTTCTGGAAATAATGTAAGTATTGTCTCTTGTGCCCCCATATTGGGTTCAGCACTGTGGGAAGTATACAAAATATATGTAAAACAGAAAGATGTAAAATGGAAGGTTATCCTATTGCTTGTAGTATGAATGGGCGGATAATTGTGTAAACGTCAAGTCATGAACACACAGCCCCTCCAAGATTCCAGGAAACATTATAGAGATTCTTAAGGGCTCTAGAAAAGAGTCCATGCAGAGAAGTCCTTGAGCAGGGTATTCTTTTATGTTGTGGTCTAGGACACTGTTTCTTCCCCTCCTTTATTTTGTCTGCCCTTAGGGCCAGACGCGTAGGGATGTTGGCGCTGCTGCTGCAGGTGGTCCGCACGGAGAGTCTTTTGGGCCTTTGGAAAGGGATGTCTCCTGTAAGCTGCCTCTTGGAGCTTCTCTTGCACCTTCTCCTTTAATATCGAGCCATTTCTCATCTGCCTCAAGTATCCTCCTCTCCTTTAAGCAAATGTGAGCGTGGGAAGCGGTAGGAGGACTTCGCGGTCTTCTGCCCGCCTCTCAGACTGTTGCTAACTCCGAGGGCTGGGGCGGGGGTGTCCATTCCTGTGCCCTAGTGCGATGCACAGTCTCTAGGGCACACACAGCTGGCGCCCTGCCTGTCCGCATCTCCTCGTCCCTACCCGCCGGGCAAGTGGGCTGAGACCTCTGCACCTGCATTTCTTTGCCTAAAGGTTTTTTCTGGCCTTAGGAGGCTCACTTTGGAAGTGCTAGGAATTACTGCTCATCCAACCCCTCCGTAGCCAGTAACCAGTGAAAGCTGAGAGCTGGTGTTCAGGCCTCGCTCCCCTCCTCAGGTAGAGGGATGACTCTGAGGCATTTCCTACACTGACGCCCAGAGTTCCCCGAAGGGATTAAGTTGCCCATGGCAGTAACTGGTTACATTACACACCCTTCAGTGGCTGCCTTCCCTCCCGTCCCCCTCGCTCTCCTGCTGCTTGCTTTTCCCTCCACACCTAAGTCAATTACTTGCATGCAAATCCTGGCCCTTCTTTTGGGAAAACCCAGCTAAGATAGGATCTTACATTGCGGATGTTTTATTTCTTTCTTCTGACTTTTTCACAGTCCATTGTGAGGTGTGTCCCTGGTGTTGGCATCTACTTTGGCACTCTCTACTCTCTGAAGCAGTACTTGCTGCGCGGCCACCCCCCCACGGCCATGGAGTCAGTCATACTGGGGGTGGGCTCTCGCTCAGTTGCAGGGGTCTGCATGTTGCCCATCACTGTGATCAAGACACGTTACGAGGTGAGTTTGACTGCTGGCTGGGTAAACAGAAGCACTGGGCTCTTGTGTCAGGTGGCCACTGATGTCATCTCTGGATTTATACTCTAACATGGTGGCTGATGTGGTCCGAGAACCCATTTGTGCAGGCAGGCCAAACCACGTGTGAACGAGAGCCCCCGGTGCCCTGGTACTGCCATCTGCCCTGAAGTCGGCTTGGTTCAGTGCTCAAACCCAGGGCCGCCGTGCCAGTCACCGGTTCTGTGCTTCCTTTGCAGAGCGGGAGGTATGGCTACGCGAGCGTCTATGCAGCCCTGAGGACCATCTATCGCAGCGAGGGGCACCGGGGCCTCTTCAGTGGCCTGACAGTGACACTCCTTCGAGATGCACCCTTTTCTGGAATCTACCTGATGTTTTACAATCAGACCAAAAGCATCATGCCCCCTGGTACGGATAAAGGAAGGTCGGGTGGGGAAGAGATATCCCCAGGACACATTCTCACAATTTTCTTGGTGACATGAGACTATTTGTTGCTCTTAGCAGTTCCAGATTCCTAGAGTTTGAGGAACTGAGCCTGAGCATTGTGGCAGGCAGAGGCCAGTGCTGGGATGCAGGGGCAGACACGGCAGACATGGTCCCTTTCGAGTTTATAGCCTATTATGGCAGAGTACTGATAGTGCTTTAATCTTGGAGTCGAGGATGGGGGTGGAATAAAGCACTTTTACATTGGTCCTGCAACATTACTTCCCAAATTTGCCTGATCTTAAGATTTCTGGGTCCCACCTAAGGCCTCCGAAATTAGAAGCTTTGGGGTAAGGCCTGAGAGTCAGTATTTCTCAAGAGGCACTTGTTGTGATTCTTACCCAACAAATTGGGAAAATGCCAGTGGATTAGGAACTGAAAGAAAAATATTATTTTCACCTCCCTTACTGTGTTCCCAGTTAATGTGGTTTTGAGCCCTCTATTCAGGTGGAGAGAGAGGTGCTAACCCTCGGGCATTCTGGCAGGCCCCCCCTACCAATAATCTCATGTTGGACAAGACATGGGCAGATCAATGGGCAGTGAACATCCACCCCAGCAGAGCCAGATATGGATAGAAACGCGTCCTGTAGAATGAACCTCCATTCAATAAGGCATCTATGGATAATTTGAGCAAAGAATCTCAACCAAGATCATTTAACGATTGGGAAATCTGAAATGCCAGCATCATGACAGTGGCGATCAGCTGCAGTTGGGATGCTTTGGAAGATGTACCGCTTCTCCTCAGACACCAGGAGGCGACGATGCAGGGCACAGCCTTATTTTGCTGTAGAAAATTAAGGCAATAAGGAAACTTGGATATACATTTTTAATTTCTCAATCCATCTTTAAAAGTTGTTTTAGTATTTAGAAATCATTTTAAACTTACAAAAAAAAAAGCCACAAGGATAATACAAATAACTATAGCCCTTTATTATTTTCTTTCTGTGTGTCTCATTGTTTAAGAGTGCATTGCACACATGATGCCCCTTTACTCCTGACTACCTCAGTGTGTTTCCTGAGGACAAAGACAACCTCATGGAACTATCTTATCAAATTAGGATATTTAATATAGCTACAATTCTTTAATCCATAGTCCAATCTATAATTTTAATTTCTCCAATTGTCCCAATAGTATATTTTGTAGCAATTTTTATTTTTTATTCTCAAGAGCATAGACCAGTTTTATAACCTCAGCCTGGCTGTTTCTGACGTTTCCTTGTGACTAGATTCATTTATACATTTTTAGTAAGAGAACCATATAATATATTATATCCCCAGTGCCTTACTTCAAGAAGCTCATGGCATCAGTTTGACCCATTGTGGGTGCTGCTAAACTTTTTATCACTTTGGTATGATAGCATTTTTTATTTTTATTTTTATTTTTTGTAATTGGTAGGTATCTCTGTGGGAGAGATACTTTAAATCTGTATAAATCCATATAAAACATCTTGCTCTTTTCATCCATATGTTTTAGCATCAGTCATTGATTCTTGCTTGAATCAATTATGATGATGGTTGTAAAAAGGTTAATTTTTTAACTTAATTATTCCATCTACATTTATGAGTTATACCTTTCATTTTTTAATTCTTAACGTTCTTTGAATCCAGACCCTTCTGGCTTTTGGGAAGAATTAGTGGGCAACTTGGCATTGACATTTATTTGATGAATGTGAGATTTATTTATAACCGAATGTTGCCTTTGTCCTATTTCAGACCAATTGGATGCAGCCCTTATTCCTGTTGTAAATTTCAGCTGTGGGATATTTGCTGGTATTCTGGCCTCACTGGTAACTCAGCCAGCAGATGTTATCAAAACTCACATGCAGCTCTCTCCAGTGAAATTTCAGTGGATTGGCCAAGCAGTGACATTCATCTTCAAAGTAAGGCGATAGAGCAAATATTTGTTCTCATTGTGGTTAAGGCTCTCACCCTCTAGAATCACCTGGGAAGCTTTTAAAAATTCCTATTCATAGGTCATAACCTAGGCAGATTATATCAGAATCTCTGGGGGGTGAAACTGGGGTATCGGTATTTTAAGTCCCCCAGTAGTTCCAGTGCATTCCCAAGGTTGAGAATCACTGCTAAGATGATTCTCATCTGCTGGTCTGGGAGGACCTAGTAATCTCATCAAGTAATCGCCTACCTGGTTTCTACAGGAGGAAATGTAGTCAGAAAAAAACCACAAACACATTATTTTGTTTTTAGGGTTTATTTTCATACAAATGATATTATTGAAAATAAAGAGGACAGTAATGTAAAATGCACTCAGGTTCTACTTAAAAGCCAATTGAGCTGGTCCTTTGGAAACTTGTACTGTTATCACTCACTGTGTATTCTTATTCATGGTAAATTTATCACCCAAGT
>NW_011888816.1:4909450-4911966 GCF_000151845.1 Pteropus vampyrus | reverse complement strand
GGCAAAGAATGGAGCTGTGGGCTGCCCTAGGTGGCTGAGGAACTCCAGCTGGGGTGGCTGGAATTGCCGAGTGAGGAGTCATTGCCACCAGGCTCAGGTGACAGTGATGTCAGGATGAGGGAGAAAAGCTGTCATTACTTAATTGGTTCCTAAATCAACCTCTCAGAGGCTCTGAAGAAAGGGGGACGTGGCTTCCTCGCCTCTGTACAAATAAAATGTTTTGGTCCTGGCCCCATGGTCATTTCTGCTCTAAGTCGTTGTAGCATTTTTATGCACCTGAAGTTCAGATAAATAAAATGAAGCACTTTATCCTTGAAAACTTTAGAAAAGCTAAATGGTGTCATCACTCTGTTTTAAAATAACAAAACAGTCTACAGTGGCCAGTTCTTGAGCTATATAGGTCCTAAAACCTAAAAATTTACTTATCATCAGTTCATCCATTTCAAATACACAATTCAACGATTTTAAATAACTTTACTGAGTGGTGTAACCATCGCCATAAATCAGTTTTAGAACGCATTTGCCCCCTGGTTAGATTTCTTACTTACAGTGAATTCTTATTCCAAGCCTCAGCCCCAGACAGCCACTGATTCCCTTTTCTGTCTTTATAAATCTACCCTTTTTGTACACAATGTTTTTGAGGTTCATCCACGATGTGGCATATTAAACACTGTTCTTTTTTATGGCTGAATAATATCCTATTGTATGTCTATACCATATATTATTTGTTCATCAATTGACTGAGTAGTATTTGAATTATTTTCACTTTTTAGCTCTTATGAATAATGCCACTGTGAACATTCATGTACAGGTGTTTGTGTGGATATATGTTTTCATTTCTTTTGTGTGTTTGCCTAGGAATGTCATTGCTGGGTCATGTGGCAACTATTTAACCATTTGAGAAAGTACCAGAGTGTTTTCCAAAGTGGTTATGCCATTTTACATTCCCAACAGCAATGTTTGAGGTTTCAGATTTCCCCACACCCTCCTCAGTACTTGTTATTATCTGTTTTATTTATTATAGCCATTCTAGTGGGCACCCAAGTTTTTCTATCAACTTGCAAACTTAGAAAGGGCTGTTATTTTATCCAAGCAGCAGGAGGACATTCGGTTTCCTGGTCAAGAACATGAGCTGGGATCTAGGTGGTCCAGGCTGAAAGCCTGGCTCTTCACTTAGACACACTTGAAATTGTGTCTAGTATATAGGGACAGTAATATTTCCTACCTCCTAGGGTGGTGGTGAGGGTTAGATGAGTAAATTATATTAGTTTCCTCAGGCTGCCACAACAAATTACCACAACCTCGGTGGCTTCTAACAAATTTATTCTCACACTTCCGGATATTACAAGTCTGAAATCCAGGTGTCATCGGGCCACATTCTCTGGAGGCTCTAGGGAAGGGTAGTTCCTTGTCTCAGCTTCTGGTGTTACAGGCAATCTTGATATCCATCGCTCCTGTCTCTGCCTCTGTCTTCACAGTGCCTTCTCCCCTGGGTTTCTGTCCAAATTTCTGTCTTTTAAGGACAATGGCCATTGGATTAGGGCTCGCCTAAACCAGAATGACCTCATTTTAACTTGATTACATCTGCAAAGACTCTACTTACAAATAATATAACTAAGGGTTAGGACACCAACATATTTTGGGAGGGACACGAGTCAATTCATTAAGTTCAATAATTTATAGGTTTATAGTTTAGGTTTTAGATTAAAATTCCCTATTCAATATAATTGTATAGGGAGGAGTATGGGAGAAGACAATGTAGGATACTAATCTCAGTGGCACCCAAGCCACCAGTGCTGTGTGTGTGTGTGTGTGTGTGTGTGTGTGTAGCATGTGTCTGTCCATCCTTGTGCTGCAGAAAGAAGGGGAGCACTTAGGACAGGAAATGGCATTCTGGGATAGGAATGAAGGGAAGACGGGTTAATGACACATTGAGTGGCTGCCTCCTAAGAACTTGGACTTGGGCTTTCCAGTCCTTTCTCAGGGCCTCTTCGGCCACCTTTGATCCTCACCCCTGGGCCCTGTGGGCCTGCTGCCCCTGAGGGCCCTGCTAGGGGCCCCTGGGAGGGGAGGGACAGAGACCAGGCCCAGAGGTGTGGGCTTCATCCCAGTGCAGATTTGCTCACCTTATACTTGGCTGGTGAATTTCAGCCACCAGAGCCCCCTTCTGTGCTCCTTATTTGTTCTTTTTGGAGCAAATAATCATTAAGATTGGAGAAATCTTAGCCAAATTTTCTCTAACCTTAGGATAAAGCTGAAATTTGCCTATGTGAACCTTGTTTCCAGAGGCAAGCAGCCCTGGAATCTGCATATCCCAGGCCATAATAATTTGTTTTTTCCTTTCTTTCAATCTCTCATGAGTATTAGAGTCCAGAAAGGAAGTGGCTGGTGAGCTGCAGCGGTCTGCGCCATTTGCTTTTTTTATTGATTCATTTTTGGCTGCCTCAGACTTAAGCAAATTATTTAGAGGCGGGGCTTTGGGAGGAAACGCATCTGGTGACCAGAGAGAGAGAGAG
>NW_011888816.1:4905639-4908195 GCF_000151845.1 Pteropus vampyrus | reverse complement strand
TTATGCCATTTTACATTCCCAACAGCAATGTTTGAGGTTTCAGATTTCCCCACACCCTCCTCAGTACTTGTTATTATCTGTTTTATTTATTATAGCCATTCTAGTGGGCACCCAAGTTTTTCTATCAACTTGCAAACTTAGAAAGGGCTGTTATTTTATCCAAGCAGCAGGAGGACATTCGGTTTCCTGGTCAAGAACATGAGCTGGGATCTAGGTGGTCCAGGCTGAAAGCCTGGCTCTTCACTTAGACACACTTGAAATTGTGTCTAGTATATAGGGACAGTAATATTTCCTACCTCCTAGGGTGGTGGTGAGGGTTAGATGAGTAAATTATATTAGTTTCCTCAGGCTGCCACAACAAATTACCACAACCTCGGTGGCTTCTAACAAATTTATTCTCACACTTCCGGATATTACAAGTCTGAAATCCAGGTGTCATCGGGCCACATTCTCTGGAGGCTCTAGGGAAGGGTAGTTCCTTGTCTCAGCTTCTGGTGTTACAGGCAATCTTGATATCCATCGCTCCTGTCTCTGCCTCTGTCTTCACAGTGCCTTCTCCCCTGGGTTTCTGTCCAAATTTCTGTCTTTTAAGGACAATGGCCATTGGATTAGGGCTCGCCTAAACCAGAATGACCTCATTTTAACTTGATTACATCTGCAAAGACTCTACTTACAAATAATATAACTAAGGGTTAGGACACCAACATATTTTGGGAGGGACACGAGTCAATTCATTAAGTTCAATAATTTATAGGTTTATAGTTTAGGTTTTAGATTAAAATTCCCTATTCAATATAATTGTATAGGGAGGAGTATGGGAGAAGACAATGTAGGATACTAATCTCAGTGGCACCCAAGCCACCAGTGCTGTGTGTGTGTGTGTGTGTGTGTGTGTGTGTAGCATGTGTCTGTCCATCCTTGTGCTGCAGAAAGAAGGGGAGCACTTAGGACAGGAAATGGCATTCTGGGATAGGAATGAAGGGAAGACGGGTTAATGACACATTGAGTGGCTGCCTCCTAAGAACTTGGACTTGGGCTTTCCAGTCCTTTCTCAGGGCCTCTTCGGCCACCTTTGATCCTCACCCCTGGGCCCTGTGGGCCTGCTGCCCCTGAGGGCCCTGCTAGGGGCCCCTGGGAGGGGAGGGACAGAGACCAGGCCCAGAGGTGTGGGCTTCATCCCAGTGCAGATTTGCTCACCTTATACTTGGCTGGTGAATTTCAGCCACCAGAGCCCCCTTCTGTGCTCCTTATTTGTTCTTTTTGGAGCAAATAATCATTAAGATTGGAGAAATCTTAGCCAAATTTTCTCTAACCTTAGGATAAAGCTGAAATTTGCCTATGTGAACCTTGTTTCCAGAGGCAAGCAGCCCTGGAATCTGCATATCCCAGGCCATAATAATTTGTTTTTTCCTTTCTTTCAATCTCTCATGAGTATTAGAGTCCAGAAAGGAAGTGGCTGGTGAGCTGCAGCGGTCTGCGCCATTTGCTTTTTTTATTGATTCATTTTTGGCTGCCTCAGACTTAAGCAAATTATTTAGAGGCGGGGCTTTGGGAGGAAACGCATCTGGTGACCAGAGAGAGAGAGAGAGGAGAGAGAGAAAGCCTAGGCAGGCAGAGCCAGAAAAGGACAGAAGCAAAGCTTTCAAGCTGCCTTTCTACTCAGTTTCCAAAATATGTTGTGAACTATTTCAAACAAACATAAGAGTGGCACCGATGGTTCACTGGCCTTTCATTCACATCACCCAGATGGAACGATTATCAGCACTTGGCCACTCTTGTCTTTCCACTCTTCCCCCTTTTTTCTTCTGTGAAGCTTTTAAAAGCAGGCCCCAGAGATCATACCTTTCACCTTCCCATACTTCAATATGCATCTTGAAAAACTATGGATATTTTTCTTACACCACTGCAAGGTTATTACCTCACCTGGAAAAAGTTAATATTTTGCTTATCCCAATACCTAGCCCATATTCACATTTCCCTGATTGTCTCAAAAATGTTTACAGTTGGTTTATTTGAATCAGGATTCAGACAAGATTTTGAGATTTTTTTCACTAGTTGTTCAAAAGGGGAAGCAGTTTGGGGGCAAATCCTGATGATGAGGGCCTAATCGAGTTGGGGAACCTAGCAATGACTTTGGGGGTTGTGAAGCTGATATCTGCTTACTATGTCCCCCAGGCTGAGCAGTGTGCATTTTTAACTTCCTGCTGACCGAATCAAAGTCTCAAATCTCAGCCTTTGTCACCATGGCCTCTCTCCCGAAAAGCTAGTTTAATGCAACAGCCTCTAGGTGTTATTTCAGCTTCCAAGTCCTTCTCGCTGCTTGGTTTAGGTAACTGATAAACACTCTGGAGTCTAAGATCAGTGCTTCTAAAACTTGGCTGCCCGCTGAAATCATCTGGAGAGCTTTAAAAACTATTGACGCCTGGGTGGGTTTACCACCCAGAGATTCTAACGTAATAAGCCTGGATTGCGGCCTGGACACGAGAAGTTTTAATTCCGCAGGTGATCCTAACGCGCGGCCAAGGTAGAGACCCGCGGGGGAGGCCTGTAGTGCTG